>NW_022103901.1:1731736-1734566 GCF_000313985.2 Echinops telfairi
CCCCCCCCCATATTTGAAACAAAACAAGACAGACAAACCACCACTGCCACTGAGTGAATTCCGCCTCACAATGCCCCATATAACGTCTCAAGACCCTGAAGTCTGCACGGGAGCAGACAGCCTCATCCTCCCCCCGTTGGACCTGCTGGTGGGTTTGAACATCACACCATCAGTGCTCTTCAAGGGTCCACTAAAAACCCATTGCCCATTGAGTCGACTCTGACACATAGTGACCCTACAGGACCAAGTCCCCAGGGGGTTTCCTTATGGACACAGAGAGCCTCGTCTGTGTCCCCCGGGGCGGTTGGTGGGTTTGAACCACCGACCTTTCAGTTAGCAGCTGAGCACTTTGCCACTGTGCTGCCAGAGCTTCTTTGAAACAGGAGGAGGTTAAGAAAAGAAAAAGATGAAAATAATCACAGAGGTATAATTTAAACCTCATGCTGCTATGAATATTAATATGGAAGAGACTTTATATTAGGAACTGTTATTATACAGTATAATGTTAATTTTATGAAAATTGATTAATTTAGTACTCATACATTTTTTTTTGTGCTTCTCTCAGTGACTTTTGCTGATGACTTCAGTATTTTTGGCCTCGATACCTGCTTCTGATTTCCACAGTGAACATCCTGCATTGGGGCAGAACACAGAATTTTGACACCACAATTATTTCTTTGATGCGGCCCACAGATAACAATGTGCTATTGCTGAAGGAGGCCAAGCACTGGAGTTGTAAGTTGGATGTTTTTAATTATAACTGTTGTTTTCTTTGTGCTGTACTCTTCAGACGAGCAGAGCCTCTGTCTTAGGCTGGCTCTCCAGAGAACAAGACCAGGGACGCTTGATATGGTGACGGACAGAGAATTTGTACCAGGAACATGGCCCGCCAGTTGTAGAAGCCGGTAAGTCCAGTCTGTTATTAAGTCTGTGGGTCAGTGTTTGAACTGGAGGCTTCTTTTGAATGGAGTAGCTTTGGAGGCTGATACATCCAGGCTTGGCAGAAACACCACAGGCTGCAGAGACAGATGAAGCCAAGGCTGGCAGGTCAGATGGCAGGCCCTGGAAGATGCCCAGGATTGGCAGGTCAGATGGCAGGCCCCGGAAGATGCACAGGGTTGGCAGGTCAGATGGCAGGCCCCGGAAGATGCCCAGGGTTGGCAGGTCAGATGGCAGTCCCTAGAAGATGCCCAGGGTTGGCAGGTTGGGTGGCAGGCCCCGGAAGATGTCCAGGGTCTGCTCAGGCCATTGGCTGAAGCCCCAGGAACCCAAGGTCAATGAGCCAGATGCAGGGTTGGGACCCAGCAAAAGGCCAGCAGGCTTCCCCACAGCGTGGATCTTGATAGGAAGCAGACCACACCCCCACGGGAGCCCCCTTTCAATGGCATCAGGGCTGTGGTTTGAGTAAGGGGTGGTACCCCACCCTGATCTGCTTACAGCTGCGGGGCTGCTCGCAGCAGATCCCACCACAGGGGGTGTTATGTGGTGTTAGGTCACACCCCCAAACCGCTGAGAATCCTGACCCTGCCGAGTTGACACAAAGGTTAACTCTTACCATCACCGGGGAGCCCAGGAAAAGAAGTGGAAGGAGACCAGGGGTCTCCTCTGCCCACTTCCCCTTCTCCCCCCCCACCCCTCCTCCCCATCCGGAAGACACCCTGCGAAATCTTAGAGGTTCCTTTAGAGTTGCCCCAGATTTCAAACGTGTGGCCTCCTAAACTGTACTGGCCAGGGCTACTGAACACACCACAGCTGCCGGAGAACCCACGCTTTCCGAAGAAGCACGGCCACCATGCTCTTTAGGAACCAAGACAACTGGACTTGGGCACGCCATCAGGAGGGACTGGACCGAGGAGAAGGACACCAGGCTTGTTGAAGGAGAGCCAGTGAAACGAGAGGCACCCCCGAGAGATGGAGGGGCACGGTGGCTGCCGCAGTGGGTACCCCCAGGGGCAGCGATTGGGGGTGGTGCGGGCCGGGCGGTGCTTCCTTCTGTGATGTGAGGGGCTGTCTGTGGTCAGAACCCACTGGATGGCCCCCGACAGCAGCAACAACGGTGACAAGGCAGGTTCCTGTTGGCGAAAGTCCGCGTTTGTGGTGGTCCTGTTTTGGCGGCGTCCGACAACCCAGGCAGCCTCCACGGCATCTCCCGGAAACCACCAAGTCTCCCTGGTGGGGAGGCTGCGGGTAAATCCCTGAACCTCAAGGTCACCTTTCCAGAGAGGGGCTCTCCTGGCTTCCACCCTCCCCCCATCCCTTCCTCTTAGAGCCCCATGCCTCTTCCCACCCCAAACACCCTAACTGCAAAGCCCACCCTGCATCAGAGGAACAAAACCTAGGGCCAAGCTCACGGCCATCGAGTCCAGGCCGACTCCCGGCGACCCTGGAGGGCAGGGTGGAACTGCCCCTGCGGGTTTCCCAGATGGTGACTCCTCACAGGAGCAGTTCCATCAGCAGAGCGCCCGTGGTTTCGAACGACAGACTTTGTGGTGCGTGGCCCGGCGAGTAACCGGTAGGCCAGAGAGCACCTTGGAGGAGGAAAGATTACGTCTAGATTTGTGATGTTTATTCTTCAGGAAGCTATGCCGAGTCTTTTGTCCTGGAAAGGTACGTTTGCCAAGCCGGCGGCATGGCCGAGCCCAGGGCCTCGCGAGGAGCCCGATCGTCTCCCCTCTCCGCGGAATCTGTCTGGAGGATTTGGGCCAGGTCTGTTAGGCTGCCCAGCAAGAGCTAATAGGATTTCAACCAGAACGGCTTCGAGTAAATCTAATCAAGAAGACATAACCTTTGCCCCTGAGTTACAGAGAGTGTTCAGAGTAGCCCCCCCCCC
>NW_022103901.1:1735426-1739443 GCF_000313985.2 Echinops telfairi
AAAAAGTGCACAAGCCCTCTTTCAAGTGTTGCAAAGCAGGCAGGTGACTCTGAGGACTGAGGTGCGGCTGCGTCAAGGGGCTCAGGCATCAGAGCGACTGTGCTGACGGTGCTGGACGGGGCAGTGTTTGCTCAGCTGCTCAGAGGGTCACTATGGGCTGGACCGACTCTGCCCAGCACCCAACAAGGCCAACAACAACACCAAACGCAGGGAAGAGGATGCTAATCGCTTTCCTTCTAGGACTACCTCAACGTCGTGAAGTCATCAACGAGCAGCCTGGCCCCTGCCCAGGTCCCTCTCAGTTCCGGAACATTCCGAGTGCTGCGTGCTTCCTGTAAGTGGATTGTGGCCCCCCAGAGGCAGTGGGTTTTACAAAGGGAATCCGGCAGGGCCCTCTTGGAGGCGGCTGTGGGTGCTGTTTCCCCAGAAGCCTGTGTGCTGCTGCTGCTGCTGCGCACCCCACGTTACCTGCCACAGCATCACGTCTGGGATGCCCCAGGATGCCCCTGACTCCTCTCACGTCAACATTGGTCTTAGAGAGGTGGCCTGGGACGTGCAAGTCTCTCAGACTCCCTGACCCTGAGTTCACTCCAGCCCACAGAGGCCCTCTAGGACAGGCCGGAGCTGACCCTGTGGATCTCCGGCTGTGGATCTTTCCTGGAGCAGCCAGCCTCGTCTTTCTCCGTCTGAGCACCCGGTGGGTTTGAACCACTAACCACAAGGTTAGTAGCCCAACACAGTCCATGAAGCCACAAAACACAAAGTCTCTCAGGGATTCCTATAGATAAGCAAATGTGATCGGAGCGGTGATGTCTCAGCTGATCGAGAAATCCCAGCCCCTCAAGGAATCCCCCAGGTCCCTCATCAGGGTCGACAGTTGGGGGCGGGGAGAAACGTGGAACCCATCACAAGGTTGGATATATAGCCCCCCCTGGAGGGGGACAAATAACAGAAATGTGGATGAAGGGAGACAACGGACAGTGTTAGACAAGCAATACCATCAATAATATATACTTGATCAAGGATTCACGAGTGTGGGGCGGGGAGGGAGGGAAAAAAGCGGAGCTGATACCAAGGGCTCAAGTAGAAAGACAATGTTTTGGAAATGATGTTGGCACCATATGTACGAGTGTGCTCGATACAATTGAATGATGGATTGTTATAAGATTTGTAAGACCCCCCCCCAATAAAATGATTAATTAAAAAAAAAGTAAAGCTCTCTGCTGCCTCTCCCTGCAAAACAGAATCAGCCCAGAAAGCAGTCTTTAAACACGTGGTGAAAATAAAGTAAAGAGCGAGCGGGCGCCTGTTGCTAGCCAAGATGCAGCGTTTCAGACAGGAAGGTGAGTCGCACCTCATTGAGATGGAGCAGGCCTTCAAACACACCCAAATGCGACAGTCTCACCGGCCCCGATTCCTGCACCGAGGACACTCTCGGCACCCCAAGGGGCTTATCCTATTTGAGGGTCTCCTACCAACCCATGGGCATCTTTTTCCTCTCTTAGCGCCCTGCTGGCACAGTGGGTTTCACATGGCGCTGTCCATTGGAGGGGCAGCAGTTCCAATCCACTGGCCACTGTGTGGGAGAAAGATGAGGCCGTCTGTTAGCTAGCCTGGGGCCCTTGCCACCCTTGGCTGGATCCGTCTTCACTGCAGCCCCACTGCCCAGATGCCAGCGTGAAAGGGGAGATGTTCGCTGAGTGGTTCTGGCCCCGGCTGCGTGTACCATCCTCAGTCCTGGTCTGGGCCCCCCAGGGAGCCTTACAGCAGATCCAGGATGAGGACATCAGATCACATCGTGGGAGTAATTGTATCAGGACAAACTGTCCCATGACATCAGGACACAACCGCCCATGACATCATGACACAGCTGCCCATGACGTCAGGACACAGCTGCCCATGGCTTCAGGATATAACCGCCAAACCACCGAGGATCCTGCCACAGCCAAGCTGACACCATTTTTGAGGGGACACGGTTCAACCGTCTTGTCCGCCGTCCTGAGCCGAGCCCTGGAGCACCCAGAGTACTCGGTGCCGCTGTCTGGCGGCTGGTTCCCCTGCGATACATCGCCAGGGGAGCTGCTCCCGCACGTGACTGTGAATGGACTGTGTGTAGGAGGTGACCGCCCCTCTGCCTTCTCCTTCAGCTGGTGGCCAGGTGCCCATGGAGGTCAGCTGGGAAAGACAGCAGGGAAGCCGGTGTCTGGGAGCGAAGCGTGTGCCCCCCATTCCCCTCCTCTTGTTGCCACCTCGAGGGAGAACTTGATGGGCCGGGCTGTAGCAGTCACTTGTCGGCCCTGGGGAGGAGGGAGGAGGCTGAGAGGCCTGCCAAGAGGGGAACTTTGACATGATTGACCAGCTGAAGACCTGCGGCCAGCTCCTTGGACCTTCCTGTTTGGTGGGAAAGTGTCCCCCTGTGGGGTTTGGGTGTCTGAGGGCATGATCTTGTTTGTGGGGCCAGTCCATTCCTAGCTGTGCTTAGACAGCTCCATGCTCAGACCATCAGCTCTGTACAGCTGGAGTATCATCACATCTCTGGTGTGTCGTCACACCGCCCAGCCCTTTGCCTGGCACATTGTGGGTGCAGCGAGCTAGCTGCCCCCAAGCTGCTTCTGGATCATCTGACTATCAGCAGAACAAGCACTGCCCGACTCTGCAGAATCACCATGCTGCTTGGGCCATTGTTGCAGCCACCGACTGCCTGCCTGTCCTACGGTGGTGGTTGGCGTGTCGCTGAGATGCTAGGAACTACGTGTGGAGGTGAAATGACTGTATGTCCACTTGGAGATGTAGGAAAGTGTAGGGGTGGACTCCAACCAGCCAATCAGCTTGCAGCCTGATGGTCCCTCCCTGGGGGTGTGGCCTTCTCATAAGGAGGACCCTGGGAACCTCCCTCTCACTCTCCCCCTTCACCTTCCTGTCTGCTGGCCACCCTGAGAGCTTCCAGAGCCCTGCACGTTTCCACGGATTTTGGATCCTCATGCCTGCACGCCGCCCTGTCATCTTCCAGCAGTCGGCACCGCTGCGTGTGGCTGCGTGTGGCTGCGTGTGGCTGCGTGAGGCTGCGAGTCTGAAGAGGGACTTGTGCACTCTATCGGGCTTATGGACTTCATTTGGACTGGGCTGGGATGCTTTCTTAATATATATTACTTCTTGATAGAAAGCTCTTTCTTACGTGAGTATCACTGGATTTGTTTCTCTAAAATACCAGCAGGGCCACTATGTGGACGGGTTTCAGTGGAACTTCCAGGTGAAGACAGAGTAGGAGGAAAGGCCTGGTGATCCGCTTCTAAAAGCAGTGGCTCTGTGTGCCCTGGCACGCACTCAGACTCAGGACAGGGGACTGCCCCAAGGGCGTTCTGAGGCTGAGATAGTTTTTAACAGCTTTCCTGGCATTGATTTCACATATCATACAATTTAATGGTTCGATTGCATCAAGAAGAGTTGTACAATCACCACTGCAGTCAGTTTTAGAACATTTTCTTCATAATAACTCGTTATCAGCTCCTCATTTCCCCCACCCTCCACTGCCATATCCCCAAGGAGCTATTAATCCAGTTGCCGTCTCAATAGATTTACCTATCCGGGATTTCACAGACAGGAAAACATAAAACTAAAATAAACTAACAAGAATAACAAAGTAACACGGACAAAAACCTCCACGGAAAAGGAAGCGACATCTATTAAGCGTGAGAACACGTTGACATAGTTCATGGGGGGTGGATCGGATCACATGACAGGGCGGTAAATCGTAACCCAGCTGCATCGGCAGCACGCCACCTCCCGATGCGTTCTGCATGTGAGCAAGGATGCTCACATCCCTGCCCACGGTCAGCGGGGGTTCCCCAGGGGCTTCATCCATGCGTACCCCCTTCACAAGGCCGGAATATATAAATCTTTTCTTCCCCTTCAAACCTTTCCTTGTGCATTAGGTGGGTGCTTACATATCCGGTCACCATTTTTGCACTCAGCATGGGAAACAGCCTATCAAGCACCCCCTGGGCTTGCCCTGTCCCC
>NW_022103901.1:1739732-1740781 GCF_000313985.2 Echinops telfairi
GTGAGGGGTGGGGTTCTAAACACCAGCCTTTCCGCTTTGCAGCCAAGTGTTTAATGGTTGTACCACCACTTTCAGAAAACTCAGCGAGCACAATCCTTACGGAAGACCCAGTGTTGTGGGCGCTAGTGTGGTGGGGTCGGTTCTGACGCACAGAGACCCCACCCACGTACTGCAGACGAGGCCCCACCCAGTCCCGGGCCACTCTCACAGCGACTGCAGTGCTGAGCCCACGGCTGCAGCCACTGTGCCAGTCCATCTCCTCGAGAGCCTTCCTCTTTGTCGCTGCCCCTCGGTGTTACCAAGCATGACACCCCCTCCATTTTACCAAGCACGATGGATGCCCTTCTCCAGGGGCCATGCCCTCCCGATGGCATGTCCAAAGTAGGTTCCCAAGCTAAGCTCACTGCCAGTGAGTCAGTGCTGGCTCACAGCAACCCCCGGTGAGTTTCCCAGACCGTAACTACTTATGGGAGTAGAAAGCTCCCTCGAGGTCTGGTCATCTTTGAACTGCTGACCTTGCGGTTAGTAGCCCAAGGCGTGACTACTCCACTGAGTCCACTCCCTGCAGGCAACTCAGTGCTGACTCACAGCGGCCCCTGTGGTGCCCGAGGTGGTCACTTCCCAGGGGAGTAGAAAGCCCAGTCTTTCCCCCAGGAGCTGCCGGTGGTCTTGAACTTGCCCACCGCGGATCACAGCCCACGTGCAGTCACCGCCAGGTGGGTAGGAGGGGCACGGATACCTGGTGAACAACGTGGAACGAATGAAGGGCTTGGGAGGGTTTCCAGCGAAGGGACACGGAGCTCAGAGCTGCTGCCAGCCAGACGGTTTCAGGGGTGCAGGGAGGGCCCTAGCAGGTCCCCAGTGTTGCGGTCCCCAGGACGACCGAGACAGCGCTCAGTCCCTCTTTGTGGTCGGACGGGAGTGACCTCCCTCACCATGGGCCCAGCCGGTGGCATCGCCTCCTGACCCGAGGTTTAAAATTGTGATGTGAGTGCCGAGCGCAGGGTGCAGGGTGCCGCATGCAGGGTGCCGAGTGCAGGGTGCAGGGT
>NW_022103901.1:1741447-1743116 GCF_000313985.2 Echinops telfairi
GTGGGTATCCGAGACTGTGACTCCTTACTGGAGTAGAGAGCCTCATCTTTTTCCCATGGAGCAGCTGGTGGCTCCAAACCGCTGACCTTGTAACTCACTGGCTGCAGCCCAGTGAGTAATCAGTGTGCCCCAGGGCTCCTGTTGACCTCGTCGGCCCATCGATTGCACCTGTCACCGCTGTGCGCCTCATTGCACTTCTTCCCGATGCCGCTCAGTCGCAACCGGCCTGCTAGATCATTATCGCACACACGTAGGTTAAGTGGCCTTCGGTGGACTTTTAATTCCGAAACGTCCCATAAAAATTGGTTATTTCATTTTCCTTTGCCTTGAGGAAGAAATCCTTTGAGAATGAGGCGAGATAACGAGAAGCCTGTTTCTTTCAGCTCCGAGCTTTCTGGGCCCAGCGCGGGCCGGGTGCCTGGTCCCCTGTCTGTATTTGCCGGGAGGATGGATCATTGCGAGGCAGTGGCAGCATCAGCCCTCCCGTGGCATGCTGGGCAGGCCGAGGAGCTGGCCGCGGGTTGAACTGTGTCTCCCCCAGACTAGGTTCCAGCTTATCGGGGCTGCGATCCTCAGGGGTCTGGCAGCTATGGAATGGTGCAGTCACCCCCTTCCCCTCCCCAAGACACGACCTGGGGTGACCAGCCCTGATGTGATATCAGGTGATGAGGGTTTGATGTGACCCCCTTACTGACTCAGGCCAGAGCCCTGCTATGATGTCAGGGGGGCCCCCTGGGTGTTATCTGCATCCCCTTGTATCTTGCAGGAGACAAGAGGAGAGAGACCCGAATGGAGAGAGAAGAGCCCACCGCTACCAAGAAGAAAAACACGGAGCAAAGTGCACCCTCTAGACCCGGGGTCCCTGTGCTAGGAACCTCCTAGGCCCAGGGGAGACCGATGGGCTGCTAGCTGCAAGGTCAGTAGTTCCCAACCACCAGCCACTCCAAGGGGTAATGATGAGGCTTTGGATTCGCACCGAGTTGCAGAGCAAGGATGTCGCTTTGAGGACTAAGGCTCACCTGGTCGACCATGGCAGTTACCTCGTCTGCAGGTGGAAGTTGGACCCTGGATAAGGAAGACCAGGGACGCATGGAAGCCTGTTCCTGCTGGTGTTGGTGAAGGGCATTGGAAAGACCTTGGGCTGCCCGAGAGGAAGGACAGGTGCCCGGTTCCTTAGAAGCTTGGACGCTGAGACGCCCTCTCACAGACCTGGGCCCTGTCACCCGGGAGGGACCAGGCTCTGGAAAAGGACATCATGCTTGGCCAAGGGGAAGACCTTCCCGGAGATGGTTGGACACCGTGGCTGCTGCGATGTGCGCAAACAGGCAACCGCGGTGAGGGTGATGCAGGGCCGGGCGGGCAGGCTCCCGTTCTGCAGTATGTGGGGTCACGGCGGTGAGTCAGGACTGACCGCTTGGCACGTAGCCACAGGGTCAGACGCTGGTGAGAGTCAGAGGAGTGGCACTCTCAGACACGCTGGTGAGAAGACACGCTGGCTAAGCTCCCCCACCCCCCAGTCTTTATTGTGGGTTGGGTGGGAGTTTGCAGGGCAGACTTGCTTCCTGTGAACCATTCTCACATGTTTTGTTTTGTGATGTGGGTTGCAATCCCCTAAAGCAGCAGCCCTCTGTCCCCCCCTTGCCCCCCGTCCCTCTTTTCCATGCGCCCC
>NW_022103901.1:1744644-1746275 GCF_000313985.2 Echinops telfairi
GGGCCAGTGGGCTCTGTCCTACAGGGTGCCCCGAGTCAGAGTCTACTTTGACAGCAGTGAGTCTTAGGGCTTCATCCTGAGTCTGACCCCACGCTGGTGGCACGGTGGGCGAGGTTGGGTGGCTGGCTGAGAGGTCTGAGTTTGAACCCCACCCCTATCACCCCAGCAGTGGGTGGTCTGCACCTGCAGAGAGGATCAACCCAAACCCAAACTCAGTGCCTTCGGCGAGGCCGACTCTCAGTGACACTGCAGGACGGCGCAGACCTGGTATTTATGGGACCAGAAAGCCTCATCTTTCTCCCGAGGGCTGGCTAGTTGTTTCGAACCGCCAACCTTGTCATTAGCAGCCCAATGAGGAACCGCCATGCCACCCGGGGTCCTAGAGAATCGCATGGCTCCGTCTCCTGGGGTCGATGTGCGTTGGTCTCCTGACTGGGGGTGACCTCAGTGCGTCACAGCCCAGCTGTGCTCCGTGGGGTCACGGCAGCTGTCGTCTTACGGAAGATGATTCACAGGCCTTTACTCTGCGGAGCCCTGGAGACCCCCAGTGCCGGGGACGCGGGGTGACCCTGGAGTGAGGAAACCACCATCCAGTGGTGCGGCTGCCCGTCGTTTCTGTCCGAGAAGGAGGAGGTGGCTGCGGGCCCTTCCATCAAAGCTGCCTCTAAGCGGAGAGGGAGGGTGAGGCACTGGGTCGTCCAAGGTCAACGTCGGTAGATTAACAGGAAGCCCCACCATGCCGTCAGCACAGACGGGATCCGTGCAAGCCCTGGCCACATCGTACCGCCCTCGAGCCTGTGCAGCCTGTGCAGAGCAGAGTGGCGCTCCTCCCCACTGGCCTTCTCTGGAGGGGCCCTGGTGATGTGTCGGGCTTACCGTGAGCAGTTCAAAACCACGAGCCGCTCCACGGGAGAACGACGGGACTTCCTACTTCGTGAAGAGTTACAGCCTCGTGAACTCACGGGGCAGCTGCCCTGTCCCGTAGGGTCTCTGAGCCAAGATCGACCCCATGGCAGTGGGTTTGGTCTGAGGGCGGTTTGTGTGCTGGGCTGCTGACCCCAAGGTCAACAGTTCAAACCCACCAGTCTCTCCGAGGGAGAAGGATGAGGCCGTCTGCTCCTTAAAGGGTGACAGTCTCAGAAACCCTCAGGGGCAGGTCCACCCTGTCCTGTAGGGTCACTGCTCCCTGTCCTGTCCCCCTTGGGCTTTGTCCACTCGCAGGCTTCCTGTCCGAGGGGAGAAGGCAGTTTTTCCCTTCCCACGCTTTTGTTCGGAGAGGAATTCCTCTCTCGCCACTATCCATCTCGTCCATAGTTGAGGGAAATTGAACTTTCTGGCCATAGACAGACAGCCTGCTGAAGAGAGGCTGCCCCCTGCCACTGCCCCATCCACACCCCAAATGAAATGTCCCCATGGCCCGCCGATCCATCCGCTCTCGGCACCCCAGGCCAGCCGCCGTCCGCCAGAGGCTTTGTTTCGTTGTCTTTAATTCTTACTTCTGCGTCTCTTCTTTGGAAGGGGTGCAGGCGGAGGGGAAGGGGGCCGGCTTCTGGCCAGCATTACTATGAGCACTGGCGTGGGGAGAGAGTGGGGGCGAGTCCCAGCAGGTAAGAGGTGGCTTTGTTAAGGAC
>NW_022103901.1:1747265-1749494 GCF_000313985.2 Echinops telfairi
GGAGGGGGAGGGAGAGGGAGAGGGACAGTGAGAGACTGATACACGCACATAAGCTCTGCGAGAATGTTCATTCACACCCTGGAAGTAGGGCACACCCCCAGGAAACGCCTCTTCCAACCAATTGGCTGCTCCATCAGACCACAAAATGCAAGATGATTGCATCATATGACATTCTGGAAGAGCATGTAGTCTGGTATCTGCCAAATCACTGAGACTCACAGCGGGGGGCCATCACTTTAGATGCACTTCTTCCCTGGTTCAGATGAGCCCCAAGACTCCCCTCCCTTCATGGACCCCAAGTGGGTGGACCTCATGACTCACTTCCCCTGCAGCATGAAGGGACCCAGAGAGAGGCTACAGGTGGAGACCACCTTTGACCCCTGCAGGCACCTATTTCCTGGCATGTTCTCCCTACAGCTGTCCACTGACAACGTCTTATTTGCAAATGTAGGACTTCTGCCCGACCGGTCTCTCATGCCTCCCCACCCCATATGTGAGCGGCGGTTCCCATGTAGATGGAGCGTGTTCTGCGCATCTCCCCTCCCCCGCCCCCTCCATCTCTTCTCAAAGTCCTGGATCAGAACTGTGGACTTCCCATGTGTGGCTTATTAAAAGTGTCTCTTGGTTAAAATGATGCAGCCACTCACCAACATTACAAGTCAAGATAACACCAAGAGAGCAAGGTGAGCCCATCCCATCAATCCCTAACGGGTTGGACGCTAATTTTCTTTCCTTGAAGAATTCATCATCGAGGCTTGTCTGAGATTGGAAGCAATCTAAATGCCCAGCAAGAGGGGACGGGTTGGAGAAATGGCTGCATTTGGCTGCGTACTCAGCAGTCATGTTTCTCAAATACTCATTTGAGAAGATGTTGCCAGGTAACCCAATTCAGTGTGTAATGCCCTGAATCCTGGGTGGGGTTCCCCGGGTGGCAGGTCTGGGGATGAGTGCTGGGTGTATCCATTCCCAGTCCTGCTGCGCAGGGCATCGGTGATGGTGATGGAGGTGGTGATGATGGTGGTAGCAGTGAGGATGATGGTGATGGTGGTGAGAGTGATGATGGTGGTGGTGGTGGTGGCAGTGGGGATGGTGGTGACGGTGGTGATGGTGGTGAAGGTGCTGATGGTGATGGATGTGATGATGGTGATGGGGATGGGGATGGTGGTGGTGGAGGTGGTGACAGGGGTGGGGTAGAAATCACAGTGGTGGTCATCTACAGTGGCTGCCATAAGAGCTCATGCCTAATTTCCTAGGATCATCATTAAAATTACCCCAAGGGGTGGCTGTAAAGCACAGGAACATATTATCTCACAGCTTGGGGCGCTGAGAGTTAAAATCAGGCACCGGCTCCAGAGGAGCGCTCCGTTTGCTCCCAGCCCGGGCACTCCCGCTTTAAGACGCGCCTCTGATGGTCTGTCCTCACGCACGCACGAGCTGCATACCTGTGTGCTCTTTCCAGCTGACACGGCTCAGGAGGGACCCCCCCCCTTTCTTTCACAGAAGAAAGCCCCCGGAAGTCCTGCTCAGACACCACTGTTCAGGTTGACTCTGCTCGTTCACCTTGATGTTGATACTCCTCCTAATGCCCTTTCTGTTCAGGGAGACACAGGACCCATGTCTCCTGCCATACGTAGCATGGACAAGGCTGGTCCACGTCTCTGAAGGTACCTCTGCCGTGGTCCACGCCCACATTCTACCCTCTGCGGAGTGTGAGGGGATGTTGGAGGTCGTTTAAAGGTGGGCCACTGCACGGTCTCCAAACGTTCGGTTTTCAGGTTCCGTTTGAAGCTCAGATAAACAACCAGCAGTCGTTTTGCATGTATGTGTGGCTTAGGCTGGCAACGCTCCCTGGATTACCCCCTGCCCCCCAACACCTTCTGAAGGGGAGCTCAGGTTCGGGTTTACCGCTTCCCGGAGAGAAGCCGAATCATTGCGTCCTCACACACCTCACCGTCCTGCACAAAAGGCCCCGCAGGGACGGCCGTCCTCCAATCAGAAAGTTTCTCTGCCAATTTCCTTTTCCATCTTTCCAACATCCCCACCGCCCCTCCCCAAGCCAGGCCCTATTTTTTTGTTGGAGAGAACTCACTCTCAGATTTGACTGGAATTTACATATAATGAATCTTCCCCCGGTCTCCCTGGCAACAGGGCCCCTCTCCCCAGCACCTTCCCCAAACAGACAATCTGCTGAACGTCTTCCTCTGAAAAGCTGTTGGCACCTTGCTCGGC
>NW_022103901.1:1753008-1754396 GCF_000313985.2 Echinops telfairi
CAGCTCCCACAATGGCCTCCCCGCCCACCTGAGACCAGCAGCTGCCACACACCGGGATGCCAGCAGGTCTCCAGACCTCCAGTGCCTGCCTCATAGGAAGGGAGCCCGTAAGAGCCCCCTGTCCATCAGTTCACGTGTCCTCACCGTGGTGCTGTTTCTCGGCGACACCAGGCGCTGTTATCAATACGAGGAGGACACTGTGGAGACAGGCTCCGGTGCAGCTTCCCGACTAAGACAGGTAGGAGGAAGGGCCTGGCTTCCGAGAAGCGCCCCCATGACAGCGGCATATGACCCAATGTGGCGCCGAAGGAGGAGAGCTGAGCCGCTGAGAGGCACAGCCGCAGCGACATCAGGCTCAGCCGGCTGGACCGGGCATCGTGTCCTTGTGTTGTGCCCGACTGGACACTGACCGGACAGCAACTAACAGAAACCACAACGGAAAGTGTGAGTGCCCCCTAGTGCTTCCTCCTGTTTTTATTTTAATAAATCATTTCCTTGGGGGCTCTTACAGCTCTTATCACAACCCACACGTCCATTGTATCAAGCACATTTGTACACATGCTGCCATCATCCTTTTAAAAACATTCTCTTTCTACTTGAGCCCTTGGTATCAGCTCCTCTTTTTTCCTCCTTCCCCCACCCTCTCACCCTCATGGACCCTTGATAAATTATACATTGATTTTATTTTTATATTTTACACCATTCATTGTTTCCCTTTACCCATGTTGCTGTTGTTCGTCACCCTGTGGGGAGGGGGTTATATGTCAATCATTGGGATCGGTTCCCCTTTCTCTCCCCAACACTCCCCCCACCCTCATGGTATCGCTACTCCCATTACTGTTCCTGAGGGGTTTATCTGCCCTGGATTCCGTGTGTCAAGAACTCTCACGTGCATGCTCCGGTTTAGCTGGATTTGTAAGGTAGAACTGGAGTCATGATAGATTGTGGGTGGGTGGGGAGTAGTATTAAAGAACGAGAGGAATGTTGTGTGTTTCATTGGTGCTCTACTGCACCCTGGCTGGCTCGTCCCTTCCGTGTGACCCCTCTGAGGGGACGTCCACTTGTCTACAGATGGGCTTTGTGTCTCCACTCTGCGCCCTTGTTCACATTGATAGGGTGCTTTGTTTTGGTTCTTTGATGCCTGAAAGCTGATCCCGTGGACGCCTCGTGAGCACACAGGCTGGTGTGCTTCTCCCATGTGGGCTTTGCTGCTTCCCTGCTAGAGGGCCACTTGTTTATCTTCAAGCCTTTACGACCCCAGATGCTATATCTTGTAATAGCCGGGCACCATCAGCTTTCTTCACCACATTTGCTTAGGCACCCATTGTCTTCAGCGATCATGTCAGGAAGGTGAGCATCTCGGAATGCCAGGTTATTAGAACAAAGTG
>NW_022103901.1:1756028-1758141 GCF_000313985.2 Echinops telfairi
CCCCTGTGGGTTTCTGAGAAGACTGCCACTCTTCACAGGAGCAGAGAGCCTCATCTTCCTCTCCAGAAGCGGCTGGTGGTTTTGAACTGCGGACCTTGAGGTTAGCAGCCCGACGTGTCAACCAAGCCCCCAGGGCTCTCGGATTGTCCCCTCGGGTTGAGAGCACTTTTATGGAAACGGATGGTCACGTCTTTCTCCCGGGGCGGTGGGCGGGGGAGGTGTTGAAGCACGGTGGTGGGTTTGAACCCTCAACTGTGTGGTTAGCAGCCCAGTGCTCTCGGCAAACAGAGTCTCCCATCTATTCTTTGATCAGTTGTGTTTGTCTAAACAAAGAGCCCAGGATCACGACCCCCTCCCGGCGCTGGGGATGTGTGTGACATGCTGACCAGCAAGTGGCAGTGACACCTGGCCCCCCACTTTCTTCCTTCCCTGCTGCCTCTTTGTGGAACACCAGCCGGAGAAGACAGCAGGCCACACTCGGAATTTCTATCAGAGAGGGTGGGTGATCCGCTTTCTAATTAGACTTGCCTGCTGGGCCCTTCCGCAGAAAGTTCACCCAGGAGAGAGGATCTGAGGCAGTGGAGGCAAAGGTCAGAGAAACACTTTCACACCTAGTGAGGTCTTGCTTAGCAATTGGTTAAAAAAAAGGGGTGGGGGGAGGGGGAGGGAGGCGGCGATGTTTGCCGGGGGCTGCCACCCTCATCCTGTCATTCTTACAGAGTTAAATCCAAGTTTCTGTTCTCCAGAAAGAGGACAACTTGGCTGCTGATAAGCAGGAGGTCGCCCCTCAACTGTATTTGCATACAAATTAAACCTGTTCCCATCCTCGTCCAGAGCCAGAGTGGAGCTCTGGAGGAAGCCCCGGCTTAGTGCTCCCAGAAGCCCCGGAGCCTTTCCCCTAATCACCTTGCAGATTTGTCACACGTTTTGGGGAGGCAAGTGACAGACAACCAACCCCGTCCCAAGTCAGACCAGGCCCGCTTCCAGGGACCCTGACGGACAGAGTGGATCTGCCCCTGTGGGTTTCCGAGATGGGGGTAGAAATCCTTGTCTTGCTCCCGTGACAGGGGCATGCCCGTGGTGGGCTGTTGACCTCAAGGCCAGCAGTCCAAACCTCAGAGCCCTGGTGGTGTCGTGGTTATGCACTGGACTGTGACCTCCAAGGTCAGCGCTTGAAACCGCCCGCCGCTCCACGGGAAAAAGACCGGGCTTCTGTCTGGTCCTGCAGGGTCACTGTGAGTTGTCAGGGCTTGGTGGCAGGGAGAAGTCTCTCCAGGAGCGACAGGTGAGGCTGTCAAGGTGAGGTGTCAAGACAGGTGAGGCTTTCTGCTCCTGTCGGGATGCACAGTCTTGCGAACCCTGGGGGGCAGTTCCCTTCGGTCCTATAAGGTCACCGTGAGCCGGAATCCACTTGGCAGTGGTCTTTGCTAATCAAATCATGAAAGCAGACAAGGATTTTCACAAGGGAGGATCCAGGATTCCAGGGCGACGGCTCTCTTCTTTGCTCTAAGTTAAACCAGAAACCAAACTCACCGCCCTTGAGCCGGTGCCGACTCCAAGCACGTCTGCCCTCCAGGACGGGAAGAGCCGCCCCTGTGAGTTTCCAAGACTGACTCTCTGCAGAAGCAGAAAGCCTCTTCTTTCACCCGAGGAGTAGCGGGCGGTTTCAAACCGCCGACCTTGAGGTTAGCAGTCCAGCACATAACCACTATGCCATGAAGGCGCCCTTGTTGCTGCTGTTGGGTAGCGACCTTGCGAGGGAGAGTAAGGCAGGGTCTTTGAAGGTGGGCTGTTCTGGAGTTGGGTGAGTCTCAGTCTACGCTGAGTGGTGCTCTCGTAAAGAGAAGACTCAGGGAGAGCAGCCAGGCAGCCACGTAGCTACGCTGCAGCTGCAAACCAAGGATTGTGTGGGACCACCAGACGCCGTGAGGGATGGACGGGGAACCATCTTCCCCAGAGCCTTTGGAGAGAGCATGGTCCCCACAACACCCTGAATTTGGACCTCGGGCCCCAGAACGGTGAGAGGATGAACTTCTATTCTCAGGTGCCACCCAACTCTGCTCTTTGGTTGGCTATGCTGGGAGCTGAACTTGGCTAATCAATCAACACCTTT
>NW_022103901.1:1758427-1759725 GCF_000313985.2 Echinops telfairi
ACTTTCTGGGGTCCTGGAGGCTGCATGCACCTCTGAAGTGATTGCCCGAGCTCGTCTTCACACCTTCCACCAAAGATATCCCCTAGCGTCTTCTTGAACCGCTGGTCTAGCAGGAGAGGTCTGCTGGAGCCTGTCCACAGGGCGTCAAAGTGGCAGCAGCATCTGGAGAGAGGAGGGAGCGGGAGGGTTGGGGCGGGGAGTGGATCCTGGTGGGGAAGGGGGACTCAGGAGAGGGAGGCGGGACCGGAGAGTGGCGGCTCCGAGAGATCAGGACCCAGGCACTGAGGGCTGTCCGCGCGGAGAGGAGGCTCAAAGGGCGTCTGGTCTGGTGTGTACGTTCTCGGCAGCAGCATCAGAAACAATGCTTTAAGAAGAGGGAAGAAAACTATGGAGCGCAATCGCTTTCCGGGCTCGCTGCTCTGGGAGAAGCCAGCTGCCATCCGTGAGCATGCCCACGGAGCCTTCCGGAGTGGTCTGTGTGGCCAGGCACTGGGCCAACAGGTGCGGGAGTCGGAGGAGGGGGGGGGAGCGCTCTGCGTCGCTCAGAGGCTGCAGTGTTTCCTCTCCATCTGCTCTGCCAGGCAGGACCCTGAGCCAGAGCCAACCAGCCATCTGACCCATAAACCCCTGATCGGTAGCGACCGAGGTGATAAATGTTGAGTGTCTTAAGCCACTGAGCTTTGTGGTCATTTGCTACACGGCCGTCGAGAACACAATCCATCACCCCCCACTCCCCACCCCCCATGTGTTTCCTCCTCCCTCAGGCTCAGGGCACTGGTGACAATTGCCCGTAGGATTCCCTGCTTAGAAAGGAGCAGCACAGTCCCCGCTGCCACCCGGGAGCCCGGCGCTGGGTCACAGCTTGATGACGAGGCCCCACGGCCCCACCCCTGTCGGAGCTGATCTCCTCCTCCTTCGCCCCCCCACCCCGGAAGGAAGGGAGGAAGGGTGTGGTCAGTCCTCAGCCCACACACCTTAAGCGGAGCGTTTTTAAGACACCTTCTTAGGACAGAGGCTTCAGGATGAAGCAAAAGGTGCAGGCAGGGCCACTCACCCAAAGAATGATGGTTCCACCCCCTCACGGGCCCTTCAACAAGGGGGCTTCTCCTAGAAGACCCCAGCCATGAAACTTGGGGTGCTGTTCTGCCCTGTGCACGTGGGCAGCCCCAAGTCAGAGCTGTCTCCACGGAAACGGTCTTCTGCCGTGGACGACCAGATTGTGCTGCTGTCGATGCTGATGTGAGGTGCTGCAGGGTCAGTACGGCTCATGCCAGCGACCCCGTGCACGAGAATGAAAC
>NW_022103901.1:1759825-1761758 GCF_000313985.2 Echinops telfairi
CTCTGTGTGGGTCCAGGCTGCAGTCTTGGACCTTCGCTGAGATGCTTATACATTCACTGACTCAGCTTTCCTCCTGCAGTCGGCATCATTGCATCTGTTTTGTGAGATGGAGGAGGACTTTGTGGATTGGTGTTGGACATCTGGATTAATGGGTTAATGTTGGACTTATGGCTTGGGCAGCATTGGGTTGGGATGTTTTCTTGATGCACATTTAATCTTTACATAAAACTCTCTTATACATGAGTTTCTGTGGATTTGTTTCTCTAAAGTACCCTGACTAATACACGGAGGAACGTTCCATGGGTTGGAAAGACTACACTGTGCATGTCCGCCTGCCCCTGGACACTTGGGGGGTCTCCGCTGATGAGCATCTCTATGACTGAGAAATGGTCCGCTGTTCAGAAGGACCCCCTGTGTGTCTCCGTGGTTGGCTGGTGGACACCTGGCTGAGAACAGTGCTGCGGTGGACATCGGTGCACCTTGCTAGCTTATTGCAAAGACCTCTTGAAGGCTCTTTCCTGTTCACGCTCTGAGGGCAGTACTCTGGGTGGTGGTCCCCAGGGTGCCTGGTCCCACTGTCCCCTCCCCCCAGACGGCCCCGGTGTGGGTGCAGCTGTTGCTCGGGGCTCAGCACGGTTCTGCACAGACTCACACACCGTGCGGGTTCCCCCAGTCCTCCCGGGGTGAGCACAGCCTGGGGAGACACATTGGCTGACACCCTTAGGTTATCGCTCCATTTGCCACACCGAGTCTTTGCTGCTGTCGATGCTGATGTGAGGTGCTGCAGGGTCAGTACGGCTCATGCCAGCGACCCCGTGCACGAGAATGAAACGCTGCCTGGTGCCACGCCGGCCTCACCGTCCTCCGCCTAGGCGAGCCCACGTTCCAGCCACGGGGTCCGTCACTCTCATCCAGGGCCTGTCTCTTTTCTGCCACCGGCCCTTCACTTGACCAAGCACGATGTCCTTCTCCAGAGACCAGTCTCCTGACCATGTGTCCACAGTACGTGAGACAACGTCTCTGCATCCTGGCTTCTAAGGAACATTCTGGCTGCATTTCTTCCAAGACAGACTTGCAGTCTGTCTTCCATGCACCCATCTTCCTCCGTCAGCTTTCTAATCGATAATAACGGTTTAAGAAAAAACAGTAAGTTTGCGCCCAAGAGCTAGGATTTGGATCTCAGGAACCTATTTCTTGCACCAAGTAACACGTGCACGTCCCAAACAAAACATCACACCTCTGGCCTCTCCTCCTGTCTCACTGAGGTAGTTAGTTTATTTTTGAAGGGCAGAGGGATAAATGGCTCAGTAAGCCTCGCCTTTTGAGTTCTTGGGTCTCTTGCTTTGTGATGGTCGCACCAGGGTGCAGCTGCCTGCTTCAGCTGGCAAGGCTGACTTCCTACAAGACATCCCTAAGGAGAAGCCACATGGACCTACCCTGATGCAGCCCTGGGTGCTGGAGCGCAAAAGGTGCAGGCAGGGCCACTCACCCAAAGAATGATGGTTCCACCCCCTCACGGGCCCTTCAACAAGGGGGCTTCTCCTAGAAGACCCCAGCCATGAAACTTGGGGTGCTGTTCTGCCCTGTGCATGTGGGCAGCCCCAAGTCAGAGCTGTCTCCACGGAAACGGTCTTCTGCCGTGGACGACCAGATTGTGCTGCTGTCGATGCTGATGTGAGGTGCTGCAGGGTCAGTACGGCTCATGCCAGCGACCCCGTGCACGAGAATGAAACACTGCCTGGTGCCACGCCGGCCTCACCGTCCTCTGCCTAGGCGAGCCCACGTTCCAGCCACGGGGTCCATCACTCTCATCCAGGGCCTGTCTCTTTTCTGCCACTGGCCCTTCACTTGACCAAGCACGATGTCCTTCTCCAGAGACCAGTCTCCTGACCATGTGTCCACAGTACGTGAGACAACGTCTCTGCATCCTGGC
>NW_022103901.1:1761858-1770097 GCF_000313985.2 Echinops telfairi
GCCTGGGGAGACACATTGGCTGACACCCTTAGGTTATCGCTCCATTTGCCACACCGAGTCTTTTCAAAGCCGCATTTCAATATTTCAAAGAGCCTCTAAATTTTTCAGAATTCATAAATTTGGAACAGTAACGAGATCGCGAAAAAATGAAAGACGAAGAAAAAAGAAGGCAAAGCCAGTCTACAGCCCGACCACTTAGAAGCAGCCGGGCTTATTTACATGTGGATCATTTATTCTCCGCTCCCACCTGGATGGTCCCCAGAGGCCGGCTGGCTCCTTTGTGGAGAATCTAGACGAAAAGCAGAGCTCAGAGTTAGGCAATCTTTACTCTACACCTGTTCAGGCTACCTGCACGACACCCGTCCCTGGTCCTTCTGCACAAGCATCAATCCAGGGACATGAAATTTTAACTCTCAATAAATATTCCGGCAGCGGCACACCCGGAGCATTTAATTCCAGCATCAAAATGCAGATCGGCATGAATGCGCGTCGGGATTTATGACAGAGGGAATCTTTTCCCGAGGCATCTCCTCAGAAGAGCTGGGGGCAGGGCGCTGGGAGGCAGAGATTGGGGAGGGTGACCTTTCCCCCTTGCTGGGTTGGTCCTGTAGCCCAGGTCGGGTCGTTTAATTAATAATAAACTCACAGGGCTTCTTTTCATGCAAATCATGTTTTGGAGAGACTGGGTGCCACTTACAAATGCTTTGAAAACTCAGAAGGGAGTAAGGGTTATCACTCAGAGCTGCTGGCAGGGGGAGGGGCGGCGAGCATGGATGTGCCTCTCCGCCAGCAGGGCCTCTGGAAGAGCCTGTACCCTTTGCTGTCTCCCTGGGTTGGCCAGGGCTGTCTCTCTGCTACCTCATGCCCAGGGGAGCGTACCCAATGCCCAATGGGGCCCAGGGCCAGGAGGTGGGGACGCTCAGCAGGCCCTCCCACCGGGCACCTCTCTGCCCAATGTTCCCCTGCAGAGTCTCTCTTGGCAGGGGCTCCCAGAGCAGAGATGAGGTGGTTTCTCATCATGGCAAGCAGAACCCCAATGCCATCGGGCCGCTCCCCGCTCCCAGTGGCCCTGTGGAAGCAAAGGCCGCTCCGCAGGGGCTCTGAGGCCGACTCTGCAGAAAGAGAACACCTCATTGCTTGGTGAGGGGCGGCTGGTGGATTCGAACTGCCGACCTTGCTGTGAACAGCCGAGCAGGTCTACGTTGCGCCAGGAGAGGTCCCAAACACTTGCCATGCAGTCAATGCTGACTCCGGGACCCACTTGCTGTAGGGCATCTGAGACTGTGAATCTCGACAGGGTTTGGACAGCCTTAGAGTTCCGCCAAGGAGCAGCTGGTGGGTTTGAACCCGCGACCCCTCCGTGGCCAGTTCAACCAGGACTCTCAAAAAGGCACCCCAAACCCCCTGCCATCAAGTCCACTTTGACTCACAGTGGCCCTAAAAAGAGGCAGAGTCCCGACATCCTTGCTTCCAAGGATCCCCCAGGCCGTGCTTCTTCCAGGACAGCTGTATGTCCTCGCCAGCACGCCTCTCAAACGCATCCATCTCTCCGGCCTCTCGTGTTCACCGTCCAACTTTCACATGTGTGTCAGGCAACTGCAAAGACCTGGGTCAGGTGCATCTCAGTCCCCCAGGTGACCTCCTGCTCCCCGGCACGTTGAAGACGGCTTACACAGGAGATCCACCGGCTACAATGTCGGCTTACACAGGAGATCCACCGGCTACAATGTCGGCTTACACAGGAGATCCACCGGCTACAATGTCGGCTTACACAGGAGATCCACCCGCTACAATGTCGGCTTACACAGGAGATCCACCGGCTACAATGTATCCTTTGATCTCCCGGCTGCTGCTTCCACAGCACAGACTGTGGATCCAAGCCAGCCACAGTCGTTGACGTCAGTCTTTCCTCTCTCTGGCGGGACGCTCTGTGTGGGTCCAGGCTGCAGTCTTGGACCTTCATCAGCAAGGGCTCCGAGTCCTTCCTGGAATCCTGATGTGTGTTCTCCTTCCTACAGTCCAGCTTCTCGGATCAGTTGCTCAACGTGCAGGCTGAGTCAGTGCGGTGAGAGGGCACAGCCCCTGTGCACACCTCTCCTGGTGTGAGACTAAGCACGGTCCCCTTGTCCTGTTTAAGCAGCGGCCTCCTGGTCCACGCGCAGGTTCTGAAGGAGCACAAGGAGGTTTGGGAGGCCCGTTCTTTGTGGTGTGATTCCCAGTTTCTTCAGCTGCACACCGTTAGACGTCTCTGTGTGGTCAATGAAGCCCGGGCACGTCTCACCGCCGGCCTGTCTGTGTGCCACACTGCGCTGACTTGTGTGTGGCTGTGATGCTGGAGACCCTGCCGCAGGCCTGCCACACACCGGCAGGGTCACCCCAGGTTTCCGGGGAGCGTCCAGAGTCACAGACTGGGAAGAAGGACAGGGAAATCTAGGTCTGAAAAAAAAGGAGAAGAATTGGGAGCCAGTGTAATACGGGCTGAAGGTAAAGAGACGAACTAACCAAACACATTTTCCTGCTCCTGACCCCCGATAATGTGCGCCGGCGGATTAAGGGGCTGTCACTTATTTTTAGCACACTGTTAAATATTAATTAACAGGCATCTACCTTGATCCTGGGAGCAGGGCACTATTCCCGGTGGAGGCTTCCCCTGGGGCTCCCTGTGGTGTCCCTGCCCCCTCCACCCCCCAGCCCCAGAGTTTTCAGCAAATTCTAAATCAACCTCGATCCCTGTCCTACGGTTGTCACAGAGGACAGGACAATTATAGAACGAGAATTCATTGTCCCAGCAAGCTGAGCTCATAATATTAGTGTGGATTTTTTTTTTTTTAAGAAAAAAGACATCATTCCTTGGCCAGGAATTAAAAATAGCTGGTTCTCTGCAAACATGCACCCCCTCCCCAGCCAGCCCCCTCCCCCGCTCCTTCTCTCTCTTGCCAGATTTAGAATCCGAGGCGCCTGGGCAAGTCACCCTCTTGTTAGTATTCCTGCAGCACCCTACCTCCGTAGCCAGCGAGCAGTCTTCCTGAAATTCCAGCTCGTGGCAGGCTTCCTGGGAGGGGAGGGGTCTGGGGTTAAACGGGCTGAGCTTTCAGGGCCAAGAAAGGGACGTCCAGGAGGCAAAGACTGAGGCAAGCGGTCAAAGGGGCCGATCGGAGACCCTGCCCCTGAGTTGGAGCCTCACTCTGGGAGAGGGGATGTGGGCCCTCTTGCGTGAGCCCTCCAGGGCTCTTGGCCACTTCATTGAAGGTAGTCTTCATCTTCTTCTCTTCCTCCTCTTCTTCCTCCTCCTCCTCCATCATAAATAAATCATTTTATTGGGGGCCCTTACAGCTCTTATCACAACCCATGCATCCATGGTGTCAAGCACGTTGTACATTGTTGTCATCACCATTTTCTAAGCATTTTCTTTCTACTTGAGCCTTTGGTATCAGCTCCTCTGTTTTCCCTCCCTCCCCCACCACCCTACCTTCATGGACCCTTGGTGAATTATTTATTATTATTATTTTCATATCTTATACCACCTGCTGTCTCCCTTCACCCACAGTTCTGTTATTTGTCCCCCTCAGGTGTGTGTGTGTGTGTGTGTGTGTGTGTTATACAACCATCATTGCTATCGATTCCCCGATTCTCCCCTTTCTCCTCCCACCTTCCCCCTCCCCTCACAGTATCACCACTCCCTCCCATTACTGTTCCTGCAGCGTTTATCTGTCCTGAATTCCATGTGCCGAGAGTGCTTATCTGTACCAGTGTACGTGCTCTGGTCTAGCTGGATTTGTAAGGTAGACCTGGGGTCATGGTAGTGGGGGGAAGAAGCATTAAAGAACTAGAGGGAAGTTGTGTGTTTCCACGGTGCTGTGCTGCACCCTGGCTGACTCGCTCCTTCCTTGTGACCCTTCTGTGAGGGGATGTCCAATTGTCTACAGATGGACTTTGGGTCTTCACCCCCCTTGTTTGCATCGATATGATCATTTGTTTTTGGATCTTCTGATGCCCGGTTCCTGATCCGGTCGACACCTTGTGGTCACACAG
Organism: Echinops telfairi; assembly: GCF_000313985.2. Classification (NCBI taxonomy): domain Eukaryota; kingdom Metazoa; phylum Chordata; class Mammalia; order Afrosoricida; family Tenrecidae; genus Echinops; species Echinops telfairi. The sequence goes on from NW_022103901.1 coordinate 1,765,891, forward strand.
TCAGATGTGGGTCTTCCCTGTGGGCTTTGTTGGATGGCCGTTTGTTTAACTTCAAGCCTTTAAGATCCCAGACGCTATGCCTTTTAATAGCCAGGCACCATCAGCCTTCTTCACATTTGCTTATGCACCCATTTTGTCTTCAGCAATTGTGTTGGGAAGGTGAGTATCACAGAATGCCAGATTCCTAGAATAAAGTGTTGGTGCGTTGAGGGAGGGCTTGAGTAGAGGCCTGATGTGCATGACTTCAATACTAGCAGTAAGACAGCAGGCTCCTGGCTCAAGTCAAAAGAACTGGAGTTCAGATGCTGATGAGCCAGAAACAGGATCCAGATTGAGTGCAGACCTCAGGAGCATGGCCAGAATGCCCTCCCCCCCCAGGAAACTCCTTTTCAGTTAATAGCAGATCTCATCATGGGAATGGGGGCAACTGCAAGGGAACTCCTTGCTTGCTCTGCTCTGAAGGCCTTTAGCTGATTGGACTGCACCCATTCACATCATACAGGGTGATCCCCTTTACGTAAGGTCAACGAATTCAACCATGTTTAAACAACTTCACAACAGTGTCTGACCAGACAACTGGGCACCATGGCCGGGTGGACACAGAGAATGAGCCTCTCCCACCCATTCAAGTTCAGAGTCACACCATGACACTCAATGGGAGGTTTCATGGGGGTCCCCCCAGCCCCCTCTCGGGCCATGCTGTTTCCATGCTGCGAGCCCCGTCTCACCCTGCACCCACAGGGCGACCTCCTCCTTAGTTGGTGTCCCTGTCTAGGAGACTCTTGGCAGAGCAGGGCTTCTCGAGCCACCTAGGAGCCTTGTTGAGGGGCGGTCTCTGATGTCCTGGGTCTGTGCTGGCGCTGGACGGGCCGTGCCTCTACCGTGCCTGCTGTGGTGTCGGCCCCGGGGATGAGGACTCCTGCTGTCCCGTCGGCTGTCATCCCATGGAAGCGATTGCCAGGCCTTTCTCCTGGGGGCCTCTGGCCGAGCTTGAGTCTCCCACCCTCTGCTGAGTCATTCCGCTCTAACCACGGGACCGCTCCCAAGAGTCTTACCCTTTGAGTGGGGAGGGCTACTGTCCTCCTGGGCCTCCGGCCCTACAATGATCCTGGCTTGGGTCTGTAAGGCCAACAGGTTGGGTCCACCCCTTCACCGCCCCCCAGCAAGGTGCATATTTAGGGCACGTGACCAAGTCCCCGACACCTTGGGGGGTGATGAGGAGCCGTCCCTTTATTGCTATGATTTGGGGCTTCTCTTGGACGCCAGGAGCTCTGGGGCTTCATCAGGGATGCGGATGGTGGCCCCTTAGCCCTTCAGATACACAAGTGCCCAGAATGTAATAATAAGATTAGCGCCATCAAGAATGATTTTATAATTAGAGGCGGCAGGAGCTGCCCCAACTTTGAGGACGGGCGGCCAGCCTTTGTCTGGAACCACAGCTCAGTGAAGACAGCGGTGTTCTTCTTACAAGGCCCCAATCTCCGTGCCGCTGCTCAGTTCTGCTCTTGTCCTTTGTTTAGCTGTTGCTTGGTGTGTAGCAGGACCGCCAGGCTCTCGTAGAAATCCCTCACTCCAACCCCCGCTCCCTGCCGGGGGTCCGTGTGGCCCATAGCTGTCCTAGGGCACAGGTAGAACTGGGCCTGCGGACGTCGGAGAGGACAGCTCTTCGAGGGCGTAGGAAGCCTTCTCTCTCCTGCAGAGAGGCTGAGAGTTGTGAACCGCGGTCCTTGCGTTCAGCAGCCCCATACGTAACCCCGGCAGCAGCGGGACTCTCCTTGAGAAGCAATGATAATTCCAGAAACAATCACTCATTATTATTTCTGGGGGGAATCGCTAAGCACACAGCCCTCTGCTCCAAGTCCGTTCCGACCCCGCAGAACAGGGCAGAGCTGCCCTGTGGGTTTCTGAGACGGCAACTCTTGCAGGGAGTAGAAAGCCTCACCTTTCTCTCGAGGAGTGGCTGGTGGGTTAGAGCTGCAACCCTTTACTGAGAAGCCCAGCAAGGGGCCCTCCGCACCCTGCGGTGCCTGACCATCGCTAGTCCACGATGACCTCGTGGTGAGGAAAGGGGCTATCCTAGCCCCGGGGGTCGGGGGACTGGGTGTGTGCAGATTCTCGCTCAGGAGGAAGAGTGGGCCCCAGAAAGACAGTACGTCCCCTTCTGGAGCAGTAGAGATGGGTCTCCCCCACCTGGGGGGCCATCTTTTTTTGGACTTAGAAAGTGTGATAGTCTGGGCATTTTAGAGAAACAAAGCCACAGAAACTCATGTATTAGAGAGAGTTTTATATAAAGGGTAAGTGCACATCAAGAAAACATCCCAACCCAGTGCTGCCCTAGCTCACAAGTCCCACATTAGTCCATATGTCCAGCACCAATCCACAAAGTCCTCCTCTACCTCACAAAACACACACTATGATGCCAACTGCAGGAAGAAAGCCGAGTCAGTGAATGTGTCAGCATCTCAGCACTGGCAGGGATCTCCACACAGCTGCTCCAGCACCCAGGGCTGCATCAGGGTAGGTCCATGTGGCTTCTCCTCAGGGATGTCTTGCAGGAAGTGAGTGGCTCCAAGTTCAAGAGCGAGCGTCAGAGTCTCTTCTGACAGCCACGCTGGCCTGTGCTTCCGATCCTGTTGATTGAACGGCCCTTCTCTGTACGACATGCGTGATTAAGGTGACCAGATTTTAACATTGGTAAAGCGGGACAAAAGTGGGACACCATTGATAAAACTCATATCCTGGCGAAATAGCCACATGGCAGCTGAAAACCGTATACCCTAGCTTGTCGTGCATTCTTTCCAAAAATCGGGACTTTTTTAAAACGCCGCCGGACACGGGAAAATTTGTTCAAAATTGGGACTGTCCCACCAAAAGCGGGACGTCTGGTCACCTGATGCTTGATGTCAGCCCACCTCCCACGGCTCCTCTGGTCTTGGGCGGTCACGTGCCATGTGTCCACTGTTCTTGAGCTTGTCTCTAAATCCGGGTGGGCGGTTCTCAGGGAGGTACTCTGGCTCCTGCGGACTTGTTTTAATTCCCCCGAAGCTTCAGCGCAAACTTGCCCAGAGCAACGATGGCCTCTGGCCTTGTCCTGACTGGTGAGCCTGAACTTCTCCATCGTCTCTTCCCACAGATGTGCTGATCTGATTCACGAGTGTTCCACGTGAATCCACGTTTCCACGGTGAAGTCCACGTTTACGTTGGTTGGAAGGCAAAAGAAAATGTTCAGGTATTCCCAATGAATCAGTTGTTTACGCTTGTTAAGATCCCACCTTGATTCAAAGGCTTAGCGCCAAGGGGTCAAAGGTCTAACAGTCAGCTGGCCGCCTGAGGGTTTTAGGGTGTCTGGTCTACCTTGTAGCTTGGTGAGTGGAACCTGAGTCTTAAATGCTGGCTAGTGACCATCCAAGATGTGGCCATCGGTGTCTGTTCTCCCGAAACAGCCCGGGAAGGAGGAGACCCAGGAACACACACAGAGTGGACAGTGGGCATCATGACTGCCATGGGCCTCCTTCCTTGGTGACCTTGAGACATCCGCAGATGCATAGTGCCCTGGTAGACCCAAGAATTCACGGCCATTGACCCAATCCTGACTCACAGTGACCCCATAAACACAGAGCACAAGTCCCCGAGGGTTCCCGAGTCTGAATCTTCCCGGGTGTCGAAAGCCTCCTCTTTCTCCCTAGAAGTGGCCGGTGCTGGAGAACTGTGACCTTGAGGTCACCAGCCCAGCTCTTGCCCACGATGCCCCCAGGGCGGCTGTGAGTGTCCTTTCCCACGATGCCCCCAGGGCGGCTGTGAGTGTCCTTCCCCACGAGGACCCAGGAGACGGAGCGGGCTCAGAGGGAGGGGAAGCATGGGACAGAAAGTCAGATTCTGAGAGGAGCCAGACTGGTTGGAGGCCTTGTGCCTGGGGGACCCCCAAGTCTACTGCCCAGAGGTGACCCCTAAGCCTCGACTGAAAGTGTCCAGGAGCTCACTTTTAAACGGGACAAGGGAGTAGCCCACCTCGTCAAGGACGCTTGCCTCGCTTGCCTCACCTGTTGCAAGACTTCCTGTGTGATCTCAGGTGGATGACGGCCCCTCCAGACACAGGCACCCGGGTGTTCTGGGCCCAGGAGTGATGTTAATGGCAGCGCCACAGTACGGTCCAGAGAGCAAGCGGACGGACGCTGACGCCAGGTGTCATGGGCCGCATGGAAAGCGT
>NW_022103901.1:1771012-1775420 GCF_000313985.2 Echinops telfairi
TCTTTTGGGGTGGTCCGAGCTCAAGTCAATGCACACAACTGGGCGTGCCGGTTGCAGCCGAGAAGGGGAAACACAGAACTGTTGCGTGAGCCAGGAGCCCTGTGTTACAGTGGGCTATGTGTCAGACCGATACGGCAAGGCCAGCAGTTCAAACCCACCCGCCGTACTGCGGGAGAAAGACGAGGCTGCCTCCTCCCTCCGGTCAAGACTGGCAGCCTCAGAAGCCCCGCGAGCAGCTCCACTCCGCCCTACAGGGTCGCCGTGAGTAGGAACCGCAGTATATTTGACTGCTTTGGGGTGTGTGGCACCCACACTGTTTAGCGAGTTAACTGCTCAATGGTGGGGCCAGTGGTGGTTTAAATAGCTTGTGCTTCGATTTTAAAGACTTGGCAGTTATTAGCTCTGCATCGAGGAGAGCTACGGGATTTTGTTTTGTTTCTTAAGTGACTTGGGGCTTCTGTTGAATAGACAGGGAATGTAGTATTCCTCGTGCCCCCCTGGAAATGATAGGCCGGATTCTCCCACCACCCAAATCCTTGCTCAACGCTAAGGGGCAGGCTGGGCTGGCTTCTCTGGGCCACCTCCCACTGTTCCTGCTGCCTCTGAGTCCCCAATATGGACCCTCGGTTATTGATCCAGGTCCTGTCTGGGGACGACTGTCCAGCCGGACCTCACCTCAGCCTCCACCACCAACATTCTTGCTGCCCGAGGTTGCATCCCGTTTGTCTCTGTATGTCCCTTCCTGCGGCAGGCAAACACCGGGCCCTGGAAACCACCGCATCCCCCCACCTTCAGGGATGCCACTGTCAGCATCCTCACACACGTCTGCCTGCACGGTTGATTTTCCTCGCGTCCAATGATTCCCCAAAGTGGGATCGCCCCCTCCGAATGGCCCAGTGTCTTTAAATTTTAATCGACGTCGTAAGGCCGATGCCAGTAAAAGCTGCACAGTCATCCGTGCGCGCGGGGCGCGGCTGCACCCCTCCACGGAGCCCGCCCGGCGCTGCCAGCGACCGGAAAACACGTTAATGGGCTGCTGCCTCTTTGAGTGGTTTCAGGTTTCCAAACATCACAGGTGAGGGAAGCACTCAGGACTCGGCTCCTGCCCTTGCTACATTGTGTACTGCCGCCACGACCACGGAAACCGGAATGGACACATTTTGTTCACTGGGAAGTTCATGGCTCCTGTCAGCACACGCTCCATGGACTTTGGCTAATGTGTAGTGTCAGGTGCCCACCGAGACAGCTCTGCACGAAGGAGATTCACTGTTAAAAATATACCCCCTCCAACTACTGGTCACTCCTGTCCACACCCCCCCACCCACGTCTGACAATCAGCGAGCTCTTCACCGTAGCCATTGCTCCGCCTGTTCTGATTGTCCCACAGTTGGAATCAGATCACAGGCAGGTCCCCTCCCACGTCACTTGGCAATATGCATTGGAGACCCCTCTGTGGCTTCCAGGGCTTGATTGGGGAGGGGGGGGATCCTTTGTATCACTGGGCAATGACGGGGTGCTGGTTAAGTGCTAGGCTGCTAACCCAAAGGTCAGCGGTTAGAAACCCCCCAGCTGCTGTGCTGCTGGAGAGAGGCCAGGCTCCCTGCTCCCATAATGATGGGGGTTTAGGAAACCCTATGGGGAAGCCCTGCTCTGTCACGTGGGGTTGCTGGGAGTTAGAACCTACACCCCAAACAATGTCTCTATCTCACTGCACTGAGTTGATATGGACTCACGGGCCTGGAGCAGCAGGCTATGCCCAAGGCTGCTAGCAGCAAGGGCGGTGGTTCAAACCCACCGGCCGCTCTGAAGGAGAAGGATGAGGCTGCTGTAAAGACTTAAAGATCTGCCCTGGCTCTGCGGTCACTGGGAACAACAGCTACCCTCTCTCTATTTAGCCATCTCACTGCCCGAGTCAGTACTGACTCATAGCAGCACCTGTGGGTTTCCGGGATTGTAACTGGTTACAGGAGTAGGAAGCTCAGTCTTTCTCCCGAGGAGCGGCTGGTGGTGTTGAACTGCCAACCATGTGGCTCAGAGCTCAGTGCATAACACTGGCCGCCGGGCGCCCTGCGTGTCTGGTCATGCGTTGGAGCCGTCAGTGTCAGCGGCTCTGCGGGAGAAGGTGGGGCGCTCTGCTCCGTGTAGTGTCCAGTCTCAGAAGACTATCGATAGATATCTCTGAACGCAGGTCTAACTGTGAACGGATGATAGATGCGCGGGGATTTCAAAAGTTTGTTCAAGGGTTCCATTATCTTGGAATTCCATTTTTTCCACCAACTTTTTGAAACTTGGAAGTGTGTAGGGGGTTATGCTCTGAGCTGCTCACAGCAAGGTCCGTGGTTTGAACCCACCACCTGCCCTGTGGGGAAAAGGTGAGGCTGTCTGCTCAAAGGCTCAGGAAAGCAGAGGGGCAGTTCTGCTCGGTCCTATGAGTTGGAATCGACTCGATGGGAGAGGGTTTTGTTTTGTGTGTGTGTGTGTGTGTGTGTGTGTGAGACCATGGACCACTGACCACAAGGTCAGCAGTTCAAACCCTTCGAGCCACTTCGTGCAGGAAAGATGAGGTTATCGGCTCCCGTAAAGAGTGATCATCTCAGAAATTCCCTGAGTCAACAGGGACTCGCTGGCAGTGGGTGCATTGAGATACTTTGGTCATGTGATCCGGAGAGACCAGTCTGTGGAGGACAGTGTGCTTGGTGATGGAAAAGAGGAAGGCCCTTGATGAGATGGATGGACACAGCGTCGGCCACAGCAGGCTCAGACATAACCATTGTGAGGATGATGCCGGACCGGGCGTCTCTGCTGTCCGTCAGGCCACTGAATTGGAGCTGGCTCCCTCGATGGTGCCTAACAACGTGGCATGCTGTCCGTCGACTTGTGCAGTACAGGTCTCTGTGTCTGTGCACAGACGTGCAGGTTCAGAAAGGAGCCTCGGTGGCCCAGTGGCTCAGCACTCAGCAGGGGTCCTGAAGGTTGGGGGGTCAAACCCACCCAGTGCTCCATGGGAGAAAGACGCGGAGATTCACTCCTGTAGAGACGACGGCTCAGGACCCCGTGGGGGAGTTCCACTCTGTCAGCAACTCAGTAACGCCTCCCACCTTCCCCCCACAGCTCCCATGGGTGCCAAAGCCAGAATCCTCTGAGCCTCACTCCCCAGAAGCTTTAAAGTGACCCTCTCCCTCGGGCAGAGCCAGGCTGCCACCTGGGTCCGTGCTTGGTTAGACTCGTGGGGAGAAAGGATAATTCAACACGATCAACGTTGAAGGGGGGGGCTCCTCCTCTGCCCCCACCTGAACCAGGAGAGCCTGCCGTTAGTTACCACGGTCACCGGGCAGAAGGAGGTTGGGAGGCCGCGTGTCAGCAGAAGGAGCAGCCTCGCGTGGAGGCAGCGCACAGCCTCCCAGACTCCCGCTCCCGAGTCCAATTCCCTCGCCCTCTGTCTCAGCCTCTCCCGCCGGTGTGCGTGTCATCCTAATGTTGTAACTCGGCATAAATATTTTAACTAAATCAATAACGCTCTCCCCCAAATGAAATCTTCGGGCAAAAATGAAATAAGAATGAAATCGTTTTCGTTTCAGAGTGAGATCGGCAGGACCGTGCATGGCAGCCAGACTGAAATCCTGCCCCTCTCTCTCTGTGCGTCCCCTGGCACATCAATGACTCCCCTTCAGAGAGTCCTGGTGGTACCATGGTTAAATGTGTCATTGCTGAGAGGTTGGTGGTTCGAGCCCACCAGCAGCTCCGCAGGAGAATGCCGAGGCAGTGGCTCTGTAAACGATTCACAGCCTTGGGAGCTCCCTGGGGCAGCTCCACTCTGTCCTCCGGCGAGGCTGTGAGCCTGACTCGGCTGGACGGCATCTGACAAGAACAACATGCCCTGGCTGCCACCATAACCCTGCTATCAACAGCCACACACAGGGGCTTGCGTGGGCGCGCGTGGACAGATGCCCAAGAGGACCACGGCTGGGCTGTCCAGTCAGCACTTCTAACCCACTGGTGAACCCGTTCCCACCCCGCTCCTTGATGGGGTGTCATTTCATGTGCCCACCAGCTGTGCCTCCTCACCGGCGCCCTTTCTGTGTTTGGTCTCTGCTGCTCCCCTGGGTGTGGAAGGCGACTGGTGGCACCGGGATGGGGTGCTGGGCGGCTAATGGAAAGGTCTGTGGGAGGCAGATGTGGCATCTGCTCCCCTAAAGACGAGGGTCTTGGGAGCCCACAGGGGCCGCTCCGCTCTGTCCCTCGGGCAGCTAGGAGTCAGGACCCGCAAACAAAACCGGCAGGATGTGGACACTCTATGCGCCCTTATAAGCCCATGAGCTCAGACTCACGGTGAGCGCGGAGTCCCACTGAACTGGCCAGGCCCGCGCTCCCAGATGGGCAGAAAGAAAGGGCACAGAGGGAGCTGGAG
>NW_022103901.1:1776161-1777572 GCF_000313985.2 Echinops telfairi
GTCCTGGCCTGAGCCGATGTCCTCCTCGGCAGGAAGAGCAGCCACAAGAGGAGGAGGGAACTGGAGGAGCAGCAGAAACCCTCCCTCCACCGAAGGGAACAGGAAACGTCTCAGCGGGACCCTGGGGCTGCTGTGCTCCCAGGCAGCGGTCAGGCCTGCAGGGACCCGGAGAGCTGTCCTCTCAAATATGAAGAGGACCCCGAGGACTGGCTGGGGGAGGGGCCTTGTTCAGGGCATGTTGACGCAATACTTTGTCGTCTGTCAAGTTCTGTGCTTGACACGTGTCCGGTCTGACGAGGGAGGGAGCCTGGGGCCTCCCCATTCCGTCCGTCAGCCATGTCAGGAAGGAAGTAACTATCAATGGAAGGCGGGTTGCTGTTGGTGGTGGGGGCGCCCGGTGACCTCGTGGGGCAGAGCAGAGCTGCCCCGTGGGGTTTCCGAGGCTGAGCTGCTCACAGGAGCGTCCCCAGGGCTGTCTCCCTCGCAGCGGAGTGCTTAACCGTCGCACCACCAAGGGAAGCAGATGAGAGACATGTGCTTAGTTCCTGGCCTAGCAATGCCTGTGCCGGACCCGAGCACCTAGCCAGGTCTCCACTGGCTTCTGTAGACTCCTCAGCTAATCCCGGGTCCGTGCGAAGCCATCAGGAGCCCTGGTGGCGTAGTGACTGAGCGTTGGGCTGCGATCTGCACTGCTGGCAGTTCGAAACCACCAGCAGTAGCTCCGCGGGTGAAAGACTGGACTGTCTACTCCCGTAATTGGTCACAGTCTAGGAACCTCGTGGGGGGGGGGGTGCTGTGAGTTAGCACTGGCTTGATGGCGGTGAGGCTGGAGTGGTTTTTAAGAAGTCCATGGGTCCCCGGGGGCAGGAGAGTGCTCTCTGATGCGGCAGGGAGACTTTAGAACCACTCTGGTGGTGTCGGACGGAAAACAGACCTGGCCTCGGTTGGCAGAGACTGTTCAGAGAAGAGGAAAGTCTAGACCACTCCCCACTTAGCGACCTTCTCCTCATCGGGCATCTCACCTTCACGACCAGAGTGGAATCTGCTCTCTGACGACTGGGACCCTGCCCAGCTCTGCCATCTCCCAGGAATGAGCGCAGGTTGGGGGCGAGGCGAGAGCAAGGTGGCCGGGAGGGTGCAGGCCCTGTGTCAGCCAGGCTGAACCGTGATTCTCAGTGGCTTGGCAGTTATCAAATGGTGTGATTTGGCAGTTAGGCAACGACGTCTCGCAAACAAGCAAACTCACTGCCATCGCGCCGACTCAGGACCGGGTGGGACTGCTCTGCGCCTCTTTATGGGAGAGGAAGCCTCCTCTTTCTCCCGAGCAGCGGTGGGTGGTCTTGAACTGCTGACCTTGCAGCAAGCAGTGTGGCATGTAACCACAGTGCCACCAGGGCTGGCCTTGGAAATG
>NW_022103901.1:1782262-1788345 GCF_000313985.2 Echinops telfairi
AAGGAGGCCCTGAAAGGGTCCTGGGCTTTCCGTGATCACTCCTCCCCCGTCCTGCTGCCCCTGAGGGCTGGACGCTGGGGCCTGCCACATAGTAGAGACCCTCGTGGGCCCCTCGGAGGGGAGGGTCGCCCTGCAGGGCTGACACTCCTTTGCTTCAAGGGGTCTCTCCCAGGGTCCCCCGGGTGCTGAGAGAAGTCAGCCCCTTTGGATCACTAGCTTGGAAATCAAGTGGAGATGCCTGAAGCTGTTCCCAAAGGGGCTTGGTTCCCAGAGCCCTTCCCTGACCCTCCCCATGACCTGCCCCCACTCCCCTTTCCCCTCCCCCCATGTCTCCCCCTCCCCTCCCTTCCTCCTCCTCCCTCGTGGCCTCTCGGGCCTTCCCTGCAGTACAGACTCCCTTCCAGCCGCACTGCTGTGTCCAGAGCTCCGGACGCCCTGCCCCTGAGTTGACTCTGACTCCCAGGGCCCCTGCCAGACACGTGGGGCGGCCCTGGGGTTTCTGCGGGGTCACCTTCTACGGGGCAGAGGCACCTGTCTTTCTCCTGCGGAGCGGAGAGTGGTTTCCAACCACTGACCATTGCAGCACCAGCCCCTGCTGCTGCCCGCACCTGCCCGCTTCCGCTGCCAGGGAAGTAGACGCCCTACTGCCACCAGAAGTCGGTGTGCAGCTTCTGACGAACCTGTGTGTGATCCAAGAGAAATGCCCTCGGAAGCCCAGCCTCCGAGTCCAGTCAGCTGTGTGGCCGACACCCTCGACTGCTCGGTTCTTGGAAACTTCTCGGCCGCTCTGGTCAGAGGTCCTCATCTTGAGGATCGGAAGGATGCTCCGCGCTGCTGGTCCGGCTGTTGCTTGTGTTGTTCTCACTGCTCTGTGTTTTGCTGGTTATTGATTTCCCCCCAATTTCCTGATGCTTTTGCTAGGACATCAAGGCAATTCGTACTTGTGAACGGATGTCCGTAACCCTTTGCTTCCCCAACGTGGACTGCACAACCTCTTCCAGATCCCCCCCGCACCCCCTGTCTGCCTGTCCTTGTCTCGGCCCCTCCAGCCTCCCGAGGGTCCTCCCCAGTGTCCGCCCAGCACAGGCCACCTTTGATTTCAGTGGTTGGTGGTTCTATGGAGTGTCCAGATCCCTGGTGACCATTCAGCTTGTGGGCCTGACTGCTGTGGGGCGGAGAGTTGAGCCTGGGGTGTGTGTGTGTGTGTGTGTGTGTGTGTGTGTGAGTTCAGCTCCAGGTTTGAAGGATGATCAAGGGCCAGAGTCTTCGGGGGTCCCACCAGTCTCTATGAGACATTTTAAAAAGATGTTGGGTTTAGGTCCACGTTTGTGTCCCACTCTGTCCAGAAAATCCCCTTTCAAAGTTGGTGGTGGCTCAACGGTGGCCGGGCACCATCTAAGTCCTCCAGTCTCAGCCAGGGCCGTGGGGACTGCGGTGGGCCTTAAAACTGGACAGCCAGCAACAAACTCTTCGGGGGACAGTGGTTCCTTGGTGGATCCCGCCTCGCCACCTGGCTTCTCCCCTTTCTGTCCGGGCGGAGCCCGAGGGAGGGGCGGTTACTGGCGAAGAGCCCTTTGCCGTCATTGACATGTTCCCCGGGGCTGTCAGGCCACGTCACAGACATCACGCTGCCTGACAGGCCCGTCTCTTCCTGCCAGGAGAGCCTGACAAGGTCGCCCAGGCCACCAGGGGCGAGGGGGGAGAGGGCCACGGAGGGCCCAACTCACCCATCAGCAGTGACACGTCTCATGCATGAATAATGCCTTCACCCGCAACTTGCAAGCCCTCCTGCCACAGAGGCTGCAGAGCGTGCCCAGCGGAGGGACACGGTGAGCTGGGGAGAGCAGGCATGCTGGGCAGGCAGAGGTGTAGGGTGAGGGCTGGGGGAGCCAGGCCAGGTGCAGGAGCTGCAGAGGGCTCACGAGGATGTAGGTGCACGGAGGGAAGTGGTCAGGGCCTCCAGGGTGGTGGGGAAGAATCACAGGTGATCCCTCCTGGGGCAGCAGGCAGAGAAGCTGGCCATGGGAGGACCGTGGCCGGTGCACATGGGCCCACGGACACAGGATGGCTGCGTGGTCCACAGGAAGGGGTGTGTGTGGCCGGGTTGGGGGGGGGTATCATCTAACGACCACTAGAGAACCACAATAGAACAGAATTGGTTTGCCACCCACCCTCGCCCCTGCTGCCCGCCAGCTTCATTGCCTCGCTGACCCGGGTCAAACTAGGAGCACTGTTTGCAGTCCCTGCTGCCAGGGCTCTTCCCGCTGCGCCCTCCCTGATGTCCTCCTGCCTGCTGCTCATCCTCCTTCTTGCCCGCCCCCTCCCGCCCTCTGGGCATTCTCCCCGACACCACCAAGCCCTCTCCCCAGTATGCAGCCCTTCTGCGGGCGCTGGTCCCCCCGGCAGCTCGCCCCAAGCACGGGAGACAAAAGCGCCACCCTTGCCTCCTGCTGGACTGCCCCCTCGTCACCTTTGTGCCTTCCCCGGGCAGCCGTCCAGGGCTGTTTCCCTCCCATGGTCCGCACTGACCCCTGGTCCCTGTCCCTCTCCACTCTCCCTCGCTCACTGCACCGCTGTCCCGTGCTCAGCACAGGTCAGTCGGCCCCAGCTCTTCCTGACCCGGCCTGTCTGTGCACCGCAAATGAACTTAACCCTCACCCCAGCTGCTCCCTCACCATCTCCACCACGTTCCTCTGCCTGAGCCCCCGGAGGTCCACCGAGTCAGCCCATCCTTTTTCTCGCCGCCCCTCCACTGCACCCAGCAGGACGTCCCTCTCGAGAGACCAGTCTCTCCTGACGACACATCCAAAGGACATGAGACGCAGTCTCCCCATCCCGGCCGCTAAGAGCACCCTGGCCGTGCTTCATCCGAGGCAGGTCTGCTCCTTTTCCTAATTTTTGCAGCCCGTGGTACTTTCAGCATTCTTCTCGGCACCATCGGTCACGTGTATTGATTCGTCTTCAGTCTTTTGCACTCAATGCCCGGCTTCCGCAGGCCCCCTGAGGCCTCAGAGGGACAGCTTCAGGGCCCTCTGACAGGTGAAGCAGCAAGGTGTTCAGGAAAAGGGTGTATGTGTGTGGGGTGACACAGGGAGACTCGTGGGTCCTGCCGCTGCCACCACTGCCGCTGGGATGCCCCAACCAAGAGCAAGGACACACGCGCCTGCTGCATGGTTGATTCCACCCCGACACCCCCAGGTGTGGCTTCCGGGGAGTGGGGGTCCAGGGAGGAGATTGCCGGCCCTTTCTTCTGAGGTGCCTCAGGGGGACCCATGCCTTCAGCCTCCCGGTCAGCAGCTGAGCACGCTCACCCTCTGCACCCCAGACCCCAGCATCTGCAGAAAGGACTTCCTTTCCCCACTCACAGCAGCTGGTCAGCTCCCGGGGAGCGGCTGGCTGCCTGGGCTCACGCCCTGTAACTAACACCCAGCGGCGCTGGACAAATGCTGAGGGAGGAGAAACGGATTTGGGTCTGGGCCTCACGGGCCTTCATGGAAGGGTCCCCTAGGAGCGTGGAGGACCTGGAGGCTACTGGAGGACCATGTGGAGCAGAATCGCAAGCCACACAAAAGGCCAGGCTTACTAGTCCGATGGAGATGGGTGGGAGCTGAAACTGGGGCTCTCAGAGGCCCTCACCCACCCCCGGCACAGCAGCCACCCTGGGGCTCACCTGGCGGCCAAACAAGACACTGGTAGATCAGGGGGACAGTCCTGGCAGCAAGCAAGCAGCCCCTCGGCACCTTCGCTCATGAGGCTCAGGCCGGCCGAGCTTGGGAGGCAGGAGGACATGGGAGACCCAGGGAGGAAGTGGGGTGGGTTACCCTGCTGCAGTGTAGCCAGGGACACGAAGCAGAGGGGCCACGGAACAAAGTGTGCCGGGACTGCTGATGGGGAGCTGATACGTACCTCTCTCTCTCTCACACACTCACACAGGCACAGACACACAGGCACACAGACACACAGATGCTCCAACAACAACTGCACCCACAGTGAAGGTCCTGGGTCTCTTCGTGTGCCTGGACCCCAGGAGGACGGGGCACCATGGATGCTGACCGTCCTGCATCCAGGACTGTGGGGGTGGGGGTCCGACCGCAGCATTAGTGCTATTGTGCTGACCCTGCACCCTGCTCTCACACTGGGCACCCGCTCAATGTCCTGCTCCTGGGGCTTCCCGGCCTTTTATCTTTTTTATCTGGGCCCCTCCCCTCAAGAACGCCCTTGCCCCAAGTCCAGCCCGGCAGCCCTGCACTCTGCAGGGTTGTCAGTGCGGCTTTTTAGGAGTGACCACTAGGCCTTTCTTCTGAGCCTCCCTGGCCGGGCTTGACCCTCTGATATCGCTTAGATGCTGAGCACTCTCACCGTCTGCATCCCACATGTGTTAGGCAGGGTTCTCTAGAGAAACAAAACCAGGACACTTATGACTCTCTCTCTCTCTCTCTCTCTCTCTGTATATATATATGTGTGTGTGTGTGTATATATTTATGTAGCATGAAGGAATATAACGGCTAATTAGTCCACACAGCAGTACAGAGGGCTCATTTCAACTCATATCTGTGGAACAGTTAATGTACTGGAAGTCCTTCAACTCACGAGGACTGCTGGGTCCAAGGTCAAGGATGCAGACAGCTGAGTCTTCCCTCAGGCAAGGCAAGCAGTCTGTCCACAGGCAGCAGACAGCAGAAGGGTCACCAAGAGTCAGCAGCTCAGGAGCTTAGCAGAGCAAGCCCAGATGCAAGGCCCAGATCGAAGTCAAGCAACACAAGACCACAGGCTCCACCAGCCTCAAGCTCAAGGGATGTACGCACCAGCAGCGTGGAGAAGCATGTCTCGAAGGAACCTCAGGCTCTAGTGACAGGATCCATGGGGTGACTGTTCCACAGGCAGTGTAGCTCACAGGTTGAGGCAGGGAACTAGCTAAGGCAGCCGCATGCTGGTCCGATCACCAGAGAGCAAGCGAGAGGGGGCGGGCCTTGCAGAGCCATTTATCTCTTTGCCCTCCAATCAAATTGCCTCCTGATTAATCCCACATGTTCCCATTGGCCAGGTTGGCACAGTAACCCTACCTATCACACCCACGTCTCCCCTGACTCAGCACCAGCATCACCCCAACCCGTCTGTGCTGTGTGCTCAGAGCACAGCTGTGAGACCTGGCTTCCCATGCTGGATTTTCAGGGGCGGAGCACCGGGTCTTTCTCTCGAGGGGTCTGCTGGCGTCAGCCAGAGACTCTGTGACTCGACCCCCCAAACCACAAGACAAAACAACCCCCCTGCCTGGAGTTGCCACGACGACTCCGAGTGGCCGTGGAGAACAGGGCAGAGCCGTCGCTGCGGGTGTCCAGGGCTGTAATGCTACCTGGGAGTAGAGAGTCCCTCTTCCTCCCGAGGAGCACGGTGGTTTCAAACGCAGACCTGGAGCTTAGCAGCCGAGTGCATAGCCTTCCCCGGGCCCCTCCAAGAACTGCCCTCTCGCTGCCGTCCAGTCTAGTTGACACACAGTGACCGCCCTGTGGGTTTCTGATACTGTAGCCCTTTACCGGAGTAGAAAGTCCGGTCTTCCTCCCGAGAGCTGCCAGTGGCTTTGAACTGCCGACTACGTGGCCTTTACATTTCTTCACATTTCACTCAGCCCTTGGATGAGATCAGGATGGACACTTGCAGGGCGGGTCACTTCTCCATGCTTTGTTTCCTGACCTTAGTTGCCGTCCCGAGACGTCCCGGAGTGCCACCGGCGGTCCCGTTCCCTCCTCTCCTGGTCCTGCGGTGGGGGCTTGGTTTGGAGACAAACCCATCGGCCTCCTGAGGCGGGCTGTCTGTCTTGCGGCTGTTGTTCTAAGGAGCGAGCCTCCCCCAGTTGCTGTCCACCAGGGAGGTCTGGCAGTTATTTGGCTGGCAAGGGGGAGGGGTGTGGTCCGTTCAGAGAGTGACTGAGGGCCCAGACTCACGGGTCCCCCCAGTCTCTAGCGGGCCAGCAACTCCACCCTCGCCTTTCGAACTCAATCACTTACCTTTTGTATTAGTCTGGGTACTTTGGAGAAACAAATCCACAGCAACTCATGTATAAGAGAGAGTTTTATGCAAAGAAA
>NW_022103901.1:1789675-1792998 GCF_000313985.2 Echinops telfairi
CTCCCCCCCCCTCCCACCCCCCTGCCACACACACACACCTGGCATCTGTAAAGACGGGCAGGCAGGGGACCCTGCGGGTCAGCTGCCCTGTCCAGGAGACACCGAGTTAGGGTCAAGTCAGCAGCCGAAAGCCTACCTGTCAGTGCTCCACTGCCGACCTGGGGTTGGGGGCTGGCGCCCATGCAGAGGTGCCAAGGGAGAAAGGCCCTGGTGGGGTGCTGGGGCTCTGTGGGCAGGACTCCATGGGGCTGCGGTCACTCTGAATTAGCTCGTGGGTGTGTGTGAGTGTGTTTGTGAATGAGTGTGTGTGTGTATGTGCGTGCACATGAGTATGTGCGTGAGTGTGTGTTATCAAGAAGTCCTGATGTCTCAATGGTCAGGCACCCAGCTGCTGACCAAACGGGATCCAGAGGCTAAGTAGACCCCTGGACGCAGCCCCACCGTGTCACATGGGGGCCCTGGGAGTGGACTTGACTCGACAGCACCCAGTCTTCAGGCTAGCCCGGGGTCCCCTCTGGACTGCTCTGGGGCAGGAACCAAGTCCACTAAGCCGCCAGCACAGGGTGGGGACAGGCCCTCAAAGGCCGGGATGAGGGGCCTGGGGGTGGGGGTGGGGAGAGCAGTCACAGGCATGGAGGCCTGGGCGCCCAGCTGACCTCGGCAGGTCCTGGCTGAGTCTAAAGGCCACCTGCCCACCAGCTGCAGTTCCCTGCTTCTTCCCCTCAGACCACCGCTGGCTGCCTCCTTTAGGGTGGGTCACACCCAGAGCCGTGCGCAAAGGACAGCTAGCCCCCCGCCCCTGCCCCTTCCTCAAGAGCAGGCTGGGAAGCCTGGGCTGTAAAACCCCAGACGGACCCCGGCAATACCATCAGCATCACACGTCTCTCCAGAGAGCCGCAGCTCCGGCCATGACACGAGGGCTGAGTCAATGACACCACTGACCAAATAGAGCGGGCTGGTGTTTAAGTCCATGAATTCGTATGGCCCGTGACGGATGTCATCAATATTCAAATGGCCCCCGGCAGAAAAGAGGCTCCTCACCCCTGCTGTAGACAAGCGCCACTTCACGCACGAGCCCAGAACCTGTGGAGGGAGACCCGCTGGGTGCCAGCCCCCACTGGGCCCCGAGTCTGCTGCCCTTGTCCAGCATACACCATGCACCCAAGGTGGCCCTGGGAGCGCAGACACTTCATACTTGCCTCCTAGGTCCCCGGGTGCTGCGAACAACTCACACTGGCTATTTATTAAAAGATACACGACACCTTTGAATGAGGGCATCCACAAAGCACATTGTACGTACCTGAACAACCAGAAGGGCCAACGGGTCTGCCTGGCAACAAGTGCAGCCAGGATGCTCTTTAGAGGCCAGGGTGGCAAGACCTCATCTCCCGTACTTTGGACATGTGGTCAGGAGGGCCCTGCCCCTGGAGGAGGGCCTCACATTTGCTGCAGCAGAGGGGCAGTGCGAGAGGAAGGCCCTGGCCAAGATGGACGGACACAGTGGGGACCGCCAGGGACTCCAACGGGGCGATGGTGGTGGGGATGGAGGGGGACCAGGAGCTGCTCTGTCCTGCAGCACCTGGGGTCGCTATGGGTCAGCAGCTGCAGCACCGACAAGGGCCAGGGCTTGAGCTCCTCCCTGGACACAGGACGCAGTCTATTTCAGCCTCAGCCCCTAAAGTGCCTCAGTCCTACAGCCGCACTGATGGCTGCCATGTGGCTGCGTCATGATCTATTTAACCACGTCCGTCTTGGAAGTACTTTGGACCACTTCCAGGTTTTTGTTTTGTTTCTTGCCGCTTCTCCACACAGACACCTCTCTGCTGTGTGCGTATGTGTGTGTGTGTGTGTGTGTAAATGTTTCTGCAAAGCAGCTTGCATTGGCTACTGCCATGGGGCCAGTAGAGCCAGGCCTGGGAGACCCAGGAGGAGGTGGTCTTCCTTGGCTGGTGCTGCTTGATCAGGGAGGGAAACACACGTTGAGTGTGGCAACCTCAAATACCCGAGGGTCAGTCAAGTGCCGCTACAGAATCATGGTGTTGTCGGGTTGTTGGGCGTTGGGTAGGGGCTCCCAGGGGCCCCGTGTACAACGGGGGGATGCCTCGCCTGGTCCTGCGCCATCGTCACCTCTGCTCCGGTTAGAGCTCGCTGCTGCAGCTACTGTGCTGACCCTTCTCTTCGACGGCTTCCTCCCCTTGGCTTTGCCAAGCAGGACATCCTTCTCTGGGGACTGCTCCCTCCTGACTTCTGATGCCGTCTCACCATCCTTGCCTCTAAGGAGCACTCTGGATGTCCTCCCTCCTTCCAGGACAGATCTGTCTGTCCTTATGTCTATCCATGGCACTTTCAATCTCCTTCTCCAGCACCATCCTTCAAATGCAACGGTCCTCTTCCTCCTCCGTCTTCCCAGCACTCTGTTCGGCTTTAACAGGCCTGGCAGGCGATTGAGAAGACCCCGCTTTGGGTCAGGTGCACCTTAGTCCTCCAAGATACCTCTTGTTCTTTGTGTTAGTCCGGGTGCATCAGAGAAACAAATCCAGAGACAGAGAGCTTGATATCAAAGAGTCATTGTACATGAAGAAAGCATCCAGCCCAGTCCACAGCCAGTCCTCAAGTCCAACATTAGCCCACATGTCCAGTACCGGTCTGTAAAGTCCTCTTCAGACTCACGCAGCACAGGCAATGACGCGGAATGCAGGAAGATCACAGGCCAGTGGGTGGAAAGTCTTGTGGATCCAGTGGCGGTGGAAGCATCTCAGTGCTGACATGGGTCTCCACGTGGCTCCTCCGGCTCCAGGGCTCTGGCTCCATCAGCCTGTCTGCATGTGGCTTGTCAACAGGAATGTCTCCCAGTGAGATGAAGTAGAGGGTGTATCTGGCCTCTAGCGAGCTATTTATCCCTGTGGCACCTCCCAATGAGGTCATCAAGCTGCTGCCTGATTGACAGGCTAGACGCCACCCCTTCGCAAGTTGACAGGCGATGATGTCCCTGCCACATTCTTTCACACGGCAAAGAGAGCGTATGCAGCTGATCATGCTGTTTGACCTCTTGGCGGCTAGTGCCACGAACCCCGTGGAAGTCCTTGGCAACTGCAGTCTTCCCCCCACTTATCACGACGTGGCCTGTGGGTCAGTGGTGAGAGTTCTGGTTTCCTGGACATTGAGGCGTGGTCCACCTTGACCTCCACCCGCAGGTGCTGCAGCTCCTCCTCACGTTGACCCCGTGAGCCGTGTCCTCTGCATCGTGTGGCCGGCAGGTTGCTCACAAGCCTTCCTCCCGTCCCGACGGGGTGCTTCTTCCCGTCTCCCAGCTTCTCAGATGG
>NW_022103901.1:1793098-1794270 GCF_000313985.2 Echinops telfairi
GGACGGGGCACCGTTCCCAGCGGCTTATCTCCTAGGACAACCTGCGGTACCCTTGAGGATGGGGCAGGTGCATCTGATCCAACAAAACTTTCTGGTCAAACGTCCCTGGTCTCTTTCTCACCGACGGTGCTTTCTGTTTTCTTAAGACTTCTTCCCTACAACCCCCCACGGCCACTCTTTCTTTGTCCTTGGGGAACATCTGTCTAGATGGTACCTTTGAAACACCCCCAAATGTTCACCGCCGCCTTGTAAGTGGACCTCACTGCCCTGAGTTGAAATGGCCCAGCAGATCCCCCCTTGGAATCCAATGTTTGGGTTGGAATGGTTTTTGAAGGTACCGGTACTAGACTTGGGGGAGCCCTGGTGGCGTCGAGGTTATGAGATGGGCCGTTAATCTCAAGGTCAGCAGTTCGAAACCACCAGCTGCTCTGTGGGAAAAAGATGAGGCTTTCTACTCCCATAGCACAGAGTGACAGGCTCAGAAACCCACAGTGGCCCTCCCCCCCTGTCCTATCGGGTCTCTATGAGTCAGAAGGATCCGGGTTCCTGTTTTCCTTTTATATCTAATGGGACTAAGGCAAGTGTATGCCCGAGAGAACGTGACTGCGGCCGCCCGCGGGTGGCAGACCCGTGCTTAGACGTGTCTTGTTTGGAATGCACCTGTGTGTGTGTGTGTGCTGGAAACTGAGAAGCAGTATTGTTGACTTCGCCCTTGTGCGTGACAACTTCTCAAAGCACAGTGAGCTCAGGGCCCAGGTAAGCCCACCGCACACACCTGTCCCTCCCCTGCCCCAGGAAAGACCATCTCTCCCTTCCAAGTTCTTCCAGTGCATCCTCCTGCCCCATACGCCGCTCCCGTTCTCCTGTGTGGGGGAGGAGGGAGAGCATCCCACTGGCTCGTGCGCCCCCAGCCAGGGACAGCTAGCACACTCCCTGCTCACTCCCACAGCCACGGAGAGGGAGCCCAAGGCCGAACCCAGCCCTTCCGCACCTGCACGGGTGTGTGGAGGATGGTGCCTCAGTCCTACCCGGAGGGCGGCCCACTCGGTGTGCTCTGTCTGCTGCTGCTCGGTGCTGTGGGGCCGAGTCCAGTCCAGAGAACCAACCACGCCCCACCCTGCGCCGGCCTCGCCATGCCTGCTGGGCCCAGCTGTACCCTCACGTTCCCGCCT
>NW_022103901.1:1794686-1795673 GCF_000313985.2 Echinops telfairi
CCCCCGCCACCCTCCTATATCAACGCTGTGCACAGGGTGATCCCAATCCGGGTCTTCTTTGCAGCCACGACTCACAGTGGGTTCAGGGTGATCCCAATCCGGGTCTTCTTCGCAGCCACGACTCACAGCGGGTTTCTTTCAAGCTTGTGATTGACTACGCTGTGTCCTGCCCCTCGGCCTCTTCCGACACAGCCTGACACACTCCCTCCCTGAGTCCCGTGCATTCCGACTGACGGCATTCCCTACAGAACGGGGTGGAACTGTCTCTGCAACTCTTTACGGGGCCAGTCAGCCTCACCTTTCTCCCTGGGAGTGGCTGGCTGGTGGCCCCAAACTCCGGACCTTGCGGTGAGTGACTGGGAGCATCTCCAAAGCTCCTCTAACCCAGCACACAGGAAGCGCAAACCTCCCTCAGCCCTGCTGTCTTGGACCCTTGCATGTGCCGCCCTCTGGTGGGACCCCGCAGAACTGCCCTGGGGGGGTGTCCAGTCACTGCCCAGGTGGAGCAGAGGGCCAGGACGCAGGACTGGGTGGGTTCCGACACCGTTCCTCCCCTGCCATCACATCGGCCCCCACTCAGAGGACAGGGTGGGACTGCCCCTGTAGGGTTCTGAGACTGTCCCTGTATGGGAGCAGACAGCCTCCTCTTTCTCCTGTGGCCCCTGGTGGGTTTGAAGGCTAGCCTTGTGGTGAGCAGCCTGATGCATAACTCATTGCGCCACTAGGGCTCTTGAACAGCCGCCCAGCAGAGCTGGGGTGAGAATGAAGGCATTTGTGCAAATGGAGACGAGCCACGAACAGAGAGAAGGTGATTTCCTTAAACCCTGAGCCAGCCAGGGCCTGCCAGGGGGTGGAGACTCACTGCCATTCACTGTTCCACAAAAAGGGTGATTGAGGAAAGGGGAGCCCCCCTGCCCCAAAGTGTGAGGTACGGGAAAGTTATTCCCCAGGTCGTCCCCCCACAAACCTAAGATGCTGCCTGCTAAC
>NW_022103901.1:1796230-1797414 GCF_000313985.2 Echinops telfairi
AAGGTTAGGCTGCCATCTTGGCTTTAGAGGCCGCCCACCTTGTCACATGTGTACCCCTAGTGTCTCCCCTTCCTATTGCGTGTCCACCCCTAGCTCGTCCCCCACCTATTGCATGTATGTAAGTGTATTTAAGCCATGATCGGAAATATATCCGTGCTCTCTGTGCCATCCAGGAGGTAAGCAATTGCATGCCTTATCTTGTCTGATGGCTATTTATTTTTACCCTTCAATTACACAACCACCCCTGGGACCCATTCAATTGTGGGGGCTGGTACCCCACACCCAAAGCTGGCATGTCGAGACCCAGAAAACCAAGGCAGTCCGGTGGGTCCTGGTCTCCCCGGCTCTGACATAGGGGCCTGGCTAGAAGTAGGGGAGAGGAGGAGGTGGGGAAAGGGAGGGAGGAGCCAACAAACCCAGGGACAAGGGAACAACAAGAGATCTAAAGGCGATGGCGAGGCTGGTGGGGTTTACAGAGAGAAGACACCACTGTTCAATTGCCTCCTATGTTTTCAAAAGCGGACGTTGAGTCAGGAGGACCCCCCCGGGAACCGATGCATTTGCTGTTGGCCAGGAGCGTCATTGCATGACTGCCCCGGAAGGTGGGGGCGCCGGCTTGGAAGAGGGACAGGCTCTACTCTCTGGGAGCGAGGTGCAGTCTTCACCTCACGTGCGTGGAACACATGCTCGGGGAGACCAGCCCACAGAGAAGGATGTCGTGCGTGGCAGAGTCTCGGGTCAGCGAACAAGAAGGCCCTGCACAGGGTGGATTGACAGGTCGCTGAAACCGTGGATTCCAACACAACAGTTGTGGGGGGGGAGGGGGGCGCTGGCTCGGACTAACCAGCTGCGTTTCGTTTTGCCGTGCACAGGCGCCCCGTGACTCGGAGCATCAGCGATGCAGTCCTCATGGGAGCAGGCCGCCGCCGGGGGTTGTGCTCCCACGGAGCAGGGTCCCCATCGTCAGCTTCTGGGGAGCAGACAAGTGCTTAGGCCATGCACTGCCTGGGCACCTCGAAGTTCTGGAGCTGGACAGTGGCTGGAGGTCTGATTCAGGGCTTCTCCCCCGGGGAGGGCTCTCACTCTGCTCAGTCTGCTGGGGTCCTGGCCTCCCTCAGTGTCCCTTGCTGGCCACACTCAGAGCTGCTGCCCTGTCTCTCTCTCTCTCTCTCTCTCTCTCTCTC
>NW_022103901.1:1798277-1800769 GCF_000313985.2 Echinops telfairi
TGTGTGTGTGTGTGTGTGTGTGTGTGTGTCTGTGTCTCTCTGTGATTTATGTTTGGGTCTGCGTGTGTGTTTCTCTGTGTGTGAAATATGTGTGTATGTCTGTGTTTGTGTGTAAATTGTGCATGTGTGTGTCTCTGTGTGTATTTCTGCATGTGTGTCTGTGTGTGTACATGTGTGTATATCTCTGTATGTGCGTCTCTGCATGGATATATGTGTGTGTATCTCTGTATGTGTGTCTCTCCGTGGATGTGATAGGTGGGTGTCTCGGTATATGTGGGATATGTGGGTGTAAATCCGCGTCTGTGTGTGCGTGTGCGTGTGCCATTATGAGTGAAAGTCCTTGTTTCTGAGGCCCTGGCTGGTGTTTATCACCAAGACCCGAAGTCCTGCCCCTGTGCTCCGAGCAAGAACTAGGGAGACGCTGTTCCTGGCCACAGGCTGCTGGCTCACAGCCTCCTCCCAGACCTGATGCATGTATTCAGTAATAATTCATCTGTTTCCCCATATTTTATTTATCAAAGGCTTCAGTAACTGTCAGGCAGAGCTTCTTACCGGCAGGCACTGACCGGCTGCCCAGTGTTACCCCCGGGGCTGCTACCATTCCTGGAGAGACAGGGCGTCCTGACTGGTTAATTGGCCCGAGCGTTCTCCCGGGCGGCGAGTTCTGGACATGCCATCTCGTGTTTTCCTTGGTCCCTTAATTAGGAATCCCAGATGCGGGTCCCTAAGGTGCCACTGCACCCGCACAGGCCCCTCCATGCCACCCGACATTGGCAACCAGCAGCCTTGGTGTTTTGGACACGCAGCGGAGGAGGCTGAGGAGGGGCCTCCCCAGTGCACTCCACACACAGCACCCTGGGTTGCTAAATTAAAGACAGAGGGTGACGAGGGTGGGGTGAGGAAGAGGTTCTGCCTGGGGCAACACCATCCAAAAATATATGGAAAAAAGTTCTTTGACACAGGAAAAAAAAACCACTCCTCCCAGCGGAATGAGCAAGGTGAGCAGCTGTGGAAGATCCGTGGTTACGTTCTTAGCTGCACCACTCGGGAGCTCACGGTTTCCACCCCACCAGCAGCCTGAGGGGGAGAGGGGCTGCCTGCTCCCCGTAACATGGCTTTGGGAGCCCGTGGGGCATCGCTTCTCTGTCCTGCAGAGCCGCGGTGAGTCGGTGTGACCTGGACGCAGATGCTCAGTGACCAGCACCCGGGAGCCAGGCAGGTGTGCACCCACCCGGCGGCTGTGGGAGAAAGCCAAGGCAGTCCCTTCGTGTCCAGACAAGGACCGCGGGAGAGGAGGGGGCCCCACGGGCACCTCTGCTCTGCCCTCAGTCTCTGTGAGTCAGGTGGGACTGGACAGAGGACGCTTACTACGTGAGGAGCTTGCCGATTTCTGTGTCACGACATGTTTCTATCTGCAAACATCTCTGCTGTTGGCGGAGCTTAAATCCCCATCTTTGACCAGAGAGCGCCCACTCCCATTGGCTCTCCATACAACCACGGGGCTCTGGCACGGCCCCCCGCTTCCTGGGATGACAGGGTGTGTTGTTCGACCCGCATCACACGTGCCTCTTAGAAGAGTCCAAGTGGCAATCACCTCGCTCCTCGGGGGAACGAGTTATTGAGCGGGCGCAGGAACAGGCTCACCGCCTTGGGGTTCCTTGAGGCCCCCTGCATAGCCTACAAGGCAAGGCTCCCTATTGTATGTCGGCGAGGACGGACTGGCTGTCCATCATGCGGAGGCATCTTGTGTCCACACATGGTCATTCCCCATGTTGGGGCGACGGCAGCGAAACCAGACCTCCACTGGGAGCTGGGGGTGGAGGTGAGGGGGCTCTCCACTGCCGATGTCGGTGGGAACGTCCTACACGGTGCTGTGGGAAGGGTCCGTTGATCAACTACTGACCCGGCGTTTGGAGGCTCAGGTGCTCACCTGATGGAGAAGACAGACTTGGGGTTCACTGAGAGCTAGCGTGAGGAGCTGGGCACCGGGAGGGGCAAGCTCCGGTCTCTTTGAGTAGTGTCTGTTTAAACATACGATTAGGGTCGACTTGGTGACTGAGGGGGTGAGATGTGGGGCTGCTAACCACAAGGCCGGCGGCTCAAATCCTCCAGCCTCTCCAGGGAAAAGCAATGAGCCTGTCAACACCCATACATTTTCCGAAGCCCTAGGCAGGGGCCTAAGAGTCAGGACCCACATGATGGCAGTGGATTTGGCTTTGCGGTTTGTGCTAGTGGCGCGGTGGTTTGGCGTTTGACTGCTGGCAGAAACGTGGTTCGGGCTCACCCTCTGCCCTGGGGCAGGCCGTCTGCTGGCTGGGAAGGCCCCAGGCACCCTTCTCCTCTGACAGAATCCACTCCACAGCCGTGGGCATGGTGCGGCCAACACCGAATGGCTCTCTGGTCTCCGGACGTTGGTTCTCTCACCTCAATGTGGAACAAATGCGTCTCGCAGAGCAATAAAGCAATTCTCAAAGAGTCGTGTTGTCGAAAAC
>NW_022103901.1:1801217-1816172 GCF_000313985.2 Echinops telfairi
GTCAGCACCCTAAAGAGGTCTATCTGCCCAATGGAAGGCACCTGCTGGTTTCCTGATGGTGGAAACTCGAGGTTCCGACAGGTGGGACAGCCTGAGCCGCGAGGTCAGAAGTGGCAGAGGTGGGTTGACAGACAGTAAGAGCCGGAATCGACCGGATGGCAGGGAGGGAGCTTTTAATTAGGAGTGGAGCCCTGCAGTGGGTGAAGCAAGGACTGCTCACCTAAAGGTTGGTGGTTCAAACCCACTGACGGCTCCATGGGAGAAAGTTGAGGCTGTCTGTGCCCACATTCAGAAACCCCAGGGGGCAGTTCTGCTGTGGCCTGTGGGCCCCTAAGAGTTAGCCCACAACTCCGTGCGTGGGGAAGCTCATTTGTTTGGGAGGAATGAAGAATGAAACTGAGCAGTTCTCATTTCTTACACTCCAGGCAACTTCCTTCCACGTTCCCGACTGCCTTTGGAGAACTGTGCCGAGCTTGCTCCATTCCCAATGGAACCCTGCTGGCAGAGGGCACAGGGCCTGGCAGCGAAGGGCTGTGGTGAACCCACCCAGCCTCGCCTGTCCCGCCCTCTCCCTCTCTTTCTAGCGTTCTTCCCCACGACGTCTTTGCATCTTTCAGACGAAGGCTGACCCTGCAGGTGCATTTCCTCTTCAACGGTCCTCACACACTTTGCTCCGTGTCATGCACGGTCACCCCACCATGGGCCTTCACTCACCCACTTCCTCCCGCGTCCCTGTTTCCCTCCCTCCTCCTTTCCCGCTCTTCCTGCCGCTGAGCTTCCTTCCTTCCCGGCAGACGGCAGACACCGCCCTCTTGGGACCTCGCTGGGGGTGGTGCTCAATGTACACACCTGTCTACTGCATGGCTGAAAAGATTGACCTTGTCAAGGATTTGGTCCTGCTCCGGTCCCTGTCCATGCTCATGGAAGCAGCAGCCACGGCATCAAACGATGTGTTGCCTGGGGCGAATCTGCTGCACAAGACCTCTCCCGAGGACTGACCCGAGCAGGAGGCTCCTTGGGGGAGGAAGGGGCACCTGACCCAAGCCAGGGTATTTTCCTTGGCTCTCTGTGCATGGGAAAGCTGGGCATGGGATAAGGAAGACCCAGGAAGAATCCGTGCTTCTGGAGGACGGTGCTGGGGAAGAATACGGAAAGGACCACGGACGGCCAACAGGACAAACGGATCTGTCCCGGAAGAAGTGCAGCCAGAGGGCTCCTGAGAAGCAAAGGTGACAGACTTGGCCTCAGGTCCTTCGGGCGTGTTGTCAGGAGAGACCAGTCCCTGGAGAAGGACATCGTGCCTGGTAAAGGAGAGAAGCAGTGAAACCGAGGAAGGCCGGCAAGGAGCCGGATGGACCGTGGCTACAAGGATGGGCTCGGACCGGAAACAGCTGTGAGGACAGCGCAGGACCTGGGTCGTTTGGGTCGGAACCGATTCGATGGCCCCTGGCAACAGAGACACGTGTTTGACTGGTTGATGAGCCATGGGGCGAGCTCTCTTGCAGGTCAGTGAAGAAGAGGAAGGGCCGAGCAGAGGGACTGAGTAGCGGCTACCGTCCTGGGCTCAGAGGGGGCAGCGGCTGTGAGGCTGGCCGAGGCTCGGGCAGTGTTTGGTTCTGTGACACAAAGGGGCGTTTTGTGTCTGTGTCTGAACCACGCCATGTCACCCAGCACCAGCAACAGGGTTCAATCAGACCCAACACCAACTTCTTGTCTTGTGGCCCATTTGCTTTTTAAAAAAAGGGTGGGGAAGGGGTGACTATCCCTTCCTGCATTTCTGAGCCAGCCTCCTTTTCCTCTCCCTCCGCTTGTAGGAATGAACTCACCCAAGATATAAATAAAGCGTTCTAAATAAAACTCCGCTCCACGGTGGCAGCAGACGTCTCCGCACAGGTATGTAACTGTCAGCCCAAGTCAATTAACCTCCAGTGGGAGTCGTCTCCCTGCGTCATTAACTACCGTCCTGCCGGCAGGGAGAGGCAGCAGGCCGTCCCTTGCCTGAACTTGGCAAAGAAGCCCTGAAGGAAGCCACTCTTCCAACCTGCCCAGCAACCAATTCGGGCCTCGGCCACTCTGCTTCTGCCTCGATGGTGCCCTTGGATGGCCGCTAGTGGGAAGAGCAAACCCCATCAGATGTCTGCCATCAGTGGCTTTCTGGAGCACAGGAAGTACGCCGCGAGGTCCCCATTGGGACTGAGCCACGGGAAGCTGGCCTTGCTGCCCAGCCGATGTCTTCCGACTGGGGAGAGGGCATCAGCTTCCTTGGGAGGAACTTGTGATGCCACCCTTAGATTCCAGGTGCCTCCAGCCGAGACCCCTGGACCCAGACCACACAGAGCCCGGTCCTGCGTCCATCCTGTCACTGCGTCTGAGCCGTTGTTGAAGCCACTGTGTCCCTCCATCTCCTTGAGCGCCTTCCTCTGATTCACTGGCCCGTTACTTCCCCCAGCACGGTGGTCTTCTCCAGGGACCGGTCCCTCCTGATGACACCCCCAAGTGCACCCGAAGGAGTTAGCCCCCCTGAAGAGCGGCCTCTGTGTCTTTGAGGATGAGGTGGAAAAGCAAACACGGAGGCTGGCACGGAGATGGGACCTGCGGTGTGCTGAGTGAAACTGGGGACACGGCTCCTCCTTTTGCCCTTCCCAGCTGCAGGGAAAGGTGTGGGATGCTGAGGGGGCAGCGACTGTGCTTGGTGACAAGAGAGAATGGGCCAACCCCCGGCAGCCCGGAAGCATGCCCCTACGGAACAAGCCATCCTTTTAAAAAATACATACATACACAAAACCTCACTTGGTTGTGTTTTGACTTTTTGCCCTTCACAGGTAACCTTTCTGTTTTGGTTTTGACAGAGGGAAGGGTTGTGGCTATGGTGGGCCCTGGCGGTGCAAGGGTTAAGTGTTGGTCGGGTTGGCAGTTCAAACCCACCTGTCATGTCACTTGTCAGGGGAAAGACGAGTCCTTCTGCTCCCGTAAAGGTGGACAGTCTCTGAAACACTCTGGGGGTGCTTCTGTGAGCCCCGAGGGGGAATCAACTCTCGGGCTGTGGTCTCAGTTTGCTGTGGTTTTTACAGGGTCAACACGAGTCAAGAATGCAGCCCACCCACCGCTCCACCCCGAGGAAGGGAGACCTGGCCGTCTGCTCGCACAACAAGGGTGGCCTCGGAGCTGCCCAGGTCAGCCCCACTCTGACGCTCAGTGGGACGAGGCTTCCTGATGTACCTCGGCTGGTTGGCGGCAGCCTCTTCACCGAGGGGCGTCTCCTTGAGAACTGTCCTCTGGGGAGATGACCTACAGATTCCTGCGTGGTTTCCGTCAAAACTACAACATCATGACGCTGTGATTTCAGGTGCCTGGTGGCTGAAGCAGAGCCGGTGGGCAGGGAGTCACTGAGCCCCGCTTGGACGCCCAATCCCAGCCTTTTCCTGGTTTTCTCTCTAAAATCACAAAGAAATGAAAGGCCACCTCCTTCCCTCCCTCCCCGCCCCCACACTCAGCCCCAGCGTGTCACCGCCCCGAGCCAAGGAGCCCTGCAGGGCCACCATGCCCCGCTTGTGCCCACAGCTCTGCACAGGTGACCGCCCACCACATGCCCACCTCCCTCACCCCAACTCACCTCTGTTTCTTCCTGTGCCCAGTTATGGTGACAATTTGGTCCTGATTATACCGTTACCATAACAACAGCCCAACGGCTGCATCGTGGTGGAGGGCTTACAGCCGGCTGTCCACGGGGCCGCTGGCAAACAGGCTGATACGGGTCAGCTCTGCTCAGCACAGACTTGACGTCCCATCGATGGCCCTGGCTAGTGGCGCCTGCCGGTGTCTGGGCCACAAGCCCCGCCTCCCTTACCTGGGCTGTAGCTGGTCCCATCTCAGGCTCCTGGCTCCCAGGATGTCCCAGCAGAGAGATGCAAGCTACACACCCTCCCTCTCATTACGTGTGTCACCACGCTCAGCAGAGGACGAGGGAAGCTGCTTTGACCGGGTCTCCAGGCTGCTTGTAATGAGGTGGTTTGCCAGTGCGGGGGCCGAGCTTCCTGACCCCTGCACACGACGCCACGTGTCCGAATCTGCAGAGCGGGTTCTCTCTTTGGCGGAGCCGTGCTGTCAGGCCAGGGAGCAAAGCTGTGGCCCAGGGGCCCGGCGCCGGTGGGAAGATGAGGACCCAGGAGGACGCCCAGGGAAGGGAGACATGCCAGGTCCACCAGCTCTTTTGTTGTCTGCATGATAAACAAGACCACCGCGCCTGGGAAACTGCCAGCTCTGTCTGGATGTAGGGCCGGAGCTCTGGGAAGTGACAGCTCGCACAGCCTCGCCTGGTACAGGCTGCCGGTGTGCGCACCGACTTCCATCAAAGTCTGGGGCCAGAGAGGGGGTGTCCAGGCTGGGAACCGGTCACCTTCCAATGCAGGCACACGGATCACGTGTACACTCAGCTTTGCCCGGGCTTCCCTGGGGGTGTGTGAGCCCCTGACTCGGTCTCCCTCCTGCAGACAGGGGATCCCCTAGGAGCTAGGCTGAGCAGCATCCTGCGGTGGAATCTGAGACACTCAGCACAAGGCCACAGAAATGGGTTTAAGTGAGTGACCTCGGCGGCAGATTTGGTTTCCAAACTGACCAGGGTCAATGTGTTCAGTCTTTTGCCTTCTTTTGTTCAGCCTCTTCTCGTGATGCTCCACGGGAGAAAGACAGGGCTTTCTACTCCTGTGAAGAGCTGCCCGGTCAGAAAGCCCCGGGGCAGTTGTACCTTGCCCTAGAGGGTCGCTGCCAGTCGGCGTTGACTCGGTGGCTGGAGCTGGACTTGGGGTTTTATTGTGATGGTTGTACGTTCCTCTTTTGCCTCGCCATCAGTTTGGGAGGGTGGTCCTTCCTTGCACATGGCTTCAGGGAGGGCTTCCTGGAGGGGGCCACCAGCCGCACCCAAAGGAGAGAGAGGCAGAAGGAGACGTGGGTGTGGAAAGCCGTCCGTGCACACACAGCAGAGCCACCTTGCTGTGGGTCCTCTTGCCGATGAGCGTCGGGTTGGAAGGGGTTGCATCACCGCCGTCAGCTGGGCCTGCAGCCCGAGGTGGGCCGGGCCTGAGCGCGGTGTGTGCCGAGGGGATCCACGGCCAGGCTTCTCACAGCCCAGCCAGCTCCCGACAAAGAGATGATCTCTTAGCCACGGGGCGACTCGTTCTGCCCATTGTGCACCGTGGCCTGGCCTGGCCGCTCCCACGCAGGGCTGGGAGGAGACACAGGGACACGGTCTGAAGGGAGAGAGACTCGGCCTCCCTCCCTCCAGCCAAGCCTGCTGGTCTGCTGGCGAGGCACAGCCGGCCCGTTGCCGCCAACAGCCAGCACAGCCAGGTCTATGAGAGCAGCACAGCCGCGCCTTGGAGGGTTGCATGTTCGGTTCCAGACCATCACAGGAAAGCCGCTGTGGAGATAAATCCTGTCACTCCGGGTTTTTTGTGTTTGGTTTTTCCTGTGCATTGAAAACACCTGGACCTGCTAGCTACAAGGTCAGCGGTTCGAACCCACCAGCGGCTTCATAGGAGAAAGATGAGGCTGTCGATCTACCCCATGATGATCTGAAGCCTCAGATGCCAACAGGGGTGGTCCCGCTCTGCCCTATGGGGTCCCTGGGAGTCGGCGTCCACTCGATGGCGGTGAGGGCTTGGTCCCTTAAATAAGTCTGCTAAAATCGAGGTTGGAGTTCAGACCCACCAGCCAGTCCACAGGAGAAAGATGAAGCTGTCTGCTCCCGTAAAGATCTACAGCCTCACAAACCCTGCGCGGGTCACCACAGGCGCGCTGGTGGCGCAGTGGGCTCCCAGCGGCAAGGCCGGCACTGCGGCTCCATCGCTGCTTCTCAGAATGAGTTGAGGCTTTTGCTGTTCTTGTAGAAAGTACAGCCCGGGGGCCATTCTCCTCTGTCCTAGAGGGTCACTGGGAGAAGTTTATGCATCAGACTGACTCGCTGGCTGTGGGTGATTTCTGTCTGTTGCCTGTCTATATTCCATCTGTTATCAGCATGCAGTAGCATTGTGCAGAAGTGAAATATCAATGGGTTTCACCCAATTTTTTGTGTGTGGGGGAAAAAACCAGAATTGGAAGACAATGGGATTTTCCGTGAACTTTTCAAAGCCAAGTTGGGTTGTGAGGATGACCAGTCTGGGGCACCAAGAGGCAGGGCGGGCGCAGGCTGTTGGGGAAAAGGTGGAAAGGCAGCCTCTACACAGCACAACGAAGTGTGCAGTTCAGAATCCGGAGGCGAGCCGTGCCTCCCTCATCCTGCGTTTCAGACTCTCGGGTCTGATAGAGGAGCCCTGGTGACACAGCAGGCTACACACCAGGCTGCTAACCACAAGGTCAGCAGTTCGAGCCCACCAGTCTCCCGAGCCCATAAAGACGAGGCTGTCTACTCCCATAAAGATTTACAGCCTCGGAAACGGAAGGGGCACTTCTGCCGTGGACTCCAGGGTCCCTGTGAGTCAGCGTCCACTCGATGGAAGTGAGCTCTGCATTTTGGACACCCTGCAGTAAAGTGGGCGGAGCTGCCCACTCAAAGAGGGGAGAGAGGGCATTCTGCTCCCCGAGGGAACAGAGATCCACTCGCTTCTCACCAGGCCGGAGACTGACCGTTCAGATCAGGGTCTCAGCCTTGTAGATTCCTTCTGTGAGTCTTTCTCTGAGGTTCTGATGTCTGCCTGAGATCCTCGATGCTCCTTAATGTCTCCTGAGCCCGCCCCGTCCCCGCCCACCCAGGTGAGGTCTCTGCGCTTATTCTGCTCTGCTTATAATTCCGAAGGGATTGCGTTCAGGACCTGCTTCGCATCGGTATGATCTCATGAACACAACAAAAGAAAAGTCCCGGTTTACCTAAAGAGTCATATTTAAAACTCACTGCCTGTGCTCCTACGGGTAGAGTAGAGAAACAAATTCATAGACACACCCATATACGAATAAGAATAGGCTTATGTACAAGAGCAATTGAATATTGAGAAAACATCCCAGCCCAGTCCAGATCAAGTCCATAAGTCCAATATTAGCCCATATGTCCAATACCAATCTCTAAAGTCTTCTTCAGACTCACAAAACACTTGCAATGATGCCGAGTGCAGGAGGATCACAGGCCAGTGAGTGGAAAGTCTTGCGGATCCAGTGGTTTGGTAAGCATCTCAGCACTGGCAGGGGTCTCCACGTTGCTTCTCGGGCTCCAGAGGTCTGGTTGCACCAGGGCAGGTCCAGGTGGCTTCTCCAGTGAGAAAGAGAGAGAGAGAGGTGTCTGTCTCCCACCTCCAAGGAGTAAATACTGGATTTCCCAGAATTCTCAGGGGAAGACCATGGGCTATGACCGGATTGACAGACTGGACTCCACCCCTTCACTCTGAATCCTCTCCAGGCCCAAGCTGACACCAGACAATGTCACCACCACACTGCCATCGAGTCCATGCTGCCTCCTGGTGGCCCCTGTGGGACAGAGTAGAACTGCCCACCCTGGGGCTTTCCAAGGCTGCACACCAGTGTTTCTCAGAGTGGGCAGGACCACCCTCTCTTGCCCACTGGCATGATTGTGAGGGTGGAGAGGGGGTGGCGGTGGGGGGGGCTGCAAAAGGAGATATCTGCACTTTCTCCTGGCTGATGAGCTCCGGCCCACGAGCATTTTATTGGGGACAGGAGGGCCCATTACGTTTGGGAGCCATGGGAGCAGTGAGCCTCAGCCTTTCGCTTGCATAGAGGCTGGTGGTTTCAGACAGTTAACCTGGAGGTGAGCAGCCCTACGCTTAACCCACTGTGCTACCAGGGCTGTCCTAGAGAGTCCTCTTGACGGTTACGCGAAGAAGAGGGGGAAGAAGAAAGCCAGTGTCATTGGGAGGATCCTGGCCCATAGCAACCCGCCAGGAGGCGCTCCTTAAGGCTCCGAGACCGTCAGTCTCTCAAAGACCACGGTTTCATCTCTCTTTCTTGGCCCAGCTGGTGGGTACGAGCCACTGACCTAGCAGCCCCAAATTTAACCCACAGCACCACCAGGGCCCTGTTTACAGGCTCAGGGGTTAGGATGTCCATACATACTGGGGCCTGGGGGACAATCCAGTTCACAATAGCGGAAGTAGTCTCCACCCCCTTTAATCTGGCTGGTCTATAGCCATACCGACGAGAAATGTGGTGTGTCTGAGAAGTATATCACTGCGTTAGATGGGGTTCTCTAGAGAAACAAAACCAGAATGCTAACAATTATATATACATATATATATTTATACAGATAGATGTATAACAGAAGAAATAAACAGCTAATTAAATTATAAAGCAGTACAAATGGCTCAATGCAACTCACTCCCGTGAGACAGTTATGAGACACTGGCAGTCCTTCAAGTCTTGAGGGCCGCCGGGTAGTCCTCTGTAGAGCAATTCAGGCTATCCGGGCACAGGCAGCAAACAGCAGTCAGCCAGATGACAGGGTCCAACAGTCCCCAGCTCAAGAGATGTAAATTCCAATGGTGTGGCAAAGCAGGTCTTGAAGGAACCTCAAATTACAGTGACACAGTCCACGGGTTAGGTGTCCCACAGGTAGTGTAGCTTGCAAATTGAGGCACAGAACAAGCAAGGCAGCTGCACACTGGTCCCATGATCAAAGAGCAACAGACAAAAAAGGCAAGGCTCGCCGAGCCATTTATCTCTCTGCCCTTCAATTAGTCCCACATGTGTTTATGGGCCACAAGGAAGCTCACACTTCTCCCGGGGCCTCTTGGAACACCCTCTCTGGGAGCCCTGAACTACTACGGGAAAAGTCTGAGTAGCCTGGGGTTGACGTACCTGAGAGGTCACGTGTAGGTTCTCTGCTCAGCAGTGCTCCTCTTCCAGCTGAACCCACCAATACCCCAGACATGTGGGAGATGAGTCATCTTGGACCTCTGGACCAGCGAGTGAGCTGAGTAACAGTGAGTGGCTTCAATCTGAGCCAAACGGAGCCCCGCAGAGCCCTGCCTGCAAACCCCACCACGAAACTGTGAACTATAAAAATGAGTGCTGGCTGAAGTTGGCAACGCTCAGGGTTACTTCTTACACAACAGTCTCTGCCTTACACACCTGGTTTCTGGCATGTGCTGTGGGATTAGGGTTGTGACGAACGATTCCCACACGTAGCCATCTCATGCCGCGCCAACAACAGCAACAGAAATGCCACAAGCGAGCGAGTGGCTGTAAACAACAGAAGTGTATTTTCACCCAGTTCAGGAGGCTGAACGTCTAAGCCAGTTTCTGCCGGGTGGATTCATTCGGTGGGCTTCTCTCCTCGTGTGTGGTATCAGCTGCCCATCCTTGGCTTTCTCTATTTGTAGATGGGTCCTCACGTCCCTGTCTTCACCGTGTGTGTGTGTGTGTGTGTGTGTGTGTGTGTGCCCACCCTGTTCTTCTTCCAAGACCCCCTGAGAGGTGATCAGGTAGATGATGCTCTTGGCTCTGACGGGACCTCACTGAGTCGGTTAACCCAGAAAACCCCAATTTCCAAATGGGATCCTCTTCACAAGTAGAGGGACCATGGCTTCCATAGCTATTTTAGGGGAGACAACTCAATTCTTTTCTTTAAAAAATCATTTTATTGGGGGCTCATACAATTCTTATCACAATCCTTCCATGTGTCAAGTACATTTGTACATTTGTTGCCATCATCATTTTCAAAACATTTGCTTTCTACTTGAGCCCTTGGTATCAGCTCCTCATTTTTCCCTCCCTGCCTCATGAACCCTTGATAATTTCTAAATTCTTATTATTTTTTCATGTCTTACACTGACCAATATCTCCCTTCGCCCACTTTTCTGTTGTCTGTCCCCATGGGAGGGGGTTCTATGTAGATCATTGTGATTGGTTCCCCCTTTCTCTCCCAACCTTCCCCTTCCCCTCCTGGTATCCCTACTCTTTTATTGGTCTTGAGGGGTTCATCTGTCCTGAATTCCCTGACACTCACTGGGTCTTGCCCTCGCCCGCTCTGGCCGGCAGCACGGGCACCTGCACACACAGGAACATCCAGTGACTTTGAATCGATTCCACCACCTGAATCATGTCCAAAGAAGTGGCCCAGAAGCCTACGTGACGTTTTAAAATCTGGGCGAGGGAGTGGTAACCAGAGTGGGAAAGCTACAGGTCACAGCTCTGCTAGAAGCTCATCTCCCCCTCTGGGCGGGCACATATGTTGCCTGGCAACTGACTCCCTTGTCCACAAAGTTGTAGCCATCAGTGCCCGGCTCAGAGAGGGTGGTCAACCTCACCGCTTTGCATGTGAGCCGCTCTCTGAACTTCGGAGAGTAATGTAACCTCCCGCACCCGGCTCCTGCAAGGGCTTGCTCCCCTCTTCCAAATCTCTCAGGGCAGAGCCTGACCCAGAGTGTGTTCCATCCCTTTATCCTCCCTGTTCCCCTCCTCAACTTGAAACAATTGATTCTATTCTGGCCCTGCCTCTTCGGATCGGCCAGGGCAGAACCTGCTCGAACCTGCTCAGGGCTTCTGCATAGAACAGATCAAGGCTGGCGACGGGCGGCCCGGCTGATACACGCATGCCCAGAGATGGATCTGCTGAATGAGGGCCCTCCCTGCTCCGGAAGCGGCTTCTCAGGAGCCTCAGAAGTGAAGACTCCAATATAGATGCTCCGTCTGACAGCCCGGCCCCTGAGGGATGCCATGATGCACTGCCTAGTCGCCCAGGATATTTAGATTTCTCAACGAACGCAGTCTTCCCCACAGAAGAGATGAAATCCCGACCCACGGACAGACGCATGAGGAGCGAGGGGCGAGGAGCTGTCAACACAACAGTCCCTCGCCGGCCTCAGCTCATTAGAGCCACGGCTCCTGGGCGGACAAGCACACTGGGAAAACATCTGCCTCCTTGAAGGTGCACGGAAAAGGAGGGAATACGTTGAGGGCCGCACGTGGTGGTGATTCTAAAGTCTGTTTGTCAGGCCTGCTGACGGGATTCTCATTAAGCTCTTCCCGGTCAGAGGCCATCTCTCCCCAGGATGACAGCTTTGGGAAGAGACACACGGGTACAAACACAGTGCTCTGCTCCTAGTCTGTCTGTCCCAGAAGAAGGACAGCTAGCGTGCTCCTTGGAAGAGAGGAGGGTGGAACGTCGCCTCCCATACGGTGGACTTGTGGAGCAGGGCTGGTCAATGATGGTCCTATTGAACATGGGCTCACCGTGAGTTGGGACCAATCAGACATCATCTAACAACAGTGATTTCATATCAAAGTGGGGCAGGGGGCTAAGCATGGGCGGCTCACCAGAAGGTGCACGGTTCAAACCCACCCAGCGCCTCCTCGGGAGAAAGACGAGACAGGGGGTTCCGTCCTGTCTTGCGGCTTCAGGCGCTTTTGGGGGGCAATTCCACCACATCCTGCCGGGTCTCTCTGAGTCAGAATGAACCCAACAACGGTCGGGGAGGGGACCCATCTAAAACGTAAATAAATCCAAACATCCTTCGGGATCAGGAAAGACAGTTCACCGACAGGGGCAGGAGGTCCGAGCCTGTCGAGGAACGTGTGGCTCGGCCAGGGCCCAGGGGCTGCACGTGGCGCACAGGCCACTTGCTCCTGGTCTAAAAGGACGCACCATTTGGGTTTCAACGACAATCCTTCTTCATTTGGGGTGAAACAAGGAGCACCCTCCTTTCAAAATAATCACACACGCACCCTCGACCCCCGTGGGTGCACACTTAATGTATGAAGGGCGATTCATCTCCGGGCTGTTGGAAGAAAAACCATCATTTCTGGGGGTGCAGAGGTTCCCGGGGAAAGAAGCCCACGAGATAGTTTTGATCCATTGACGAGCGCTGTCTGATCTGCTCCCCGAGGTGCCGTTTCCCTAAATCTATTAGACTTTTACAGCCCTTCAGGATGTGCAGCCTGGAGATGCTCGATCACACGGTCTTAGCTTGACAATGTAATGGACTGCCGTCTCTTATTTTCTCAGGAAGCACCCGGTTTGACCTTGAGACTCTGAGCCACACTTTATCATCCTCTGCCCAGCTTTGCTGAGAGGAAGACACCCTCCCCCATCCCACCCCAAGGAGAGACGTCCTGGCCAGCCTCGAGCCAGCAGACCCCTTTAGGTTGGAATGACGGGAAGGAGGGGAGGGGCTGAGCGAGAGGGAGGGAGCCCTTGTGGCTCAGTGAGCTGGGGGCCGGGCTGCTAACGGTGAGGCTGGGGGTTCAAGTCCACCCAGGACTCCAAGGGAGAACCATGAGGCTGCCGGCTTTGGTCACGCTGCTGATGGAGATCAGTCAACCGCCAAAGGACAACTATGGTAGGAGGCTGCTTGCTGCTGTAATTTTTTTTAATAAAAATCGAGATGAAGGCTTTCATACCAAAGGAACGTTGACAGTTGTCTAGGAGGCGGGGAGGGGGAGCAGGGTGGGAAGGGAAACAATGGCGAGAGGTTGCACAGGTGCCGACTTGCAGGACGGAGAGAATCAGGTGCTGCAAGGCCGGGAGACATAACAGGAAGCGGGGGCAAATGGAGGGAGGGTTCGACGTTGTTGTCCGGTGCCTGGGGCTGGTCTCTCTTGACCACATGCCCAAAGCCTGTGCAACGAAGTCTCGCCATCCTCGATTCTAAGGAGCATCCTTATTCTTACCCGCACGCACACAAAGGCTCACAGTCCTTGTGGATTTAGTTGAGCCCGGGTAGCACGGTGGGCAGATGCCTGGCTGCTAACAGCAAGGTCATCCGTTCGAACCCACTCCGAGGGAGAAAGACTGTAAAGACGGCAGCCGGGACACCCTCTGGGACAGGTCTTCTCTGTCCCGCAGAGTCCTGGGGGCTGGAATCGGTGTGGGGCCAGTGGGCTATCAGTTAATTATGTTGATGAAATCCCTCCCCAGGTGGGTCTGTCCTGGTCGGAATCCCTTCTGAGAAAGGCAGCAAAGACACAGACTGGGAAAGACACCATGTAGGGATCGGCTCAGGAGCCGGGGAAGCCCAGCAACTCCCGGGGCCCCAGACGCTGAATGGACAAGTGAGGATCTTCCCTCCCAAACGTACTGCCCTTACCTTGATGCTGACTCCCAGCGACGCTGTAGGGCAGAGTGGAACGGCTTCTGTGGGTTTCTAAGCCTGTGGCTCTCTAAGGGGGCAGACAGCCTCACCTTTCTCCTGGGGAAGGACTGGTGGGTTCGAACTGCTGACCTAGTGGTTCTCAACCCAACACATAACCACTGCCCCACCAAGGCCCCCTGAACCGTGCCAGACAGTCCTGCCAGCATGCTGAGGGGGCCCCCAGCTCACTCACCCCGAGACACTCCACGCCTGCTCCCGCAAGTGATCTCACTGTGGCTTTCTCTTCCCGTAATCCTTGGACACCGAGCCCCAGCGGGCAGTGGACGCAGACCCTGGCTGGGTGCAGCGTTGCAGAAATTTGCTCCCGGATTGACTTCTGCAAGCCACAAAAGCTTTAATTATTGAAGACTGATTCTCCGGCTGGTTGGCTCATCAGGCACTGGAAAGAATGAAGTGTCAATGGGCCATGGATCTAGCTGATGACAACGGACAGCAAGAGTAACACCAGCTCAAGGAATGTTTCCTGGTTGGGCGAAGACCAGGACAGACTTGTGTTCTATGACCCTGGGCTGGCGTGTCCACTGCTTTCCTGGGGACCCTAAGGAGACTTCTAAAGAGAAGGTGCTCATGGGGACAGGGCAAGACTGGGAAGAAGGTCAAGACGTGTTTGATTTGTCCCTAAGAGGTTCTGCCTCCCATGGGCATATGCAGCCCCTCCCTGCCTATAGTCCCTTGGGGCCCAGACTCCCCCCAAGCCTCCTCGCCCTTGGCCCTAGGTGCTGGTCTTCTGCAAAGTCAACCTGGGACAGGGGGTTGGAGCAAGTCTCACCCTCAACAACTAAATAAAGACGTACTGCCATCAAGCCCTTTCTGACTCATAATGACCCTAGAGAGCCGGGTAGACTTTCCCCGGTGGGTTTCTTTTTGGGAGTAGATACCTTCTCTTTCTCCTGAGGAGCAGCTGATGGTTTCAAACCGCTGACCTTGAAGTTAGCAGCCCAACGCATAACCACTACGTCACAGGGCTCCCCAGGTCTCATGCTACACAACCCAGAGGCATCGATGGATGGGTGTGGGAGCCAATTTCAGCATGTAGTGCACACCATGACTTATCCTGCCGTTACACAGTTAGAAACACTGGTGGCTCATCTTTCAGGCAGACAATACCCAGGCCTGTAAGGAGGACCGTCACACCACGGAGGTCCCCACGCCTTAGCACAGTCAGCCACGTGGCCCTATGGGCAGCCTGTGCCCAGGAGAATTTGCAGGAGGCAGGAAGGGTCAGGGAGGAGGGACGAATGGACCGGAAGCCCAGGGAGGATGGTGAGGAGTGTGCCGTTCCCTTGATATGAGCCTCTCTGGGTGTGGCACAGTGCTCACGCGCTGGGCTTCTGACAGCAGGGCCAGCAGTTGGAACCCA
The DNA here is from genome assembly GCF_000313985.2 of Echinops telfairi. Taxonomy (NCBI): domain Eukaryota; kingdom Metazoa; phylum Chordata; class Mammalia; order Afrosoricida; family Tenrecidae; genus Echinops; species Echinops telfairi. Next base: position 1,815,669 of record NW_022103901.1, read on the forward strand.
CCAGTCACCCTGCGAGAGAAAGATGAGGCTGCTTCTGCCATCAAGACTGGCCGCCTTGGAAACCAGCAGGGGCAGCTCTCCCAGTCTTGTCGGTCGCTGTGAGCCAGGCTTGACTTGGTGGCAGTTGGTTTGGTGCATCTACAAGTGTCAGCTTCCTGAACTCTGCTTCTCTGGAGAGCCCGAACCCCGCCCAAGGCAGCGGCCATTCTATTATCTCTCTATCCATCCATCCATCCATCCATCCATCCATCCATCCATCCATTATCATCTATCTATCTATCCATCCACCCATCATATATCTATCTATTCACCCATCATCTATCATCTAGCATTCATCTATCTATTTATCCATCCATCATCTATCATCTTTCATCTATCATTCATCTGTGTATCTATCATCTATTCATCTATCTATCTATCATCTATCATTTATCATCTATCTATCTATAATCTATCTAGCTATTCATCATCTATCTATCCATTCATCATTTATCATTTATCTAT
>NW_022103901.1:1816717-1819243 GCF_000313985.2 Echinops telfairi
TTTTCGGGGGATGTCTTATTCAGGGAAACAGGGTACCTATTTACCTATGGTCAAAATTATTGTGTCACCCTGTACCCCGCTCCCGGGATGACATCATCAGTCTTGAACCAACTCCAAATACATCTTCCTGTTTGATTAGCTTGTCTCAGATCCGAGGCGGGACTCTGAAGCTGCCCCACAATGCTGGCCAGGTTCTGATCCTCAGAAGACCAGAAGAGACCCCGTGAAGATGTTCACATCCTCAAAGCTGTCTATTTGGTCCAAAAATAAATAAATACATATCTCATTTTGTTGGGGAAGAGGTGAGGGAGAAAAAAATTTTAAAGAAGAAAGAAAGAAACAGACCTGAATCACCAGCGAAGGAAACAACTCTCAGATCATATGGCTTTATGCCTCGCCAACATTCAAGGCCAATTTATTACTTTATTATTATTGTTGCTGTTCATCTCGGCTTGAAAGCCACCGAAATGAAAATCTCAAACCCTCTATGTCCCTCCCTCCCTCCCTGTCCTCTCTCCCTCCATCTCCCTCTCGCCCCCCCCCCCTCTGTTGGAAGACACAAAAGAAAGAGGGTCTCAAAACCGACAGTGGGACCCCATGTCAGAGAAGACCCCTGAGCACAAACATGCTTTGTCACAGGCCGACATTCCGGGGACTACGCAGTCCTTCCACACGGCCTCTCTCGCTCAGTGAAGAAGCAGCACTTTCCTTTGTTTGAAAAGCCTGCTTTGATGCCTCAGAAATCATTTGCTTTTCTGACGGCGAATTTGTTCTCTGGCCGCCGGGCGCCGCGTGCATCTGAACCAATACTTGGAAGGGATTGCGCTTCCTCCTTCCCCTCTGCCACTCCCGCACGCGTCAGGGCAGGAGACTCACTGGGGACAAGCCTGTCTTCCCCGCAGGCCCAGGGGCACCTGTGGTTGAAAATACTTGCTCACACATGAGCTTCTACATCCCGAAAAGTCACGCTTCCCCCCTTTTGCTGCCACTGACCTTGGACGGTCCTGTGAGTGGACCAAGCCCTTGCCTGGCACCAAGAGCTAAGCACATGACTGCAAACTAGAAGATGATCCGTTGGCATCCACCCAGCAGTGCCGCCGAAGAATGGCCTGGCAAAGCCCTCGTCAGAAAAGTCACAGCTGCAAAACTCCGGGAGACCTCGTGAGCCACGTGCTGGTCTGCCCTGAGACCTGGAGCACTGGATGGCGCCTGGCCACCATAGACAGACCCTACCAGAATGGGCGAAGAATGTGGACGCCAACTTCAAACACCAAAACAATAAAACAATTTAATTTCATCAACAAAAATACTACATCGGATAGGCTATTGTTATAAGGGGAAACAATGAAGGGGAATGTGACTGTATCCCACCAGACAGGACTCTGAGGACCACCAAGAATCCAGCAAGGGACGACGCGCGTGGGGCCAAGAAGAGGGGGGCAGAAAATGTGGGGTTTAACACGAAAACAATACGTATAAGAAATAAAATAGATAAACGAAAGATCGCTTCATCAAGCAAACAGAAGCAAAGCTCGCCCCGCAGAGTCCTCCCTGCTCTGATCCAAACCCCGGTCGGTCGAAGCCTCTGGAAAATGAGGAGAAGTGAATCGGAAGTGGGCACGCCGTCTTCAACGACACCCAAGCTCCTTTCCAACCTGAACAAGAAAAAGAGCTAAAACAGCGCACTGCTAGTCAGTCGATTCTGGCTCACAGCGACCCCAGAGGGCCGAGTGGAACTGGCCCCTGTCCTTTCCTGCCCCTTAATGACAAGCTGGCAGCCGGAAAACCTGCTTGCCTGTGAACGTCCACCCCAACGACAGGCTTAAAGAGCGCGCGCGTGCGAAGGAGCAGAGACCTCCTGCAGTTCACCGGGCGAGGACTCTGGGGGGGCGTGGGTGTCTACATAGAGAGGCAGGTGTTGGGGTGGGACCTGTGAGGGTGGGCACCCACTAAGAATCGCAGCAGTGATGGCCCACAGGGTGACGGGGCGGGGTGTGGTGCTTTATCAGGGTGGGTGGTCATTTCCGAATGACCCTTTTACTCTGTTAGCACACAGAGGCGCCTGAGCCCTCTACATGGTGTGCACCAGGCTTCTCTCCCCGCCCTGTGAGGTCCTTCTGTTGCTAAATGGGCAAATCTAAGTGCACTTGTGCCCTTGCGGGTAACTCCTTAAAGCCTCCTGGGCAATGGCCCGCCAAGGCCCTGCCTCCTTTACAAACGGCCGTACTGCGGGTCACACTGCACTCTGGAAGCTTGGGCATCAGCTGGCTGGAGCGCTGGCCCCCTGAGAGACCGTGGCAGTAATGGATGGATGTTTTATTAATCGTGGTGACTGCCTGGTCAGCCTGACTCTGGATGTCAACTCCCTGTGATGGCCCACCTCTCTGGAGATGCCCTGACCCTCGGTCCTGTGCAGTTGGTTCAGACTCGTAGGATCTTGTGTACGGAATGGAACGGCACACGGCCGGTCCTGAGCCAGCCTCACAATCATCGTCTGCGCCCCTGGTCACAGCCATGGTGTCCGTC
>NW_022103901.1:1820918-1822002 GCF_000313985.2 Echinops telfairi
GTTCAGTTCAACTCACTTCCTCGGAACAGTTAATAGATTGGAAGTCCTTCAACTCATGTGGACTGCTGGGTCCAAGGTCAAGGAAGCAGACAGTCTTCCCACAGGCAACAAACAGCAGCGTGGTCACCAACAGTCAGCAGCTCAGGATCTTTGTGGAGCAGGCCCAGATGGGATATCGAACTCAAGCAATGCAAGACGACGGGATCCACCCGCCTCAAGCTCAAGTGATGTGCACCAGCAGCGTGGCAAAGCGGGTCTCAAAGGAGCCTCAAGCTCTAGCAGCACGATCCAGGGGTTGGCCTGGCCCACAGGTGGTGCAGCACACAGGTTGAGGCAGAGAGCCAGCCACAGCAGCAGCACGCTCCAGCACACTGGTCCAATCACCAGAGAGCAAGAGAGAGGGGCGGGCCTTGCAGCGGCACTTATCTCTTCGCCCTCCAATCCAACTGCAACCTGATTAATCCCACAGGTTCCTATTGGCCAGGTTGGCACACTAACCTAACTACCACATAGGCCTTTGCTGGGATTCAACCAACTCTCACTCGGCAGTAAAAGCAAACCGATACGTCTCAGCTGCACAATAAGTAAGAGTCTATTTGCAGCACCTCATGGGAAGGTGGACCCAGCAGGAAGGATACATAGTCAGACGAGAGACAGGGCAGATGATGGATGGAGACGCCGGCAAGTGCGGTGAACCAGAGAAGGTCGCCATGCTTGATGCGACGCACCAACCCCAACCTGTCTTGGCAGAGGGACAATCAGAATGGTCCTTAGCAACAGGGATGGCGGTGCTGCACCCCACAGACCTTGGACATGTGACCGGAAGGGACCAGCCCTGGGCAAAGTAGAGGGTCAGCCAGAGAGGAAGCCCCTCCACCAGCTGGTGGGCACAGCGGCCACAACAGTGAACTCGCGGTGAGTAATGAAGACGGTGAGGATGGCGCAGGGCGAGGGAACCTCCTCTCCGTGGTCCACGGTCGCTGTGAGTCAGCACGGACTCCGTCCCACGGTGTCTGACGGCAACCACGTCACTTACTGAAGGTGGTGTCTTTGTAACGATCCAACAGAAAGGAACGAAAACGGC
>NW_022103901.1:1822963-1824688 GCF_000313985.2 Echinops telfairi
ACTCACACACACATTCCCCCATACATACCATACACACACACATTCCCCCATACATACCATACACTCACACATCCACAGCCACACCCCACACTCCCCACACTCACACACACATTCTCCCATACATACCATACACTCACACATCCACAGGCACACACTTACACATATGCACTCCCACACACTCGCCCCACCTCCATACGCACCACATTCACATATACACACTCATGCACACACACAATCATGCACACACTCACATACCCACATATACTCACACAGACACACTCCCACTCCCACACACACATACAACACACATACACACACACCCGAGTCATGCACACACTCACACACACACACACACACCCCTTTACATATACACACACACACACTCCATACCCCCCACACTCACACAATCATGCATACACTCACACACCTGTACACACACTCACATATACACTCACACACTTACACACACACACCACTCCATTTACACACACACTCACCCCCCCACATAGTCACACATACACACCCACACACATTCATGTACACCCCATGTTTGCACACACGTACACACACACCCACACTCTCTCTCTCTCTCTCTCTTCCCGCATACACCCCACTCCACCCCACCCACCCACCTGCTCACACACACTCACACACCTACACACATGGCTGGCTTTTACCAAAACAAATGGACGCGATGTGCTTGGCGAGGCTGGCTGTAAAGAGGGAGCAGGGGCACAAACGACACGGACAGGAGGGGCACAGATCATGGGAAGGGAAGGCAGGTGTGAACACAGGCTGGGCGAGAGTAGACAGTAATCGGAGGAGGCAACGAACAGCTTCATGACAATACATCTGAATGCGCAGATAAAATGAATCACTTTCTAGAAACACACAGACTGTAAAACTCAGTGAAAGGAGATTTCTTTAAATCACTAAATAAGCCAATAACCATGAATGAAACAGACAACGATCTAAAGTCCTACCACCACCACCACCACTTCTATACCCTGCACACCCGCTCCGATACACCCTAGTCCTCAGAGACCCCACTCTCCATACGTACCACTCTCTATTCATAGACCCTACATCCCACACACCTCAACCCCTATACATCCCACTCCACATATACCCCATTATCATGATCATATAGCTGACTCTCCATACAACCTAGTCAATACACAGCCCATTCCTTATATACTTCTCTCTTTCTCCATACACCTCACTGTCCAGATACCTTAATTCCCACACACCCCACTCGGCATACACACCGTTGTCCATAAATTCCACTTCTCATACACCCCACTCCCCACACACCCCACTCTCCGTACACCCCACTCCCCACACACCCCACTCTCCACACACCCCACTCTCCACACACCCCACTCTCCATAGGAGTAGTAACGTCCAATCCTTCACCTTCATCTCTGTCCACCATTAACCAGGCGTTATCCACCCCCATGATTGTGGTCACACCTCCACGTCCTCCCAGTCTGTCTGCTGTCTTAGAATAGTCCTTGTCATTGTTCACGGATACCCTGGAAGGGATTCTGACTCATGGTGACCCTTCAGGACAGAGCAGACCTGCCCCTGTGGCTCTCCCACGCTGTAAACGTCACAGAAACAGACAGCCACCTCTTTCTCCAGAGGGACAGCAGCTGGATTCAAACCACCAACCTCTCCACTAGCAGCAAGTGCTAAGCACCGCACCACCAGGGGTCCTCCGAT
>NW_022103901.1:1825555-1826396 GCF_000313985.2 Echinops telfairi
GTGTCAACGTGAGAACGTGGTTCGCTGCACACGTCACACCGGAGCCGTTATTGGTGGTGCCATCGAACAGATGGAGACCCCACCTAGTCCTCTGCCAGCCTCACGGTCGTGCCCGTGCCTGGGCCAGTGTGTCCATCCAACTCGTCCAGAGCCTTCCTCCTTGTGGATGCCTCCCTACTTGACCACGCATGAAGTCCTTCCCCAGGGACTGGTCTGTACTGACCACATGTCCCAAGTCTGTGGGACAGAGTCTTGCCATGCTTGCCTCTAAGGCGAACTCTGGCCTTACTTCTCACACAATGAATTTGCTTGTCCTCTAAGCGGTCTGTGGGACTTTCGATGTTCTTCCCCAGCACCACAGTCCGAACGCATCGGTTCTCCTTCGACCTTCCTCATTCAACAGCTCACTTTCACTTGCATATGAGGCGACTGAAAATACCATGGCTTAGTTTAGGTGCACATTAATCCTCAGAGTAACCTCCCGGCTTTTCAACCCTCTAACCAGCCCGGTGCAGCAGACTTACCCAGCGCTGCATGTCCTTTGGTCTCTGGACCACTGCTTCCATGAGCCTTGACTGTGGATCCAAGGAGGGGGAAAACCCTGACACAAATCAAACACTGGGACTGCAGCGTGGGTCCACCCCAGCTACCCAGGGTCACTCACACTCAACTGCTCATGAGATTCAGAACGAAACCAATGGGCATCCAGTCCCACCAGCAGACATCAGGACCAAGCCAGCCGAGCCAGAAAGTACAGCCCCGTGACAGTACGCGAGGAAAGCCACGCTCTGCTCCTCAAATCAAAATGAAAACAAAGAGCCCTCTTCAGCAACAAAGAAAA
>NW_022103901.1:1828445-1829471 GCF_000313985.2 Echinops telfairi
GCCGTGTCCCATGGTGGGGCCGGCCCTATGGTCCTCCCCGTGCATTGTCTGCCCCAAGCAGGACCATCGTCCTCAGGGCTTGGGGGGTCAGGGTGTCCTCTCCTCCCTCTCCATCCCTTTGCGTTTCTCCCGTGTGCTCTAATCCGATGAGTCCCAAGCTGTCGCCCCAGTGCTGTCCTCTGAAGTGCATTCTTCTGAGGGGGGTGTCCACCAGAGTTCAGATTGGGGCCGCCCCTCGGACCTCTCTATTGCTTCCCTGGTACATGCCGGGATGTTGTATTCAGGTCTTGGAGCATCGGGTTGAAGCCTGGTCTCTGTCTCCTTCTCCTGTGGAGAGATAAACAATACCCTCCCCTTGGGTGGGTTAGTGCCCTGCTCCCCCCCTACCCATGTCTTTTTTTCCCTCTTTCTTTCCCTCTCTTATATAGTTGGCTGCTGTATGTATCCCTGAATTGGGTTTGGCTCCTGCCATAGTTGCTGGATGTATGTATATATGTAGTAGCTTTTCCCCATGCCCCGTTTTTGTTTTGTTTTACTTTTAAGTGTACCTCAGGAGACTCATGTTGTACTCATCCTTTTGTGCTTGACTTACTTCACTTAGCATGATTTCCTCCAGTTCTTCCCATGCAGCAATGTGCTTCATGCGTTCATCACTGCCTTTTAGGGATGCGTAGTGCTCCAATGCATGTATGGACCAGTTTTTTCACCCAGTCGTCTGTTGGTGGAAATCTGGGTTGTTTCCGACTCCTTGCATTGTGCACTGGGCTGCGATGAACATGGAACACAGATGTCTGGCCGGGGTTTGTTTCTTGCCTCAGGGAGGTGTTCGACTCTTCAATGTCATAAACCCACAAATTTCTCCTCTTGTTCATTTAGAAGCTGAGTTCAAATCAACAAAGCTTCTGGAAGACTTCCCTGCGCTGACTCGCGCAGCAGGTGGAGGACAAGAAGCGAGCGGTGGTCGGTAGAAGTGGACGCCTGGTGGGGCTGGCCCTGCTGTTGTTGTCCTTGTTAGGTGCCCTGGGG
>NW_022103901.1:1830879-1832112 GCF_000313985.2 Echinops telfairi
GAGAGAGAGAGAGAGAGAGAGAGAGAGAAGTAGTGGGCTGATAGCCTCAAGATCAGCAGTTCAAACCCACCAGCTGCTCTGCCGGAGCAAGAGGAAGCTGTCTGTTCTCAAAGACTGGAGCCTCATAAACCCTCTCTCGGTTACTGTAAGTGAGAATTAGCTCAGTGAAGGTGGGTTTGCATATCTGTGTATATAAAATATACATGTCTATATGGATGTGGATCTATACCACAACCCAAAGCCAAGGCTATAGAAGCCTACAAATGGGTGTTGGCCCGAACATGCACAGACACCTGAAAATTGCCCCAGGTGTGGTCTGCTTCTGTGTAGCACAGGTTGGGAAGCTGGGCTCCTACCTACCCCCTTCTCCCTTGGAATTTACCTGGAGTTGGTCATTGACATCAGCAAACCGAAGGAAGAAGCTGACTCCCAGCCACACACTCACACAACACACTCACACAACACACTCACGCACACACGTGACCGTACCCCCAAACACGCATCCACACACACAGGCACACACACACACTGCACAGTTCTCGTCTCAATGACTCCTTTTGAACTTGATTATCGAGTCCATAAGTCCGATATTAGCCCACATGTCTGGTACCAGTCTGCAATTTCCTCTTTAGAATCATGCAAGACATGCAACGATGCCGAGTACAGGAAGACCTCAGGTCAGCGGGTGGAAAGTCTTGTGGATCCAGTAGTGGTAGAGGCATCTCAGAGCTGGCAGGGTCACCATGTGGCTGCTTCAGTTCCCGGGCTCTAGCGTAGCTCCGTGTGTCTTGTCAGCAGGAAGACCAAGCAGAGTGTGTCTCACCTCTAGGGAGGAAGTCAGGCATTCCCAGAATCTTCAGAAGGCCATGCCCCCCTGGAGACCTCATTGGCTATGGCTTGGTTGACAGGCTAGACTCCACCCCTTCGCAGGTTGACAGGAGATGATGTCGCTGCCACAGATGCTAACTAGGATGGCCGTTGGGACCCGTTTAGAGGTTCGCAGGGAGAAAGGCCTGGGACAATCTCTGTGTGGTTGGCAGTCCAAAACCACCAGCAGCGCTACAGGAGAAAGATGGACTTTTCTACTCCCCCAAACAGTGGCAGTCTCAGAAGCCCCCAGGGGGTCGCTGTGAGGCAGCAGTGGCTCCAGAGCAGTGAGTTTGGTTGGGTCAGGGTCATGGTCATGATCAGGGTCAGGGTCAGGTGCCATTGAGCCTGCTTTTACTCAAACCC
>NW_022103901.1:1832229-1838052 GCF_000313985.2 Echinops telfairi
GTCACGCAGAGGGGCTGCGAAACAGAGGGAGATCCTTGTGGAGCTGGGTGGACACCGTGGCTGATGCCAGGCGCTCGGACATGGTGAGGGTGGTGCAGGGCTGGGCGGTGCTTCACCCGCTGCACATCGGGTCCCTGGGGGTCAGGCCTAGACGACACCTCCGGAGCTGGGAAAGAATGCATTTCTGTTCTTTAAGGGCCTCCCCAGCCCCTGGGGTATTTCTGGCAGCAGCAGCAGCACCCGATTGGGAGACAACCACTTCCCTCAAGAAGCTGCCCCTCCAAGGTCTGAGTTTGCGGCAGCACAGGTGGCCAGAGGTCAAGCTGGGCAGCCCGGTACTCAGAACCATCACTGTGGTGACCAGGAGCCAGGGGCCATGTGGGCCACCCAGGCAAACTGATTCTGTGTCTGTGTGAGGGAGCGATTGAGACCATGTGCACACAGGGGCCAATGCTTCTCGGAGCCCACCCCCATTTGGTTTAAGCTAGCTGCCCTGGTTTGAGGGTAGCGCAGGTCCACCTGAGCACCCCAGGAAGGAGGGGAGCTTCACCAAGCTGGGAGCAGGAAGGATGGAGAAGCAGCAAGGTGCTGATTAGATGTCAACTGACTTACGGGGGAGTCTGTTCAGAAAAGGGGCAGAGGGCAATACATTATTGTGACTTCAGAGCAGAAGAACTCAACACAGAGTGGCTGGGGAGGGAGCAGGGAGGAGGGGAAGAAGCGTGGCGTGAGCCTTCCATGGGATGCCGGAGCATTTAAGTTGAAGGAGACAGCCGGTACCTTGGGCCCAGGCAGCGGTCCTCCCTCTGCGGCTCCCTGGGGCCCAGCAAGCCAGTCCAGCTTTTGTCTTTGCCCTGGAGTTAGGAAAGACAGGCTCCTTCTCACTCCCGGAGTCCCTTGAACATTGATCAAATCTCGGATCTGTGAGAGTGTGCCGCCACACGGGGATTGGCCAACGACAACGAGATGCCCTGGAAAGCTTACCAGAAGCCAAACAAACCAAAAGGCCAGGGGATGGAAGGGAGGACGCAGGCACCACCACGGAATTCTCCAGTAGCCAAAGTCCACGGGCTTCCAGTCTTGTCCAAATCACGGCTAATTAGAGCCTTTTCGCTTCCCACTGAAAAAGAAACAATTTAGAACCAAGTCAGGCAGCCCACGCACCCTCACGCCAACACCTTTTTCCTGTGGATATTTGGAAACGCGCGCCCACATTTCATGATCCGTTTATTTTACAAGATGGGTAAACTGCAGACAATTATGGCGATAATATGGCTGGGGTGTTTGGCTTTTATCTCTTCCCAGTAAATTGTGGCTGCTCAAGCCTGCTGATAATGGCTCCCACCCTCTCTCAATTTCCTCCTAGGACCTGGCAATAAATATGGTTTTCTGGGGGAAAAAAAGAAGAAAAGAATGCTAGTTTCCTATAGTTTATTATAATCAGATTGCCTGTGCCAATAGAAATGTAATTAAATAACTCCTTGGTAGGCATAACTCAATTAAATTAATTACACGGACACACACATATTCTATGGTACATTGCTCGGAAAGCACGCTAGAAAGCGTACTAACTCTGACGTGTCCGTCTTTCCTCTGCTGAGGTGTTATGGACTGTCTTCTCAAAAACAAACCAAAAAACTAAGCAAAAAAGCCAGGCTGTGCCATAAATCCCAGCTTCCGTGCCCGTAGTGATCATCCCATCTGGGAATGGTTTCCTTTGTTCTGTTAATGAGGTAGAATTACTGTAGGGTGTACCCGGAGCCCATTTCTTTTTAAACACGCCAGCAGAGCAGAGCAGAGCTCGGGGAAGATGGATGCCAAGACACACTGGGATCTCCAAGGGGCCAGGAAGCAGAAGATGCAGAAACGAGGTCCTTCCCCAGAGCTGACAGAGACAAAAACAACAACTACTTTCCCCTAGGGCTGTGCCCGGATGTAGACACTTCTCGCCTCCTAAACGGTGAGAGAATGTTTGTCTGCCACAGCCACCACTGGTGGCACTTCTGTGGTAGCAGCCCGAGGGGCCGTGGCAGAAAGTGGTACCGGGAGTGGGGTGCTGCTCCCACGGATGGGGAAGCGGTTTTGGAAGTGAGTAATGGGCAGAGGCTGGAAGAGTATGAAGGAAGCTCATAGCTACGCTCAGGCTGTTGGTAGAATGACGCACATCAGAGACGATTCTGATGAGGGCTCAGAGGGAAGCTACGGAGAAAGTGTGCTGCCCTAGAGAGTGTACAAAGCGCCAACATCAGACATGGTTCCCGAGTGTGGATGTTGACTGTGCTCCTGGTGAGGCCTTAAAAGAAAGTGGCAGTGATGTCATTGGTCAGGGGACGACGAGAGAGGCTCCTTACGAAGCAGCAAAGCCTTTGTCTGGGTTGTGTCCACATGTTCGGTGGGAGGTAGACTTGTATCTGACGGCCTTGGACGGCCAGCTGAAGAGATGGCAAATCAGATCTTAACGGGCACACGGGGGTTCTCCCTGCTGCTAACGGTAAAATGCAAGAGGGAAGAGATGGGCTTGACAATGAACTGCAGAATGAAAACGGAACCAGAGATTTAGAGAATTCAGCAGTGCGGGCTGTAGACATGAGCCCTAGAATTTTCACCAGGGAGGCCACAGCACCGTATTTGGTGAAAGGCTTAAGGCCGTGACTGGCGGCTCTAGCGAGCGACCGCAACAGAAAAGCCATGATCTTAGAACGAAGTGGGCAGAGGAAGAGTTAGAGGAGTGCTGTCTGCTTCCTGGAATCCTACAGGCAGTAAATGGGCCACAGGCGCTACATCTGTTGTCCCCCCAGGACCAGAAAAAGACCCCCCTGGCACAGCCCGAGGACCAGCAGCACTTTTGGAAGGGGCGGAGGAAGCAGGGCCCTGAGGAGACACAGGGCGGGGCCACAGTCTCCTGAATCTCAGAGGAGCGGGAAGCTGGCCCCTAGATTTCAGAGTTGCACCTGCGCCCACTCAGTTCTGGAGGGTGGGGCTTCCTTTGCACCGTTCCAGGGCATGGAGTCAGCACCCAAAGCTGGGGGGTGGTTTTACATGCCCAAGGGGACTGAGAGAACTGGGCAACACAAGGTCCGGGGAACAGAGTTCCTGCCTCATTAGGCCTGGAAGGTAGATCTCAAGTTCAGTGTTGAGGGCCCTCTTTGCAGAACACAGAGAGAAGGGCTGTCACCCAGTCTTGCCAGTTCCTAGATAGACCCAGAGAAGAAAGGATCCTCTTCGGGGACTTTCTGCTGGACTTTGGATTGTTTGATCCCTGTAATTCCTTTCTTCCACTCCAGTTTCTCCCGTTTTTAAAAGAAACGTGTGCCGCGGTGAGCTGGGAGCAGATAGCTTGTATTATACATTTCATAGGCCCACAGCGAAGGGGACCTTAGAAAGACAGCGTGCACCCAAAGTCCCACCCAGCTTTGATCGAAATGATGAACAAGATGAAGTTTGGGGGTTCAGGTTGACTTGACTTTTAGAATGGTGTGATGGGGCGGATGCGTTTTGCATCTCACATGGACAAGAATTTGGGGTGGTGGTGGAATACTATAGATTGAATCATGTCTGCGCCTTTGCATCCCCCCATCCCCCCCAAATGTGTTCCAAACCCAAACCTCTGTGCTTTGGTCGCTATGAGACAGGACTCACTGGAACGCAGCCGAGCAGCAAGTCATGCCTGTGGCTGGAAGCCCGTTGTCTTTGCTGGATTAGTAAGGCAGGATGCACCCACGCGGGACGTCCAGAGTCCGTCCAGAGAGATCAAAGCAGAGAGCAGAACAGAGAGGGGAGAAGACAGATGCCTGGGTTCCCGGCGATCTCCTAACAAGACAAGGACCTGGCTCTCAGGCTGACTCCGAAGGGTTGCCTTCCTCTGTAGCCGGCGCCTGGATCCTGACGTCTAGCCACCTAAACATCGAGGGAGCGCATTTCTGCTTGTTAGAGCCACTCTTGTTGTGATAGCAGCCCCAGAGAACTAAGGCACTAGGCAAAGAATGAGGTCTGGATATTGCAGCAGGTAATTTTGCCTTTGAAAGATGCTATCAAAGGACACTGGGATTTCATCTCAGATTTATATATATATATATAATTTTTTTTAAAATTTATCAGAAGACAGTGCATGCTACACGTAGTCTTCAGGGCCCGATGGGGACCGTCAGGTTTCAGAAGTTCCTCTTCAGCCGTCTGGCCAGAGGCGAGTCTGGACCCTTGCGGATGAAGAGAAGAGTTTGGGAGGTTTGCTATCAAACGGATTCCAACCCACAGTCACCCTCTAGGACAGAGAAGACCAGCTCCCTGGGATTCCAAGACGGTCAGTCCTTATGTGCAGACAGCCTCATCTTTCTCCCAAGGAGTCGCTGTGGGTTCACACGCCTGAGCTTGTGGTTCTCAGCCCAGCACGTAACCCACAACGGCTGTCACTAGGGATCCAGTGGATCTGTTACTCAAATCCGCTGCCTTCCAATTGATTCCGACTCACAGTCACTCTCCAGGACAGAGAAGAGCTGCTCCCCGGGGTTTCCAAGATGGTCAGTCCTTATGGGAGCGGCCAGCCTGACTTTCCACCACGGACTGTGATGAGCAGTCTACCTCGCCGTCCACCAGGGCACCACCGGGCTGTCCAGAAAGACCAAGACTTGGCAGCCACAGCCCTGTGTGAACTGTCTTCCTTCAGGCTCTGTGAGCAGTTGAGACTGGCGTCAGGAGACCCGATGGCCCATGGCCCTCCCCCAGGGGTGGCCACCGGCGCTTTGGGGAAGATGTGCTTCGAGGTAAGCCCTGGAGATGCCCCTCTGAAAGACGTTAGGCCTTTGAAAGCCTGTAGAGCGCAGTTCAGCTCCAACACCTGAGCGGTCCTTTGAAGTGACGTCAAGACCACATCCTGGACTCCCGACCCCCAGAACTCAGGGGGATAAGGTGGCACCGTCCCTGTGAGCCTTTCTCCACAGCGGCACAGCGGCCCCCATCCATCCCAAAAACCAAAAGCCAAGTTCTCTACCACGCTGTCGACTCCGACCCATAGCCACCCTCTAGGACAGGGAGGAATTATTCCCTGTGCGTTTCCGAGGCTGGAACGCTTTATGGGAGTAGAAAGCCTCCTGTTCTCCGTGGGGGTGACATCATCTGGTGTCAACTTGAGGCTGTTAAGGGTGAAGGGGTGGAGTCTAGCCTGTCATTCACGTCACAGCTTGATGCCCTCATTTGGAGGCGCTACAGAGATAAATAGCTCGCTGGAGGCGGGACACACACCCGCTCCCTGTGAGACATTCCTGTCCACAAGCCACATGGAGCTGTGCTGATGGAGCCAGAGCCCTGGAGCTGGAGGAGCCACGTGGAGGCCCCTGCCAGCGCTGAGATGCTTCCACTGCCACTGGATCCACAAGACTTTCCACCCACTGGCCTGTGAACTTCCCACACTCGGCATCATTGCATGTGTTGGGTGAGTCTCAAGAGGAATATACAGACTGGTATCAGACATATGTGCTACTATTGGACTTATGGACTTGATCTGGACTGGGCTGGGATGTATTCTTAATATACAATTGTTCTTTTAAATAAAGTTCTCTCAACACGCATATAAGTGTCTATGAATTTGTTTCTCTGGTCGACCCCGCCTCTCACACTCTCCTGTGAAGCAGCTGGTGCAGGCCTTGCCGTTAGCAGTCCGGCGAGCGCTCAGGACATCACCAGGCTCCCCCACGTTCATTAGGCTCAGAAACCCGACAACGGCATTGCCCCTGGTTGTTGTGAGGTGCTGGTGAGCTGGCTCCAACTCCGAGTGACTCCTGTGAACCGCAGAAGGGAACTCTGCCCGCCGACCCCCTCCTCACACGC
>NW_022103901.1:1840559-1852172 GCF_000313985.2 Echinops telfairi
GATTGACAGATTAGACTCCACCCCTTTACTCTTAATCCTCCCAAATTGACGTCAGATGATATAACAACCACCGTGGGGTTGCCGTATCCCTGCAGCTGCTGGGGTAGGGGAGGGGGTTACCGGGTCAGGGCTTCTTCCTCTCCAGTGGCCCCCAAGATCTCCCCCTTTAGAAATGTCCTTGCACCCATAGACCCCCGCAAAAACCAAACCCAACCCATCGCCAACGAGTGGATTCAGACCACGGGGGCCCACAGGCACAGGACTTCCCCGTAGAGTTTCCACAGAAGCCGGCCAAGAGGGTGCCTCTCGATGGGGGCAGCTTCACCCTTCTCCGTTGTCTGGAGTGGCAGTTGGGTTGGAACCTCTGACCTTGAGGTGAGCAGCCTAACAACAAACAAGCCAGTGTGCTCCAGGGCCCCTTCAAGACCTCGGGCATGTGGAAAGAGCCCCTCTCATTCAAAACCCGCTGCCTGCGAGTCGATGCCCGCTGACTCTTAGTGACCCTGCAAGACAGGGTCACACTGGCCCCGTGCGTTTCCGAGACGGCGGCTCTTTCCAGGAGCAGAAACCTCTGCTGCTGGCTTCAAACTGCCCACCTTGCAGTTGGCAGCCCCGTACGTGACCACTGTGCCACTGGGGCTGCCACTGAAGAGAGTCCCCGTGGGGAAATGGTTCGTGCAGACCCGTCTACTCAGAGGGGCATCAGAAAAGCCTCGCAGAGACGGGCTGACCAGCAGCTGTAACTGTGATTTCAAATGTATAAATATACATGGAACCGGCCAAGGAAGCCCTGTCGGGCAGTTCTCTTCCTTCACCCAGGATCGCCAAGACTCAGCGCTCAACAGCGACCAGACCCAAACCAGACTCAGGGCCAAATAGATCCCGACCCGACGCATCGAGGTAACAGCAGGTCCGGTAAACACGCCCGGGTGGTGGCTCCCCCTGCAGAGACTGCACCCGACAGCCCCTCTCCTTCCCCGTCTCCATGACAACAAGAGAGCGGGGCATGGTGCTTGCAGGGTGGCCGTGAGGAAGAAGCCCTCTGAAAGATGGATGGGCGCAGGGGCTGCAGCAGCCACAGACTCACACCGGACCACCACCGTGAGGAGGGCGCAGGCCCGGGCAGTGCTTCCTTCTGTTGGACGCGGGCCAACACGGGTCAGAACTGACCCCAGGGCACCTCACAATAACGAGCAGAACTCGCCCATAGCGACAATTACCAACCCGTAGACTCCCGAAGCGTCTTTCCAAATGCTCACGCATGTGATTGTGAACCCGTGATCCGATCCTTAACGCGTGGCGGTAGGAGGAGGCAGGTGGGGAGAGAAGGCGTGTTGCCTTTGATTGGTTGATTTTTGTGCAACTTATGCCGAGATCCAAATGGAACCTTCAGAGTAGGGACGATGAGAAGGCCCACGTGCTGTGACGAATAAGCAATGCGTGGAGAAGTTGGTGAGCGGAGCTCACACGCCTGCAAATTTCCCCCCACACACACACCTCCCGCTGGCACAGCAGGGCACCTGCTGGGCTGCCCAGTTCGAAACCACCAGCCGCTCTGCAGGAAAGACGAGGTGTTCTATTCCCGGGAAGAGTCACCGTCGTTGGGAACCCACAGGGCCAGCTCCTTCCTGTCCTAGAAGGTCACTACGAGTCGGCCTGAACTCGACGGCAGTGGGTTTGGGTTTTGGAAACCTTCACAGAAAACACCATTAAAAATGTTGGTCTTTAAAATGCACAACAGGCAACAAGCAAAGGGGAGATGCCAGCACCCCGCTTTGTAGAGCTTTCTCTACCTTCCTTTGGCTCCCCCGTCACTCCCGAGATGTCTTGTGCTCCAGGCCCCTGGTGGGATTTTATTTGGCAGCTTTGGCATAGTGGATATGCACTGGGCTGCAATCCACAAGGTCGGTGGTTCAAAACCACCAGCTGCTCCTCATGAGCAAGACAGGCGTGAGCTCTACTCCCGTGAAGAGCGACAGTTGTGGAAGCCCACGGCGCACCTCTCCCCAGCGCTGCAAGGTCACTGTGATTCTGTGCCAACAGCAGGGCACCGAGTGATTCTTTTTGGCAAGTACGTCTTCTCCACTGGTGGGTCCACAGCCCCCTCGCCTCTCTGAAGCAGGGAGCCCCACCGTGCAGGCCTCTCCTGGGATGTCCTGATGGATCTAAAACTCGACCTCGCCCCTCCTTCCCAGCCCCCTGACGGGGAGCAGATTGGCACTTGGAAAGCGGCGCAGCTGCTCGGTGACTCACGGGAGGATCATGTTCTGCATGTTTTCCCTGGTGAGATGCTGTTATTGTGATGACATGGAACCACGGAGAAGCCCAGTTGGCTTTGCTCTTAGACTCAGCCCTTCTGGAAGGGAAAGGAGGAGTGAAATCAACAGGCACAGAAAAAACAACGCCAACGAGGCAGAAATAGCCCGTTTGGGAGAGCCGGCTAGAAGGAGGGCCTCTCGGGCCACCCCCACAAAATGCTCCCTTGGGAAGTGCCCACGGCAGAGATGTCCTCCCACTGGCCCCCTGCCATCAGGTGGCGTCTTACCTACAGTGGGCCCTATAGGATGGAGCCCAACTGCCCACACTGGAGCCCTGAGCTGTTGCCTTCATGGGAGCGGGCTGCCTCCCCTTTACCTGCAGTGCCGTGTGGGCTTCAACTGCGGGCCTCTCCGTTCACAGCCGAGCATTTGAACCACTGAGCCCAGGATGTGGGATGGGAGCTGGTGCCTTTGAGAAGCCGTCCCACTGGGCCTGGGATCAGATGGCCCCCATCCCACACCCACCAGAGAAGCACGCAGACACCCCCCTCCCCCGAGTTTAAGGAGCTTCTCTGCCATCAATCAATAGTGGCATTAAGGGTTTTCTCCTCTCTGGGGTCAATCTCGGGGGGGGGACGCCGCCATTAGCATGTGGACAGCCAGATGGTGCTCTCTGCAGAGACCTGCTAGCAAGGCCTCTTGGCCCACCCCCACTGCCCCTGGGCTTGCCTCATGGAGGGGCGCTCAGAACCCCTCCTCTGGGAAGACGGGCTCAGAGAGGGAATGTGCTCATGGGTAAGTGATGGGGCACCTTCCTTTTTCACCTCAAGTCCCCTCTGGTCTTGAAACCAGACAAGAGCCGTGCGTCGTTGGTGAATCGGGAGGACTGAAGAAGAGTCGGTGCGTTTGAATGGGGGTGCTGGAGAATAGTACTCAAAGTACCGCGGACGTCTGGAAGGACAAACAGATCTGTCTTCGAAGACGTGCGGCCAGAGTGCTCCTGAGAGGCGAGGATGGCAAGACGTCATCTCACGTCCTCCGGACACATTGTCAGGAGAGACCGGTTCCTGAGGAAGGACATCGGGCTTGGCAGAGTAGAGGGGCAGGGACAACGAGGGCGGCAGCAGCTCTCTGGGATGCAGCTTCCCTACCAAGGACCAGTGTGAGCCCACCCGCCGCGGAGCCTCTGAGTGGCGGGCCCTGCAAGCTCTCAGCCCATCTCATCGATGGATCCCCTACTCTTGTCCACTTACTTTTTCACACGGTCATGAGGCGCCCGGCCCCTCGGAGGGGTGCTGCCTGTCTACTCTTTGTCACACCCCTGCTCTTACCCTTGCTGCCTCACTTCCACGGTCCCCAGGCTTGGAGACACCAGAGCTGTCAAGGGCCTGTTTGGAAACCCCGGCCACGGAGCCGCTGCTGGTCGAGCTCAGGTGGTAGAAGGGCAGTTTGTATCAGGGTGCTTTGCTTCTCCTGGTCAGTGTCCCTCGGCCACCACTCGGGGCCTAGAGGGCCAGGCCGCCTCTTGTTCCTGGACCCTGGTGGGAGAGCCAGAACTCAGGACACACGCTCCTTCACCAAAGCCACATCTCCCTCCCTAGAACCAAGCACCAACAATCCCAACCACAGGGCAAAGCAGGTGCTGTGCACCACTCCGGACTCTGGGGACCCTGTGTGTGCCGGGTGGGACATGCCCACAGGGGTCACCAGGCTGGGACCTCTAGGAGTTGGGTCACCAGGCCTTTCTTCCAGGTGCCCCTGGGTGGGCTTGGCCCAACGGCCTTTGGGTGGGCAGCAGAACACTTACCCTTGTGTGCCAGCTGGCCCATTAAGCCATCCAGAGATTGTCAGGGAGAAGCAGGATGTGCAGGGGGCCCCGGGGGTCTCCGGGCACAGGACAGATGGGGGGAGGGTTCAACACCACCAGCAAGGAAACAGCATCCGGTCCTGCCCCTCCTGGCTCCTGAGCCTTTGAGTGCCCCAGTCCTTTGTGGCAGCCCCGGTCCATCCATCGCCCCCGCCCTTTCATGTTTGCAAGCTGTATCAGATACATTGGACTCAGTGTGTTTTCATTTATATGTATGATAAATGGTTGATGATAAGTATAAGTGTGATTGTATCAATGTCCGGAAATTATATAGGTGTATGTGGCTAAAGAATTGTGTACAGGTGCCAGGTTGGCAAGGGGTGGATTGAGATAGTTAGTTTATTGTGTCAGCCTGGTCGATAAACACATGTGGGATTAATTGAAGGGCGGAGAGATAAATGGCTCCGTGAGCCTCGCCTTTCTTGTCTCTCGCTCTTTGATCATCGGACAGTGTGAGGCTGCCTTGCTTGTTCTGTGCCTCAATTTGCAAGCTACACTACCTGTGGGACACCTAACCTGTGGACTGTGTCACTGTAATTTGAGGTCCCTTTAAGACCTGCCTCGCCACGCAATTGGAATTTACATCTCTTGAGCTGGGGACTGACGGTTGGTGACCTGCCTTGCTGTTTGCTGCCTGTGCTGGGATAGCCTAGCTCTCTCTACAAAGGACTACCCGGCGGCCCTCAAGTCTTGAAGGACTGCCAGTGTCTCACAACTCTCTCACGGGAGTGAGTTGCACTGAGCCATTTGTACTGCTTCATAATTAAACTGTTCATTTCTTGTATTATATATCTATCCGTATATAATTTAACTGTTCATTTCTTGAGTTATCTATTGATCTATCTTTATAAATAAATATATAAAATTATTAGCAATCTGGTTTTATCTTTCTAGAGAACCCTGCCTAACAGACAAGCCCAGTGCCCTTCTCCAGGGACCGGTCTCTCCTGACCGTGTCCAAAGTCCATGAGACGAAGTCTCTCCATCCTTGCCTCTAAGGAGTGCTCTGGCCAGATTTCCTCCGGGACCGATCTGCCGGCTCTCTGGGCAGTCCAGGTGCTTGCCATGCTCGCCACCCCAGCGCTTCCTCTCCGTTCTTCCTGACTCGGCTCCCCACGCCCCGGTGCGCAGGAGGGGAGTGCCGCCGCGTGACTTCTGACACTGTCCATGCCGGCACTGGGCTGCGTGTCCCGGATAAAAGATGAGGGGTCATCAATGGTCCCTAAGGAGCCCTCTTGTCTTCTGCGAGGATGACCCCAGGTGCCCTAGGGCAAGGACACAGGCAGGGGACAGCCCCCCCAGTGGAGAAAGAGGTGCCCAGCATCCTGTTTCTGAAATGGCTTTGGAAGATCTCAGGACAAAACCAACCCCACCTGCCGCTGAACCAACACCACTCCTAGTGGCACCATGGGACAGAGAAGACCTGCCCGGGGGGTGGGGTGGGGGTGTCCCCAGGTCTCACATCAAAAACCCACCTCTCCTCCCAATGAGCAGCCTGGTGCTCCACCTGCTGCCCCACCCGGGGTCCCGAAGTCATGCCACTGCCCCTCGTGGGTGCAGAGTAAGGCTTTCCAGGTGTGGCCTTTCGGAAGTAGATCACCAGGCCTTTCTTCAAAGGCTCACATGGGGGTGTGGACCCCAACCCCGTGCACCACGCAGGCCCACAAGATGACAGCTTAGAGAGCCCTACGGAGTGAGGGCCTCTGTCCTGCAATTCCAGAATCAGAATCAGCTGACAGCAAGCCAACAGCAACAGACACAGGAGCCCGGCCAGGAGGAGACACCCAGAAACCTTCTGGTATTAGTATTCGGATCTTGCTGAGATTTTCTAAGGGCCCCTCACAAAGTTTTCTGCACCAACAGCTATTTTTAAACCTTTCAGTTGCCACAGCACAGGGTGTGCAGGGTGGCTTTTTAGAAATGAAATTTCAGAAGTGACTTAGAGACAGGGCTGTCAGGGGCTATGGGAGGGCCTCACCCGGCTGTGATGTGGACATATGCCCCAGAGGGTCTCCCCAGCTGCCTCCTTCCCAGAGTAGAGCGCCCAGCCTTTCCCCCGAGGAGCTGGGGGATGAATTCGAAAGGGTGACCTTGTGGTTCTCAGCTGAGCGCTTACCTGTGGAGTCACGTGGCTACAGAGCCCACACCAGCTCACAGCGACTCCACAGGATGGCATAAAACAGCACCGTCTGCTTTCCAAGTTCATATTCATGGAGGCCGACGGCCTCGTCATCCTCTGGGGAGCCTCTGGGGTTTTGAACCCCTGGCGTTTTGGTTTGCAGCATTAGCTACGCACCACCAGGACTCCTTAGAAATAAGCAATACAGAGGAAACTCCTGCAGGAGCCACGTTCTGTGGGTCCCTCCGAGAGGCACAGGGGACTCGAGTCTGGGGGCGCTTTGGCAAACGGCCAGTACGCTAACATGGCCCTAACATGGCCCGTGCAGGCAGCCGCTCTGCGGTGGCCGTGGCCTTTCTCGGGGTGGCACGCCCGGGCAGCAGGGACAGGCACTGGGCACACGGGCAGGGAAGTGGCAAATGGGCTTTCCTGCACACAGTCCTGGGCGGTGTGTCCAGGGACAAATAACTTGTAGCTGTCGGCCAGGACCCAGGGAAAGGGCGCTCTGGACTATTTCTGGAACGCAGCAGCCAAGAAGCCAGCCAAGCGCTGGCTCCTGGCGGGGAGGGCAGCCGCCCGCTGGGGACGTGGTCTGCTCTGGCAGTGCCTGAAAGGATGCCTGCTCTGCTGTCCCTCCTCCTGCCTGTCACCACTGCGACTACTGGACTACACTGTGCTAACACGGCAGTATTGCCCCCGCAGTACGACCCTGCTCTACTACTAGCAGTAACTATGCTACTCCATACCAACACCACACACCCTGATAATACTCTATAACACTGACATTGCGCTATGACTAGACTGTACTGTTAATGTGACTAGACTCTGTGCTAATCGTAATGCTGCACTATAATACCCTATTTCACTGATAGCGTGCTCTAATTAAACTATACTCTAGATGAATGTTACTACATTATTCTATGCTAGCATGCATACTACACTATAATAACACTGTATGACAGAGAGGGGCGGTGAAAAAGAGGAAGGCCCTCAACAAGGTGGGTGGGCAGCGGCTGCAGCGAGGGCTCAGGCACAGGGACAACTGTGAGGGCGGTGCTGGGCCGGCAGCCTTTGGTTCTGTGGTGCAGTCGCTGTGGGTCAGTACCGATTCCCCTGCACCTAACATTGCTCACAGCACACCATACAGACACTCTACTGTGTCAACGCTGATAGTACGCAAGAGTAACGCAGCACCACATCCATGCTAATACTATGTGGATGAAAGCTATACTGTGCTAGACTAGTACTAGGGAAGCTCTCGTGGGGTAGTGGGTTACACGTTGGGCTGCTAACCTCTAGGTCAGCAGTTCAAACCCTCCAGCGGAGAGAAAACATGAGCCTGTCTGCTCCCCATCACTGTGGTTTGGCTTGTTTTGCTGCCTTATAGAAGCAGAGACAGGGACAGGTCTAGACATAGATGATGTAGACACTGCCTAGATGGATGGGGATGAAGAGACCGTTTGTCCGGTTTTGTATCTGTTTCTTTCACTCGGAATGAGTGTCAATTATTGGGTTCACGTCCGCGGCTGTACAGCGTTCCACTGTGGGGCCACGATGTGTATCTCTCACCACATTTCCCACGAGCCCATGGAAGATGTAGGAGCTGTCCCCGGGTTGGAACTAGCCTGTGTTTCGGGGTTGCCCTAAGGAAACGGGGCGCCCTGTAAGAGCAGAAGCATATTCTTGCGCAGAGCAGAAGCACGCTGTGTCCACGATGCCCGGAAGAAGTCTTGAGGGAGGTTCTCTTTTTCTTTTAAGATCCTGTTATTTATTTTGTGGTTGTTGAGAATCCGCACCAATTCCACAGCTGCTCCGTGGACGATTCACCGACACCGCGGTGTCTTCAGGTTGGAGGGCCACGTTCACCCTGGTCCTTCCTCCCACGTGGACCAAACTCACAGACCCCCGAGGGTCCCAGCAAATCTTAGCATCGCTGTTGTCATTTTCACCCCATCTAGGCAGTTCTTAAAGTAGCAAAATGCACACAGTAGATCCTTTTTAATTTTTATGACTAATTAAGCTAACCTATTATTTGGCTTTAAATTGACTTCAGGAGATATTTTTGGTTTAAGGTGTCAGGGCCACAGTTGCAGGAGTTGATCCAACCTTCATAGCTCCAAGAAATCTAGATGGTGTGAGGACCTGAAATCTGGTTCTGCCTCCGGCCCCCTCCCGCTTTGATCAGGATTCTTCCAAGAAATCTTTGGTCAAAATGTCTAACCATCTACTTTCGCTGGTCCCATGGCAAAGCAGATGGCTGTTCATGAGGCAGTTGGCCACAGGTCCCCTGTCCTCCTTTGCCAATTCCCAATTCCCTTCTTCCTCTGCTGCTCCGGGGGAATGGAGACCCACGGTTGGGCCTTGGGTGGCTACTGGGATGCCCAGGACACCATGACCCTAACCTTCCAAAGCAAGGACCCAGCAAGATGTCTGTTTGTCCACCAGCAACCTTAATAACGATGAGTTTTGCTTGTGTTTGTCATTGCTGTGCATTGATCATTGAGCTTCGGCGAGCTCCAGTTTTCACGGGTGTATAACTTACTGGCCGCCACTGTGAAGGCCAGCTGTGTGCCCCACCTTCAACCAGGGCCGTTTTCTCATCACCACAACTCCTCCCCCTCTGCCCTTGGTTGCCTCTCTCGACCAGCCTTTTCTCGGCTTTTTGGAGAAAGGAAGTCATACAGCTTTTCTTCTGAGGCTGGGTTACTTCACTCAGCGTGATGCCGCCCAGCTCTCTCCACCCTGTGTGTCCCGTAACCAAAGTCGGTTCCCCTGCTGACTGAGCTGGGCTCCACTGTGTGTGTGGACTGTGCGTGACCTTGCCCTCGCTCTGTGAATGGGCAGCCAGGTGCTTTCTGCCCTCTGTCTACTGCGAAGCGTGGGCAGCGACCCTTGGTGTACAAGGCACTGGTTAAGGGTCTGCTGTCAAGTCTCTGGGATGTAGCCCAAGGAGTGAAATTGCTGGCTCACAGGCTGTCAGGAGAGACCAGTCCCTGGAGAAGGACACCATTGCCCTTGGTCAGTGGGACCTCACAACACCCACCACCAGCTCCAACGGAAAGAGCGGTCTTGCTGACACGGAACAGAGTAGCCAGTGGTTGGGGCTGCAGTTCCGCCCGCCCACGGGAGCTACCCCATCCTCTGATTACTGCCCCCACCGTCTGCCCAGTGTCCGTTGGCTTCCTCTCCACTTGGGCTGCACACCCTTCTTCTCCCAGCCACGTCGCTGTGCCTTGTTCGGAAGAGGCAGGCCTGGGAGGGACTGGAGGTGGTGGTGGGAGGGTGTTTCCAGCTGTGACTGGGCTGGGCCAAAGCTGGCCCACTCTTCTCTTGTCCTGACTCTCATGATGACCCTGTATTTGCCAGCGCTGACCCCCACCGAGCCCACAGCCAGTGAGACAGCAGCCTTCAGCCTTATCTCCCACGTGCTGCTATTAAACCTCATCTCCCCCCATCCCGCACATCCCACAGCGGGGAGCAGATTTATGGAAAATACAAGTCACTTCCACAATCATTCCGACAACTTCATGCTTGAGGGACCCATCATGGCATTGGGTGGCAAACTGGGGTGCTGGCGGCACAGCTGCGTGCCTGTCGGCAGATGAAGGATAAATAGCCGTGCTGGATGAGCTGGCTTCTGGGGCCCCTTCCAGCTCTGTTGGTGACCTTCACCTGCCCTTCAAGTGCCCTTCAGGGGTACCGGTGCCCTAGAATGGAGCCAGCCCATCCTGGTGGGGAGGCGGCGGGCTACGTTTCAGGGTTTTCTCTGGGGCAGGAAGGCAGAGGGGAGAGGAAGGAGCAGACGCCCGCTAACAATGTCAGATGAAGGTCACCCAGCGAGAATTCAACGAAAGCTGTTCATCCGTCATCTTCTCGGGGACACGGTTGCCAGGACTGCCTCCCCATCAAAAGGCACCTTGTTCTGTTGCACAAACTTGTTACTACGAGGTCAGTAGTTCAAACCCAGCAGCTGCTCCTCCGGAGGAAGATGAGACTTCCTCTCCCTGTAAAGAGTCACAGTTTCAGAACCCCACAGGGGCTGTCCGACCTGTCTGATAGGGTCTCTGTGAGTCGGCAAAGGAGCCTGTGTGGCGTCCTAGGTTACAGGCTGGGCTCTTAACCATGGGATCAGCAGTTTGAAACCACCAGCTGCTCCTCAGGCGAAAGATGAGGCTTTCTCCTCCTGCAAGAGTTACAGCCCGGGGACATAAAGGAGCAGTTTTGCTCTGTCTTGTCAAGATCGACACCCTGGGAGCCCGGGGTGGGGGTGGGGCAGTGGGGCCCTGTCCTGCAGGATTCGGGTCGGACTTGCCCCGGGCAAATGACGTGCCTGAGGACCACAGGGACGTGACTCTACCGTGACACGCAGGGCCACTGTTGGCTGCTCCCAGGCACCTCTCCCTCCCCTGTCTTGTTCTGGAAGCTCTGCTGAAGCCTGTCCGCCTCGGGCTTATGGCCAGGTGGGCGCATGACATCCTGTGGGCATAGGTGCCACACTGGAGGCACCGACAGGCGAGTGGGGCGAGCAGGAGACCCAGGTTGGGATCTGGCCTCTTGTGCTTGGGTGGGGCTGTTTGTAGGTGCTGCGCAGCCACCCCATGTTCAAGCAAACACAACGCCACCCGGTCCCCACCCTCTCATGTTGGAGGCACATCACAGCCACTGCACCCTCCACCTGGTGGAGGGGCTGCCTCTCTTCGCTGCCCTCTCCCTACCAAGCACGGTGTCCTTTTCCAGGGACTGTCCCTCCTGATCATGTCTGCCACGTATGTGAGACAAACTCTCACCATCCTTGCTTCTAAAGAGCACCTTGGGCGCACTTCCTCTAAGACGGAGGGGCCTCTTCTCCGGGCGTCCGGGACATTTGCATCGTCTTCGTTCACATGCAAGGATTCCTGTCCAGTCTTCCTTAGCCAGTGCCCTACTTTCACCTGCATGGACGGTGACGAACACACCATGGCCCAGGCCAGGCGCACCAACGTACCCTCCCTGCTTTCCAACCCTCTAGAGAAGCCTGCAAAGTGGCTGGTGGCCCCGGGCAAACCCTTTCCCCGGTCTCTGCCTCATTAGAATGGAAAAGCCGAGTTCCCTTCCAAGGGATTGTGGTCAGGATTAGGGAAAGTAATTAGGTGGAAAACAGATGCCCCGGAGATGTGAGCGTACCTGTGGCTAAAATCTCTCCCTTTCCCCAGAGTGTCTCTCACGCCATCCCCTCTGCAGCTCCACCCTCCGGCTGCAGGGAGGCACAATGGCAGCTTCTGAGGAGAGAGGTGGGAGGGTGTGTGGAACAAAACTCAAAACCCTAGCCCTTTGTTTAGGTTTTGACACAAAACCCCAAAGCTTTGTGTCCTGGTAGAGAGCGAGCGAGC
>NW_022103901.1:1852325-1856542 GCF_000313985.2 Echinops telfairi
GGGCAACCCTGAGGACAACCAACCCACAGACCTACAGGGCAGCATCTGCCCAAACAAAGCTCCAAGGGCAGTCAGAAGGACAAAGGGACATGGGAACCCCAGGGAAGAGGTGTGTGATGTCGGTGTGGTGGGGATCATGGACAGTGTCAGGAACCAAGGTGTGAATTGAATGAAGAACTGAGCTGCTCTGTAAATCTTCATTCCCCTCTCTTTCTGACACACACACACACACACACACACACACACACACACACACAGTGAGAGTGAGAGAGAGAGAGCGCACGCCAGTCCTAACACTTTCCAAAGGGTCACGGCATTTTAAATTTCTCTCCTGCCTGGCCCAGGTGTTTGCTGAAGGTTTATTGGAACAACAGAATACCTGGGCCCTCCCAGGGTCAGAAGGGACTGGAAGAGTAGGGACACGCCCCCCCATGTGCATCACAGCCTCGCTAACCAGAGCAGGAGGATGAGTGTGCCCTAACTGCCCGCAGGTGGATGGACCCGCTGGCACAGACACCCGCGAAGAACTCCAGACCAAGGGACATCAGGGCGAAAGGGGTGGGCGCCTCCTGACAGGGAAAGGTTCACAAGGTGCTGTGCTCAGCCAGCCTGGGCAGCGGGGCAGAGACCAGGGCAGTTGGGACATGCCATTCACATTGCGTCCCAAGCAGTCCTGTGGTCTCACTGAAGAGGAGCCCTGCAGTCTTCACCACCATCACGTCCAGCATTTTGTTTTGTAATCAAATAAAAAGGTGTTTGTCTGTTTTTCCCCACACCCAGAGGAGGAGACTTTGAGGGTCCTGGAGAAGCTCCCGGGTGGGGGGGAGGGGGGTAAAATTAAATTCCCGTTTAAATTCGACAGCCCCGATATGTCAGTGGGGTTGTTGTTGTTGTGATTGAACATCTTGGTCCCTGGTTTTGTGAACCCCCTTTCTGACCCCAGGTCCCTCGTGGCAGAAGAGCCTCTTCTGTCTAACGAGTTCCCAGGGGAGGCCAGTCTGGGGCTCACCCTTAAGAGTCTCAGTGGCCTGGGTTTTAAGGCAATTGAAAGGGGGGCAGGTGGTGGGTAGGGCAGCTGGTTTTAAAGTGGGCTGGTGGAAGGTCATGGCTGCTTGGGCAACCTCCAGGACCACTCTTTTGCATCGTGTCCTTAACAAGGGTGTCCCAGGAGGTTCTGGCCAGGGAAAGCCCCCTCCCCAGGATGCCAGGTGGGCTCCAGGACCCAGAACAACACATGCCCGGCCAGGGCTCAGAGCAGCACCTGGCGCCGTGCCCATGAGGTAATGGTGTTGCTAGGCTACGGGGCACAGGTGAGGCTGGGATTAGCAGTTGGCAATGCTCCTGGAGTGAGTTAAAGAGGCAGCCAGAGGGTCAAGTGCTCACAGGAGCAGAGAGCAGAGAGCAGAGGGGACCATGGTGGACTGCTCGGCCACAGCGGGCATTTCTGCACCAACACTCAGAGCTCCGCGCCTTGCTTTCAACCACAGGGGGTTTCCGTCTGTGAACGGGCTGTTCCCCCTCACTTCTGGAATGGGCATCTAGGCCGTTGCTAATTCTCACTGCTGCTATTAGTAGCCATGCTGCAGCCAACGTTTGGAACCCGTTCCTCCTGGTTCTGCCGTGGGTGAGGAAGGGGAACCGTAAAGACCGGAATTCTGAAAATCTGGGAGAATTGGAATGATAACTGGAATGGGGTCAGGGAAAGCTGGGAATTCGGGGTTGAACACTGCTGGAAACTTAATCTTCCCCTTGGGAGACAAGGGCAATGGTGGAAGTTGCCTGGCAACCAAATCTCTCGTCAGACCAACTTGAGCCCCGTTGGGAAATGAGGGTACCCCACTCAAAGATGGCGGCACCCTGTTCAAAGATGGTGAAGCCACTTGAAGATGGCAGGTGTCTGCACCATTGTGCATGCGAGCGCCACGTGCTACAGCCCTGTCACTGAGCTCCTGCAGGGGCTCGCCATACCTCTCCCTGCTCACCCATCCCAGCCTTCCACCTGTAACATTTTCCCATTCTGAATCACCGAAATGTGAAAAATTTCGGGAATGTCCTAGTAGTTTTTGTTCCTCCACCGTGACTGACCAGGTTCTCACCAGGCTGATTCAGCTCATCCCAGTCAACCTTGTGGAGAGTGCCCCCCCCCCCTCACAGGTGTGCTGAATCAGAATGTACCTTTTAACTAGACGGAGTATCCCAGGGGAGGAGGCAGGGCAGGAACCCCATTCCCACCCAGACCCTGGTCCAATCTCTGGAGGTAGAAAAGCAAGTTCTCAGGAGGGGCTCCAACTGGAACGAGCCAGTTCCAAATCCTGACTTCAATCCTCCCCACTCCCCCGCCCCCAATACCACCACCACAAAAACCCCAAACAACCAAACAAAGCAAATTCACTGTCCTGGAGTCCATCTGGACTGGTGGCGACCCCACAGGACAAGGTCAAGTGTCATTGCTGGCCTTGTGGATCGCAGCACAAGGCGCACCCTGTCCCCAAGTGTGACAGCCAGCGGAGATGCTATACTGGTGTGCATCAGAGAGCTGGATTGTCTGGACCCAGGATCGCGCACACCGGGAAGTTAGCCCCATCCTGACAGACTCCATTCCTGAGACAGTAGTTCACGCACACTTCCATCAGGAATACAGGCGGGCTGCCAGGGCTCCCACACCTCCACAGGTGTGAGACACAGGGCCTGGTGGTGTTTGGTTTGGCCGCACACCTGGCAGCGTCGCTGCGAGTCGGGACTGCCGGGCGACAGATCCTCATTCTGAAGAATCTTTCCTTTCATCTCATGGTCCATTAAGGATGAAAGAGCAGGAGAGATGAAGTGAGGGATGACAGGGAAGAGAAAGCGGCAGGGGAGCTGTTTGCCGTCTTCATTACGTCCTAGGGGAGACGCTGGATTACGGCTTCCACAGAGCACTGGTGGCACAGCGGGCATGCGTTGGGCTGCAGCCCCACGGTCAGCAGTTCTAAACCACCAGCTGCTCCTTGGGAGACAGATGGGGCTTTTTACTCCTGCAGTCACTCAGAAGCCCAGAGGCAGTTCTACCCTGCCCTATAGGGTCGCCGTGAGTCCATGTTGACTGGGCCGCAGTGAGTTTGGCTTTGCTGGTTTGGGGCTTTAATTCACTTGCAGATCTTTGTAGTCTGATTCTGTAGGTCTGGGTCCACCAGATCGGATTCTCACTATACATGCATACACACACACACACACACACACACACACACACGCACACACGCCCGTCAGCCAGTGGACTCCTGGGGTTGCTGTGACACATTTCATCAGTTGCCAGGCTGAGACAGACTAGGAGGAAAGGCCTGGTGATCTCCTTCTGATAAAGCGGTAACACCTTGTGGGTCACAATGGTCTCTGATTGTATGAGCACTGTGTGCGCAGATGGCTACAGGTGACAGCGAAAGCCCCAGGTCCGTGTGCAGAGTGCCCACGTGGATGGAGCCACCACTGAATTCCTTTGGAGGGGCCACGTGAAGAGGCTTGCTCTCAGGCAGAGTACTCTAGATAAAGTGGGCTATCACCCCCACCCTCCACCACCGTCCTAACACAACCAGGGAGGTGCACGCTCCCTTAGGGGATGAGGGTGGCAGGGTCCTGGGTTTTGCCCTGCTTGGGCAGAGGGCCTGGACCCATCTTGTAAGCTCTCTGGCATCAAGTCTGTGTCCCAATCACGGCCCCATTCCCCTTTCTGCGGTCCTGCCTGCCACTGTGCTGCTTTACTGATCTGGCCACTCACGCATGTGTGACAGTACCCTTGTCCTCCCAGGTTCTAACGACGGGTAGGGAGATTACGGACAGAGAGGGGTTTCTCCACCAGATGCCCAAGCTAAATGACAGTTCACTGGCCATGCCACAATAAAGGGGTTGGCACGAGAGCAGGCACACCTTAGAGCCCTACAGGGACCGTACAGAGCTGGTCTTGCACAGACCAAGGTCACCTAGATGCAGGTGAAGGTCAACTCGGGCACGCACACTAGACACCAGCAACATTACGTTACACATGTGCCCGAACTCAGCCACTAAGATCTGCCCATGCCCTGAATCTTGCCCCCGCCCCCTTTCAGGTGGGGCTAGGAGAGGGCAAATGGCAGAGGAGGGCGGGATCCGTCCCGCGTGCAGCTCGCACTTCTCACACATGCGTGTCCTCAGGGTTCACTTTCTCTTCTGTCGGTTCTGGGGCTTCTCTTCCCGGCCTTTGTCCC
>NW_022103901.1:1856642-1860536 GCF_000313985.2 Echinops telfairi
CTTCTTCACCCTCCTCTGAAGGGCCACTTTCGGTCTCAAACTCTCCCCATGCTCCCCAGAACTCCCCTTTCCCTCACAAGTCACCTGATCGGCACAACTGCTTCTGCCCGTGCGTTCTTCCAGCGCTGGGAAGCCCAAACCGGCGGGAACCATCCCAGAAACGGAACGCCAGCTTCCGTCTCTAACTCCTGGGCACCGTGACGACCGACCTTGGGCTAATGGTCTTCCTCATCCATGAGATCTTATTTTTGTCTTCTCTTGCCCCATGTAAGACTTCATCAATGTTCTCCTTATATTTGAAATTTGAGGTCTCTTGTGTACCCTACAACAGGCTCACCTCTTGAGACCTGGGTTAGGGAAGTTGAAGGTTAAACAGGGACTTGGGGGATAAATATTCCAAGTCTGCCCAGACTCTCTGCTCTTTCTCAGCACTGGAACAAGGATTCTCTGTATTGGTTTTCTGTTGTTGAGAAAGAGCAGCTAGAATTTAAACAACGCACCCCCCACCCCCAGCACATTTATCTAATGAGCCCCGACCAAGGCGAGCCAGTTCGTTTGGGGAAATCTTGGCGGGGGGCCCAGGAGAGCAGGATGGGCTCCCACTCACTGTCCCTCCACTCACAGGCGAGGGACGAATTTTCGTCACACGGAGACCCTAGCAAGGCTAACTGACGGTCACTGCAAATTACGTGTTTTCAACCCCACCCTCTGCCTGAGTGTAACCCCCCCACCCCCACCCCCCGGGAATGGGTACCTTTGTGGTTGAGAAGACTGGAGTCATGTAGATGTGCGCAATCTATTCTGAGACATTACAAACTCCCAACGGACCAACGCACGGCCACCGAGTCCGTTCCGACTGAGAGCCACCCGGCAGGACAGAGTAGAACTGCCTCCGTGGGGTTCCAAGACTGCCCAACTTTACTGGAGCAGACAACCTCATCTTTCTCCAAAGGAGAGGCTGGTGGTTTTGAACTGCTGACCTTGTGGGTCAAGCCCAACCCACTATGCTATGGTATCTAAAAAAGCAAGGGAAGGGCCCTGGGAGGCGATTTGGTTACTTGTTGGGCTTTGGACTGCAAGGTCAGCAGTTAAACCACGGCCTCTCGGAGGGAGAAAGAGGCCTCTACCCCGTACAAAGGGTTGCAAGGTCAGAAACTCACAGGGGCAGCTCTGCCTTGTCCTGTGGAGTCACTACGAGTGAACATGGACCCCCTGACCAGGAGTGAAGAGCCCCCTTGGGGCAGCAATTGGGGGAGAGGGACATGGAGCCTACAAAGGTCTTCTAGGAGCACTTGCTCAAAGAGGCAAGGACCTTGCTCCAGAGAGAGAGGAGGCCTTCCCCACACCTAGAGCTGGTGTGCCGAACCCAGATGTCCCGCCTCCTCAGCCCGGGGAGAATCGGTCTCTCTGAGCCTGGTACCACATGTGGGGTTAAAGCACACAGTCAACGCAGCGTTGGCAGTGCTGTTGGGTTAGCGCTGGGCCCCAAGGTTGGGTGTTCAAGCCCACCAGCTGCCCCTTGGGAGGCCGCTGCAGCCGGGTAACGGAGACTTACCCAAGATGATCTCCCCCCACAAATACACTCCCCACAGGTCGAGAGAAAGACAGGGCTGTCCACTCCGTAACCAGTGACAGCGTCGGAAACCCACAGAGGCAGGTGTACTCGTCCTGAGGGTGGCTCTGAGCCGGCAGGGGGTTTGGGGTGTTTCTTGAGAGGGCTCTCGGGAAACTTCCTGGGCAGCAGCGACGACAGCAGCAGGAATTTCTCAGGAGCTGCAGTGGGTACGGCCGGGCTTGACGTCCCGGCAAATGTCGCCTACTGCCAATCAAGTGGGTCCCTCTAGGTGACAGAGAGCAGGGCTTTCCCAGGTGGCTCTGAGTTCCAAGGCTGCCCCAGTAATATTCACATCAAGCACTGACTGGCACCCTACTGGCTGCAAAAACCCAAACCACAGCAGCCGCCCTGGAGCGGATTCAAACTCACAGCGAGGCTGCAGTTTCTAAGAACCACCTCCTCTTGCTCTCTAGGTGCGACTCCTGGGTTTGAACTGCCGACCTGGAGGGTGGCAGCCAAGAGCCTAACCCACAGTGCCGCTAAAAATGTCCACCATGCAGGCTGCCCCGACTGCAGGAGGTGCTCGCTGCTTCAAGCTGGCCAGGGTACGAGACTCACCACCAGTGAGCCAGTGCCAACTCATGGCAACCCTACAGGACAGAGGAGAATCGCACCTTTGCGCTTCTTTACGGGAGTAGAAAGCCTCATCTTTCCCATAGTGACACGATAATATCCCAGCCAACCAAGCAACCGCATCAAGCTGACACCAGCCCTGGGCCCGCTGGGAGTCGGAGTCGAAGCTGCTGCACAGGGTGCCAGTGGCCGATTCCAGAAGCAGACGCCGGGCATCTCTTCCCAGGCTCCTCTCGGTGGACTTGCATCTCCAGCTTCCCACGTGGCGTGTCCGTCTCCTGGATGGCCTCGCGTGCACGCCAGGCATGGCTGCCCTTTTCCTGCCAGGCTCTCTCGTTCCTGTTCAGGTGGGAGGAGACCCAGGGCTGCCACCCACAGACCGTCCGGGGACCCTGGTTGCCCCCTCCACCCCCAGAACCACCCACTTGTCCTTGATACACTTCCCTATGGATACACCTTGAGAACACAGGGTCTTCCTGCTGCCCGCCATCTGCTGGCCCTCCTGGGGGTTGGGGGTCTAATACAGGACCCACCACCTCCTGCTGACCTTGAGCCTCAGTTTCCCCTCACTGCTGGAGCACACCGTCTGACATGCTTGTTTGGAGATGGTTTCTGAGGAGGGCAATGCGGGCAGAAGCAAGGGCAGGCGAGACCCTCCAGGAGAGGGGCTGGTCCCATGGTGGGGCTGGAGAGGGTACACAGGGCAGGCCTGCTTCTGATGACAACTGTGGAGCACCACCTGCTTGAGGAGTCCAACCACCTGCGTGTGAAGAGCATAGCGCTGTCTACAAGGGTGGGGGTGTCTCTTCCCCACTCCGACGCCCACCCGGTTGGGTCAATGAACTCTCTGGTGCACAGGATCCAGGGCTCCTGGGGACTGTGCCATGCCAGAGAGCTCACCTGGGCGCCCCATCTCGACGACCTCACTCTCCACCCCAAGGCCCCAGGCTCCTCCGGAGAGGGACACCTCCCCAGCCCCAGTCCTCCACACACACAAATACAGGCCTCCCCCAGTCCCCGCAGCGCTGAGCTCATCCCATAAACCAGCCTAATAGATCCCACATGCGGCAACCGCTGGGCGTTCCCGCCTGGCCTCCTCGGCCCGCAGCCCGCGCCCCCGCACGCACCCCCTTATCCCAGGAGCGGGCAGAGCCAGCCCAGGGGCACCCCCATCCCCAATCGCGCACCAGCCTGCCCCTCCAACCAGGCCACCCCTTCTTCCCATAGGGGCGCACCTGCACGCAACCCCCCCACAACCAGACACCCTTCACTGGCCCCACATCCCCCATCCCAGGGGCACGCTGGCTCAGCCAGGGCTCCCCCCGCCCCCCCGGAACGCTGCAGCCTGGCTCGGTACCCCGTACCCCACGCCAGGGCCCGGTTTGTCGTGTGCGCCCGCAGCCGCCCAGGCCGGTCCCGCGTGACCTTGGCCTCCAGGGCGGCGGCCCCGCCCCGCTCCCCACGGGCGGCGGCAGTGTGCCCGGCGGCGCCCTTGGCTGCGAGCGATTACAGCCCCGGCGGAGCGTGTTTCTCGAGGCCGGCGACGCCCACGTGCTGCTGCTCGCGCCGCACGCCCAACAGGAAGCCCGCGGGCTGGGAAGCGGCGTCCCCGGGGCGTGCAAAGCAATCCCCCGGCGCACGCCCCTCCGCACCCCAAGTTCGCGACCGCGCCCACTCTCCAGGCCGCGGGTCCCAGAGGCTCAGGA
>NW_022103901.1:1862699-1927295 GCF_000313985.2 Echinops telfairi
ACTGGAGTCCGGTAGTCAGTGAGTGACACCCACCGTGGGCTTTCAGATACTGTAGTGCTGCACTGGCCACCCTGCCATTCCCAGCCAGCTGCTAAATCCCCAAGTCCAGGCCCTGACCCCCTGGGCTGCTTGCTGCAAGGTTAGGGGAGCAAAAAGTTTCAGAGCATCTACACTTGGTTATGTGTCCCCCCTTTCCCCCTGGGGGGCCGTGACCTGTTTTCCAGAGTCTGGGGGAAGGGGGCTCTTGGGACAGGCAGAAGGACCTGTAGTGAAATGGGTGCTGGCAACCCTGTGGAGAGCCTTCCCCACCCTCCAAATCTTGACTCAGAAAAATCCAGAAGAGAGACCCCTACCAGTGTAGCATCTTTTTCTCTTAAGTTTGCTAGCTTTAGGAATCATTGCCCCCCACCCCACCCCACCCCACCCGCATGCACAAAATCAAGCAGCGACAGAACTATCTTAATGAGTCTTTAAAAATGTGTGTGTGTGTGTGTCCTCTTGGCAGTTTGAGGACAATGGACTTGCAAGCACGGGAGCCGAGTGGGGGTGGGCTGGTACCCTGAGACTGGAGGATCTGGGGGACCTTAACCTGAAATGAGCTGGCCCCTGTGTCCAGTGGGCATGATGGGTGTCCAGGACACACACTGCTGTCGACGGAATCACAATTTTTAAAAGTCTGAACTCGGAGCTGCTAAGCTCACTAGTTGAATAGCTAGCTCATAATTGTTGGTGCTACTTTTTTTTTTAGACCTAAATTGTGATGTTTCCTTGTGCATGTCCCCCCGGGCCCCCCCCATTCAGGCTTTTAGAAATGTCTGCTTTCAATAGTCTTTTTTCCTGCTATGCAGAGATAAAATTGCTATATTTCTGGTTAATTTAATGCCTCTATTACTTGGGGGAAATTTTCATTTCACTTATTTGGGCTGCTTTTTTGCTTAATTGAGTTACGTCGCAAGAGAAGCGCTTTTATGAAGCCCTCTTGTAAACCCAGTCCGTGGACCTGGAAGCCGTCTGTAGACGGCTGAAGACACTGAGAGCTGCTTCGGGGGTGACGTTTCAAACAGAGATGGTGACGATGGTTATTGCTTCCTGAAGATGGTAAAACAATGACTTGCAGTTTGCAGTAAGACCTGTGGGCTTGCTCGCAGATGTGGGGATGTGTGCACAAGTTCAAGTGGCGAGGGTGGGTGGATGGGGTAGGGGCGCGGGCACGGTAACATCTGGCAGCAGCTCTGTTTGGGTGCGTGTAGCGCACAAGATTTCGTGTTGATCGGCGTACCGTGCTCGAAGGGGGCACAAGGCGTGTTGCATTTTCACAACTGCAACTGTTGGTGAGGATGCATGACTCCCCCAAGGGCTGAGGCAGCAGTCAAGCGTTGTTAGAGGAGAAATGGTCATCTCCTTGCCGCTCGAGAAACACGGTGTGCCCTTTAGGGTGTCCAAGGCTGTGCATCTTCTCCGGGACGATGAGGCCGCCTGCTCCCATAAAGGTTTATAGCCTTGGAAGAAGCCCACAGTGGCAGCTCGTCTCTGGCCTTACCGCGTCGTTTGTGCATCAGGGTTGACTTGAAAGCAGTGTGGTGGACCCTTTTTAAAGCTTGACAGGAGCACCCGGCCGGCTCTTTCTCCCGGGGAGCCGCTGGTGGGTTTAAACTGCTGACCTCTGTTTGCAGCCGAGCGCCTTCACCACTGTGCCACGTGTTTCCAGTCGGCCTGAACTCATCCACTCAACGGGTTTCCGTTCCTTGCAAAGCACTTGTGCGATGTTCATCTTTGAGCCTCTTGCAAATTCGTATTAGCAGGCAGAACGTCGCCTTTGATCAAGCAGGCCTTTCTTGAAAATGGACATCCCCTGGCCCAGTGACTTCTCTCAAGCCTGATCACTGGCAGACCCCCCTCCTCCCCGCCCCACCAAAAGGGAACACTTCAGGCTGAGTTGAGGCCGTGCCCAGGGGTCGTGCTGAATTGGGTAGCCAGGTGAAGCTACTGCTAGTTCCTTTCCACGTTCCTGAAGGTGTTTTTCACGATAGTTTATCTTAAGGGTCAGATCGCACTTCAGGGAGTCAAGTGCGCATTTGACTCGTTGAAGTTTCCTGGGGGCAGTGAAGTTCCAGCAGGTGTGTCAAGGATGGTCGTGTGAAAATCCAGGTCAGAGCTTCCAGATCAATCTGGAATGTGCCCTGGACGTCTCTGAGAATTTCCCGGGCTTGCACCCTGCCTGCTGACATGTGTGCCTGCCACTTCCCTGGGTCTCTAAAGAGTCAAGCTTTTAATTCGGAAAGGGCAGCTGGCCATGAGGGCTTGCTTTCTGTTAATCCACCTGCTGGGAGCTGGGCCCACCTGGTGCTTTGGGACAGCAGACTCCCCGGGTGGGGGAGGGCTGGGCAGACCTGGGGGGATTCCAGGAGGAAAGAAGAGTCCCTTGCTTTTATAGGGGGCTTAGGGGGAGCCTCTGGCAGACTTGCTGTCTGGGTGCTGCTCAGTCCTGGATCCTGTGTCTGTGAGAAAGGGGTGGGAGGCCCCTCCCAGGCCCCTCCCTGCTTTCAGCTCTGGTCTCACAGTTCCCCCACATCTTCCCCGTCTTTGACCGGTGGCCCTGTATTAGTGTTAGTGTATTCAGGCCACCTGGGGGAGAGGTGGGGGGGGTGAGAAGCCTTTCCCCCCAGCTGGTTCCCAAAGTGCTGCAGTTGGTGAACTCCTAGCTCGTTCTCTCCTGGTTCCAGTCACTTGACGATTGTTAGGAAGACGAACCCAGAGCCTTCTGACTTGGTGCTCTAGAATCACCTGGGGTGTGTGAAAGCGGGGTGGGTGGGTGGAGCTGTGACAGAAACTGATTTCATGCCAACAGTTTGTCTTTGACTTCAAGTTTGACCCGAGGATCCAGGAGAGTTAAAACAACATCCCAGGTGAGCCTGGTTCATCTGAAAGCCCTTTCTGAGTCTACCCCCCTCCCATCTCTTATGAATTCTAGTGGCCTCCTAGCGCTGGAGAGCTGTCTTCACACTTAACACCTGTTCTGCACTCTAGGTCTTTCACCTGGAAATAACCTCTCTGCCCTCACCAGCATCTTCATTGCCCATCCCAGGTCCCAAGGGGATTCTCATAGTGGGTGGGGAAAAAATACCTGTCTTTTAAATTCCACCACTCTGAGAGCAGTCTGAAGCCCCCTTCCATTTCTGTGGAACGTTTGAGTCTCCCTCCTTGAGCTCTAGTCCTGCGTGAGCAAGGTCGGTGGTTCAAACCCACCAGCCGCTCCTTGGGAGACAGATAAGGCTGTCTGCTCCCACAAAAATCGACAGCCTTAGCAATCCTATGGAGGGCCGCTAGGAGTGGAAATTGATGTGCTTTAGTGGGTTTGGCTGGTCTCAGGAGTGAAGATTTGTAAATTTTTACAGGAAGCGCAACTGGTGGTTCTATCTCTGTGTGTGTGTGTGTGTGTGTGTGGTGTGCGTACGTGTGCACGCAGCAGTTCCATTACACCGGTATGTCACCTTTGGGCTGGGCTACTTTTCTCAGGCCCACGTCCAGCCTTGTGTAAGCCCTGAGAGCCTGCTGCCGGCTCGCTGTTCTGCCTCACAGTGGTCCTGTAGGGCAGGGGAAAATACCCGGAACCACTGACCTTGCTGTTAGCATCTGAGGGCTCAGCTGCCCGGTGATGGCCGCTTTCAGCCCTGGGGGAGGTTTCCTCGGTGTGTGTTTTCCCGCCTGGCTCACTCAGGAAGCTGATGCATGTGGGGTTGCATAGATAGGGGCAAACCGTAGATACTGCACCAGTGTTAACGGTGGTCACTACCAATCTCACTTTATTTGGGGCCCGTGATGACCACCCACCAAACTCACTGCCATGGGTTTATGCTGATTGCTAGTGCTCTATAGGGCAGGGTGACCTGCCCCTGGGGTTTTCCGAGACTGCTGCTCTCCGCATGGAGCAGAAAGCCTCATTTTTTTTCCTGTCGATGCACTTAGTATGGACTAATAAGCTCCGACCTAAAGCAGCAGAAAGCAGCTGTAGTGGCACTCAGGGACGAGCAATACCCTGAAAAGTGGGTCGTTGGGCCCCACCCGACAGTGGGCATCCATGAAGACCACAACCTTGGTGCCACCCCTGTGGGGTGGTGCTGCTGCCCCTGGGGTCCCTGACAGGCGGGATGGAATCAGTGGTACCCAAATCAACCAGACCTGATGCTATTGAACATTTTAATTAGTATCAAAACCATGGGCCTTTCCTTTCTCCTTTAGGGGGGCAGGGGGGCTGGTGGGCGTGAACCACTGACCTTGTGGTTAGCCAGCCTGCTGGGTAGAGCCCACTACACCAGGGCTCCCTTCAATTGTAGTTAACTTCCCCTCCATGTCCGAAATATCGTCATAAGGCATTAAAACCTGGTGCCCACCATCCATCTCCAGGGGAAGATCTATGTCTACTGGAGCAACCGTGGTATGGTGGCCACACATTGCACTGCAATCCGCAAAGTCGGCATTTGGAACCCCCAGCTGCCCTCTCTCTGAGGAAGGGGAAGCCGCCTGCTGCTGCAAGGAGAAAGACAGGGCTTCCTGCACCCAGAAAGAGCAACCATCTCAGAAACCCACCGGGGCAGCCCTGCCTGGCCCCGCCCTGCAGGGTCGCCATGAGTTGGCATCGGTGGCAGTGAGTTCAAGTGACCAAGCGTGGCTGACGGCCCCTACGATCCCTTGGCAAACCAGCGCCCACTGGTGGCGCCCCCTGGTGTGTGGGAGGACTGCGACCCGCGTGGGGGGGGGGGAGGGAATTTCCGTGGTGGCTCCGCCCTCTTGGAAGGAGCCCTGGCGACGCAGGCGCAGGGGGTTGCTCGGTGGTCTGCCAACCGAAAGGTCAGCAGTTCGAACCACCCAGCCGCTCCGCAGGAGAAGATGGAGGCTGTCTGCTCCGAAAAGACTAACTTTCGGGAGATGCTTCCGGAACTAAGGCTTCTCTCGCTGTGCGGGCGCCGCTCTACGCCCTCCCCCAGGAGACCGTCCACGCTCCACGGGAACCACGCGGGAGCGGGGTGGAGAGCGCCATCAAAAACGCCCACCTGTCGGAGGAGACGCAGCGGACTCGGGGTGCGCACCCAGGCGCTGCAGAAAGATCCCCTCCGGAAGGATAGGCGGCCCACATCAGAAGGCGGTTGCTAAGAAGTGCAACCCCGCTTCTGTGGCGTGCTGCAGCCTGGGCAGAAACCCTGCGCAGGTGAACGTCGGCACTCCACCTGCTTCTACCCGGGCCAGGTGTCCGTGCTTCTGTTCAAATCTGGTTCAGGCACACCCAGTCAGGGACTGCCGCCCCTCACCCGTCGGCAGCGCTTCCACCGAGACCCGGGTGGTGGGATTTGGTGGTCCTTGGTGTGGTTAAGGAGCACGTAGCAGAGTCGCTTACACTTACATGTGTTTTCTGTTACGTCTTTCTGTTTGCTGTGTCTCCTGTTATCCTTCCTCACAATCCATTCTGTTCCCAAAATAATAATCTGTTGGAGATTGGAGGTGAGGGGAGGGCTGGAAAACTCACAGGCAGTTCTGCTCCGCCCTGTGGGGTCGCCGCGAGCCGAGCCCACTCGACGGGAAGGCTGCCTGCTTGGTTTCGGTTCACTGCTCTTTGGAAAGTGGTCCCCAGCTTTCCGGGAAGGTTCCGTGCAGAGATTGCTGTTGGAGTTTTCCACCAGTGAGAGACTGACATGCTGAAGTGGGTG
Source organism: Echinops telfairi (assembly GCF_000313985.2). Taxonomy (NCBI): domain Eukaryota; kingdom Metazoa; phylum Chordata; class Mammalia; order Afrosoricida; family Tenrecidae; genus Echinops; species Echinops telfairi. The sequence continues at coordinate 1,868,402 of NW_022103901.1, forward strand.
GTGGCAGCTGCTTGCACGGCTGGGTCTGTCCCCGAGGCCTGCCTGCCTGGAAGAAGCGTGTGGCTAGTCATGCAGCTGGGCCCCGGGGCCAGCAGTGACGACACTGTAGGGACACCCTGCTTCAGGAAAGTCTGCTTCTTCGTGACTGTATTTGGAGGCCCTAGGGCCTAGGTGGTCTATTATCCTGGCAGGTGGTGGTAACGCCCGAGGCTCTGTGCCTCCAGTTCCCACTCCCAGGAGGTCTCTATTGGGCCCTGAGGCAATGAGACTGTTTTTATAAAGCGCACCTATGCTGGTGTTTGTTTTGCTCTGTCCCTAACTTGTAATCGGAGCCAGCCGGTTCGCTCCCAGCCAGCTTCCTTGTCTGTGGGAGTGCGGGAGGGAATTTGGAAGCAGATATTTTGGAGCTGCAGGCTGTGGAGTGCACGCCCTCCATCCCCCACACTGCGGGTGAGACCCGGGAGTCTGAGATTCCCCGTTCCCTTCCTTTCTGCCAGGGCATCCATCACACGGGAGAACAGGGAAGTGCGATATGGTATTCCCCCCTAGGTCGGCTGTCCAACGCGTGATCTATGTACTGGAGCCTGGGCCTGGCTCTGCGCTGAGATACTAGGGCCTGCGCAGTGAATTAGTGTCACTTTGTCTGTGTGGGGGCTGAAGTTTGGAAAATACATTTCCTCAAAAGTGTGAGATGCTTAGTTATCCAAATGTCTGCAAGCGAGAGGCAGGGCACGACTTATTTGAAATCTACTCACTCCCACCTAGCTGATCCCGCTGGAGGACAGGAACCTTACGGGGACAGGGTAGAACGGCGCGCGCGCGTGCGTCTTGGAGCCTGTGGCTCTTTAATGGGATAGACAACATCATCATTCCCCTTTGAAGAGGGTGCTGGTTTTGAACCACTGGCCTTGGGGTGAGCAGCCTAACTTGGATCTCACCAGGGCTAGAGATCATGAATGTCATGTGTGGGGTGAGGGGGAGTCGAGAAGGCACAGAAATCGGGGTGGCTGGGAAAACAGTTCTTGTATTTGCTGGACCAGGACCCTCGGTAATTAAGGCGATTAGGAGATGTTTGTTGATAAAGGCTGTGCTCACACAAATGGAACGCACGGCTGGTTTAACGGTCTTCGTCTGTGGCACAGGGTGATTCAAACGGCCCTCCGTGTATACTCCAGGACTGTTCTCCACGCGATAACGGGCTTTGCCGGCTCTGTTGGTACACGACGTCTCACGGCGATAACGGCTATCAGTTAAACAATCCAATTTCTTGACAACAGATATACGGGGCCCAGAAAGCCGATTAATTCCCTGATCTGTGGCAATTAGCCCCTTGAGCACAGGCCAGAGACTGACGTCTGCAGGGCCTGGGGCCTCCCTCGGTTTCCTGCTTTTTGGAAAGCATGAGGTCCAGCTGGGGGCCTTCGAAAAGGCCAGCTGTCAAGTAGCTGGTGCTACCCTCTGGGGGGAGGCCCTGGGGCTTCCTCCCCGACCCCGTTGCTGCTCTGTGTCCCGCACGCTACGCTTCAGGGGGCTCTCAAGTAGGAAGGCTGGGATTTACAAGGATGAATGAAGTCTCTGAGCAGCAAGCACTAGGGAGGAAGGAACAGGCTTTGGGGCCTGGGCAGCCCGGCGGGGAGCCCTTGGCTCCTGGGGAAAGGCCAGGCGTTGTCTTTGTCCAGAGCCATTCATGGGCGATTTTAGTAATCCCAGCAGTACCGTTCCAGGTTGGTTCTTGTCTGGCCAGCTCCGGCGCATCGTGGCCCGTGTTCAGCCGAAGGCAGCACCACCTGGTCCTGCACCCTCCTCTCCGTTGGGCTTGACCTGGGGCTGCAGGCGCTGGGTCAGCCCATCTCCTTGGGGATCATTTCGCTGCCTCTCTACCAACCGTGAGTCCTTCTCCAGGGACTCGCCCCTCCCCAAGTCTCGCCGTCTCTGCTTCTGAGGAGCACCCTGGCTGAACGTCTTCAAGACAGGTTTCTTTCCTGTGGCATCTGCGGTGCTTCCCTTGGGCGCTCACGGGCACCATCGTTCGGATGCATCCGTCCTTCTTGCAGGCTGCCTGGAGCTGCCAGCCCACAGCACAGCCCTTGCCTCTGGGGTGGGAGAGGGTTTCAGATCTGGGGAGAGCGAGGGTTTGTTGCTGCCTTCACCCAGGCTTATTCCATCTCGCTTTAAAGACGGGCGGCTCTCGGGGCTGCGTGTGTCCGTGCGTCCTTCTCTGGCGTGCCGTGATTCCTCATGTGCCTCGTGGGGAGCCCCAGGGGAGTGGTGCTTCCACTCCTGGAACTGCAGGCTATCCGTTGGCACCCACCAGCCTCTCGGAGGGGGGCTCATTGCAAGCTGGAATGGGCTTGGTGGCAGTGATCCAGGGATAGCTTTGTGGAATTTTGGTTTAATGCATAGGGGCCTCCTTTTCAAAGGTAAGGTCCCTCTGGCATGCCTTCACTTGAGGTGGCTGGGAAGGAGGCAAAAGGAAAGGAAGTAGGTGTCGAGTGTGTGCAGCTGATGTGGAGCACCGAGTGGCAGCAGACTGTGTGTGTGCACATGTGTGTGTGTGAATGTGTGTGCATCAGTGTGTGTGTGTGTGTGTGTGTGTGGACTTATGGTTGTCACAGCTGGATTTCACCTTCCATGGGCCTCTGCTTCGTATACTTGGGCGAGGGGGTATCTGAGAGCAAGGTGAGTTATATCACACCTGGCGGGATGAGATCACACGGGGAAGTAATGTGGGGAAAGGTATTGGTGGCAAAAGAAATCGTATTTGCATGAACCCAGGGAGAGAGCATTCCCAGAGGGATTCCTTTGCAGGATGTTAACTTCATGATTTATACGATTGTATCATCAGGATTATTACTTGTAATTTTTTTTAATTCAGCCGCGATGATTCGCAGAACATGAAAGAGACATGCTTCAGGGTATGCACCGTCTGATGTCACGCCTTTAGAAGGAGACACACACGCTTACAAACAGCGAGCATATTTATATATTCACCGGCCCAAGTGATTGCGACTTGATGTGGAATTTGTTTTATTCTTTGCCTGGTAGGCATTTCTCCCTTCTCCCAAACATGGGCCTTTGACTTCCGACTGCGGGCGTTGAGCCGCACGGCCAAGACGCGGCAGGAGTCAGGAGTCGGCCCGACTAGAGGGATCCCAGGTGGCGGGGTCTCACGTGGCACTAGCAGAACACCTTGGAACTTGGCACGTTGCGACGTGGCTCAGCCTTGGGAGTCACAGAGCCAAGTGCTCAGAGTCCCCCGGCTGCCGTCCTCTCTCGGGTGGCTTCTGTTCCTGGGGCCGCATCATCCCAGACTTGCCCTGGAAATTGGCTTTCTCTACGTGTCTGAAGCCCAGCTGTCACTGGCTTCCGGTCTTCTCATGTCCATCACTGCGGAGCCTGAAAATAAGAGTGGACTTGGAGCTCCCTGGTGGTCCCGAGTCCCAAACTGGGGAGATGGTTGGCTCTCTATTTCCGAAGCATAGCTTTGGGTTGGGAGAAGCCGGAGTGAAGGACTGGGAGGCTGTGTGATCGGTAGTGGAGGTGAGAGGACGTGGTAGGTTGGGCTGGGGATGGGGAGAGGTGGGAGGGGGTGGAGAGAGCTTGGTGAGGCAGATGCGGGCGTGGCTTGGTCACAGTTTGGCGGTAGGAGGGGTGTCGTGGTTACTAAGGTTGTGTGTCAGCCTGGCTGGGCCTGGATTCTCAGTAGTTAGGATCCTCGTCCCCGTGCTGAAATCTGAGATAATCGCTTGGACGATGAGATAGATGGTCCAGAAGGAGCTTCCTTGGGGGCACCGCCTCCTTGCTGTCGAGGTCGGTGCTCTGGCCCTGCTTGCCTGGTCTTCACTGGCTCGGAATCCTGCCCCCGACTCGTCCTGTGGACTTCCATGTCTTTGGACTTCACATTGCCTGCTGATCTTTGGGTCAGACTGTGAGCCAGAAGCTTGCTGTCTGACCTGCTGGTCTTAGGTTGGTCACCCCCTGCAGCTAGGTGAGTCAGGAGAAACCTCTAGCCTGGCCTCTGACCCATAGACTTGGAATTTGCCGCCGTCCCTATAACCGTGTGAGTCATCTGTTTGAGAGAAGTGTGTGCGTGCATGTATGCACACAGGTAAGCCGTGCTGCCTTTGTTTCTGGAGAGAACCACATGGGAGTGAGCTGTGTGTCAGGGTTGATGTCCAGGGGTTGTGTGGCTGGCCGGTTGGTCCATCCATCCACTGACGTGGGACACCTCGGTTTGGGCAGTCTGAGAACGATGTTGGCTTAGAATGGACTGAGTGTGACGGGCTTTGGAATCATCCAGGAAGAAGGAGCTGTAAAGCAGCTGTGTGGATGGATGGGTTTTGTCCCTGGAGGTGTGGGGTTTTGGGGAGACGGTGTCGTGTGGTTACCATGGTTGGGGCTGGCATCCCATAAGACGGCGCTGCTCCTAGCTCTGGTTCCTGTCCTCATCTCGGAGCCCTGCTATGGCAATGTGGACACCGTGGGGCCCTGAGCCTCAGAGACCAGGACACCCCTCTCCCCCGACCAGGCCCACAATGGCATGCTCAGGACTTGTGAGGAAGCCCGGGCAGGCGGCAGGTTTCAGAACTGAGTTGGGCCCGAGGGCTGAGCTCTAAGGTGTGGTCCTCATTGGGACCACAGGAGAGGTGTGGTTGTGACATCATCTGTGGTCACAGAGACTATTCAGAATGAAGGAGTGGAGTTTAGCCTGTCAATCAGGTTGCAGCTTGATGACCTCATTTGGAGGCGCTAAGGAGATAAATAGCTCGCTGGAGGCAGGACACACATTCACTCTCTGTGAGACATTCCTGTTGACAGGACAATGGAGCTATGCTGATGGAATCAGAGCCCTGGAGCTGGAGGAGCCAGGTGGAGACCTACACCAGCACTGAGATGCTTCCACTGCCACTGGATCCACAAGAGGTTCCACCCACTGGCTTGTGACCTTCCTGCACTTGGTGCCAGTGCATGTGCTGCGTGAGTCTGAAGAGGAATTTGCAGACTGGTCTGGGACCTATGGGCTAATACTGGACTTCCAGACTTGACCTGGACTGGGCTGGGATGTCTTCATGTGCAATTACCCTTTGTAGGAAGTTCTTACCTGTACACGCTAGTCCATCCAGACTCACACAGGAGGTGTGCTCCCCCGAACCAAGCTGGCAGCGCAAGTGGGGAGCAGCATGGAACTGGGGCCCCTGATGGCCACACAGCCTCTTCCGCCGAGTGGCCCCTGGACTCGTTTCAAGCCCCGCAGCACGGCTATCCTAAGAGGGGCCTTGGTACCCCTCCCCCTTGATGTGGGGTCAGACTGCAGGATGGCTCCCAGGGGTTTCCGGACGGAATCTTGACGGGAGCCTCATCTTCAGGGGCTGCTCTCTGCTGACAACATGCCCGGTGTGTGTGAGACACTCTCGCCATCTGGTTTCGAGGAGCCTCCAGGCTGGGTCTGCAGTGTCTCTGCCGTCTGACGCGTGTAGGTTGGCTGGCCAGCCAGGACACCGCCCTGGGCAGGTCTGTCAGTCTGTGTGTCCGAGGCACTAAGACCCAGTGATGAAGGAGGCGCCCCTTCTTGTGTGGAGTGCGTGGCTCACAGATGGGGGCAAGAGGCAGTGTGTGGGTCCCAAGGGCCCTGTGGAGCCTGGGAGATGAGCCGGGGCAGGCCTGTTGCCCTGTTGGCACCTGGGGTTCAGGTAAGTGATCAGGGAGGCACACAGGACACCGATGGGAAGAAATCCAGGAACCAGATGTGTTCGTAATAGCGGGTCCTTGCCAACAGCTGGGACCGGGTATCAAGCATGATTGTAAGGCAGTGGACAGCCAGGCCTTTCTTCCTTGGGCCTCTGGGTGGGTTTGAAGGACCGGCCTCTCTCATTTAGTGGCAGAGCATGGACCGATCGTTCCACCAGGAGCCTTGCTCACGGTCACGTTGGCCGTCGTGAGTGCTGTCCAGTTGGTTCTGACTCGGTGACCCGGTCCATGTCCAGCAGAAGGAAACAGTGCCCAGCCCTGCCCCCACCTCACAGTAGCGGCTTTGTTGGCTGGAGCCCCTCGCTGGAGCCACTGTGCCAGTCCATCGCATGCCCTCTCTTCACCAACCCTCTGCTTTGCCCAGAGAGATGTCCTTCTCTGGGCTGAACCCTGCCCCTGATAACTTGTCCAAGTTATGTGAGACCCCGTCTCGCCATCCCCGTGTCTAAGGGGCACTCTGGCTGTACCTCCTCCAAGACAGATTTGTTTGTCCTTCTGGACGTCCGCAGAACTCTCAGTGCTCTGAAGCTAATGCACCACTCACGTGGTATCCATTCTGTGGCCGCCTTCATTCTCATAGCTGTGCAAGCCAGGCCTGGGCTTGTGGCTGTCGGGGAGGCGCAGAAAGTGACCCAGGGAGCAGTCCACAGGGATAAGCCACTCACCCTGCTGTTGGGGGGAGCCGTGTGTGGAAGAGCAGGGTTCCAGCCAGGGAGTGTCTGCCACAGTCAGGGTTCCAGCCAGGGAGTGTCTGCCACAGTCAGGGTTCCAGCCAGAGTGTCTGCCAGTCTTTAGTGCAGACGAGGATGCAGCCACGGGCTGTCACTGCCTGTTTCTCGTCAGCGACTGCTGGGCTTTGATCATTCCTTGGACCTGATATCTTGGGGTCCTAACGCCAAAGTTGCTGCCTGCGGTGGGATCCAAAGCTGGTTACGAAGTTCAGTAAGTACCGTCCGTGCCAAGGGCCGGCCCCTTACTGGCAAGGCTCCAGAGGCGGTGCAGGACTGGGTGGTGTTTCTGCTCATGCGTGGGGTCTCAGCCAGTTGGGATCAATTGGGGCAGTGGCTTTGGGTTCGGGTTTATCTTGACCTGAACCCAAAATGCGGCTGCACCAACAAGCTTGGGATGCCACCGCCCTTCAGGGCCCGGCCGCTCCGAGTCACGCAGCAACATCAAGACGTGAGCTAAATGCTATGAGCCAGCGCTTCATTCCTGGAAAGTGCTTTTGTTTTTAGCTGCCATGATGCCATCCCTGTGTTGGGAGCCCTGGTGGCTCTAATGTTACAGCATTCGACGCTCGCAGAGCTGTGCTGATCTGTACCGTAGAGATCTACAGCCTCGGAAATCACAGGCCAGGCCTGCTCCGGCCCCGGGGCCCTGGGACGGGCAAACCAGAGGCACTGCCATTGAGGCCGCGGGACTCACCGCGACTCCGTGAGGCTGAATCGGTTCGCCCCGTGGGTTTCGGAGGCTGGAGCATCACTCTCGCAGTCACCACGTCTTTTCTCCCCACGAGCCAGCCGGTGGCACCAAGGCCAGACCTTTCCATGGCAGGCTGAGTGCTGTAACCGCAGTGACTGGTTGTTTTGTGGGGGGAGGGGATTGCACAACTCCATTCGTGTTATCGGGGAGACTCCGACCAACGTGGTCGGCATCCCTGACCTGCTTGGAACAAAAGGTGTAGAAGCCCAGACGGAGCCGCCGCGGAAGCGGTAGAACCGGCTTCTGAATCTAGTCTGTCTGCTCTCTTGTTACACTGTCTCCACGGAGCCCAGCAGGCATCAAGGGTGAGGCACTGGACTGCTGAGCACAGGTCGCCGGTTCAAAGTCCACCAGCCACTCGGTGGGAGAAAGAGAAGGCAGTCTGCTCCCAGACCCACAGGGGCATCTCCACTGCGTCCTGCAGGGTCACTGTGAGCAGGCCTCAGCTTGGGGTGGTCCTTTGTCTGCGACAGGGGCACATGGCAGGAGGGGCTCCACCTCTGACCCTTCTCATAAGATCACTGATGTGTGTGTGTGTGTGTGTGTGTGTGAGAGAGAGAGAGAGAGAGAGAGCGAGAGCGAGCAAGTCAGAGAGAGACTGAGAGACAGAGAGAGAGAGAGAGAGAGAGAGAGCGAGAGCGAGCAAGTGAGCACAGGGGTCCGCACTTGGAAGGCAACTTACCCCATCACTGGACGCTGCATGTCCACCTTGTTGCAGCTCTGTAGCACAGGGAGGGACTACCCTGTGGGTTCCCAGGACTGGAACTCTGTACAGGTGCAGAAAACCTCAGCTCTCTCCTTTGGAGCTGTGGGCGGTTTTGAACTGCTGTGGTTCGCGGTCCCAGGCGTGTGATTTGGAATGGACCGAGGGCAGTGTGTCTGCAGTGTTGGGGCCCCTCAGTAAGTAGGCTTATGGGCAAGTGGGTTAGGGTTTTTCTTGTTTCCTCTCTGAATGTGAAGTCTCTCGAAGAACGCATTGGGAAACTTCTGAAGACAAAACCAGTCAACACAGTTTGCGGGAACACGTTTGCTGGGTTTTCCGAGGCACGTGGACGGCAGGGGTTTCGCGCTTCAGGGCTGACACAGAGCTAATGGTTTTTCTTGTTTTCCCTATTTGAGGAACTTAAACGATGGTTTGGACCCGGATTTTGTTCTTCCGTTTAAAACAGGCACACAAGGTCTTAAAGTACAGGCTCATCGTCAGAACGAAGCTCCTTTGAAAGATAGATTGGTCAACACATTTGTTTCATCGGTTCACTTTTTCTAAACGTTGATGTTGCAAGTCCTCACGGGAAAACACACACCAGTCCAACAGTTTCCTGCTACAGGCCCCGTTGGGTGCTGACTGCACCAGGAGTTCTGCAGTCTGCCTCCCCTTCCTTTCCTGACGTTGCACACCGTGAACATAAACCTCACACCCCCAGCTGCGCACCGTGAACATAAACCTCACACCCCCATCTGAGGTTCCTAAAGATATTGCTTAACAGAACATACTAGTCCAGACAGGCCTTTTTTATTGTTTAAACTGTCCAGTTTTGAGATGCTTTAGACAGTAATGTGTTGGTCCAGGTAGACTAGACAAACACATTCATGGACACACGTGTATAAGAACGAGATTTATAGACAAGAGCAGTTGAGTATTGAGTAGACAGCCCAGTCCAGATCAAGTCCCTAAGTCCGATATTAGCCCATATGTCCGACACCAATCGGTAAAGTCCTCTTCAGACTCACAAAACACATGCAAGGACGCCGAGTGCAGGAAGACCACGGGCCGGGGGGTGGGAGGTCTGTGGGTCACCACGCAGCTCCTCCAGCTCCTGGGATCTGGCTCCATCCGCGTAAATCCAGGTGTCTAGTCATCGGGAAGAGGAAGCAGAGAGAGTGTTTCCGGTCTCCAGTGAGTGATTTATTTCCGTCGCACCTCTTAAGAGGTCATCAAGCTGTGACCTGACTGACAGGCTGGACTTCAACCCTATAGCCTATTTAACAAGTTGACGTGAAATTATGTAACCACCACAAGTAATTTGGGGTGAAGTTCTAAATGTTATCTCTGGGCAATAGTTCTAGGGGATTCGTCCACCCAAGTCTGGCTCTAAGACGTCTAGAGTCCAAGAGACCATAGGATTTACATTTCCCCTCCTTTGATAGGAATCTCCTAGAGAATTGAAGAAATGGGAGGGGGGGGGCACTTCAGACTCTCCAGCTACACAAGGGGTGGCATGGGGGCAACTCCTACTCCAGGCCAGCCCAAGGCTGATTCCTGTGAGAACAGAGGTCAGACTGGCCTCCCTCCTCCTCCTCCCTTCTCCTGCTCCAGCCTTCCCTCCCTCCCACAGGTGCTCTGTGCCTCTGCTGGGGTCCAGCATCCTTGCAGTGGCCACACAGTACTCCCAGACAAAACTTATGACTGTGGGCCTGGCTGGGGGAGTTAGGGGCTCCACGTCAGGACAAGGGGCCGGAAGGACATCATCCTTTTGTCCACAGCCCCTCTGCCCAGCCTCGGCAGTGGGCTTCTCTCTGGTCCTCAGCCTCATGGCCCGCAGCCTCTGCCTGCTCTGGCGGGGCTAACAAAGCTCCTTAGCACCCGTCAGTGCCCCAAGGGCACTCTGTTTGCGGCTGTGTGTGTGTGTGTGATCTCAGCTGTGCTGCTGTGTGCATTTATATTCTTGGCCATCCCAGAGGGTGTGAAGTGGCCCATCCAGGTTCCCCAGTTGGATGCTCTATGGTGCAGGTTTTTCTGTCTGGCGTCATGCTCCTGATTTCTGTTGACCGGTGGTCTTGCCCCTCTTATTCCGGATACCAGCATCGTTTCATCTTGGCCGGGCTACAGCATGCTTGTCTCTGCCCACTTGGCAGTGTGTGGGGACCGAATGGATCCTGAGGAGCAGCGGTGTCATTATAGGAAATAGAGACAGAGCGGGGCACAGGGGCTCTCCTTTCCCGATGTCAAGGTCAAGAGAGCAAATGTACTTTCCGATGATGGGTTTATATAACCGTGGGGCTTGTAAACCAGCAAGCACAGACGTCATAGGGTGGGCAGGTACCAGAGACCCACAGTAATAGGTGGGCAGGTACTAGAGACACACAGTAAGTAATAGGTGGGCAGGTACTAGGGTTCAGGTAGCGGCTTCACCTTGGGTGTCCCTGAGCTCTCTCCAGGGGAACAATCTGTGATCAGAAGGGAGTTGGCTGCACCTTGGGTGGGATGGACAATAGAGCCTGATGACTGTTAAGGACAGACAGCCTCTGGGTGCATAGTGGGCAGCCTTTTGCGCGTCAGTGGGAGACTTGGTTTATAGTAGCACCTTTAGGGGGTACAGTGGTGGGGATGATTTTCAGTCTGGAGAGTGTATATTGGGCACCATCTCTTGCTCCTAACTGATGAGGGCCTCCCCCTACCAGGGTCGTCTGGAAACCCCGAGATGAGGAGCGTCCAGAATTTGGCCGCTGACAATCTCATCTAGCCCCTCAGTCCTCCGCAGCAGCGGATGCCTCCGGGGGCTCCTCCTGTGGCCCTCCTCTGAAAGCCAGTGCCTTCGGAGGGACACGGGGCAAGACGGAAATGTGGCTGTGGGCTTGTGTGATGAGGGCATCCTTGGCGGGCTCCCCCCACTCTCCGGGTTTCCCTCTTAAGCCATCATGCTGGGGCGCAGAGGTGTCATGGCATGTAGGGTGCCCCAAGTCTTGGAGCTGGGTTTGAATCCGTGCAACTAGCTAGGCTCAGGCTGGGTATGGGACGTGCCCGGTTTCCATTGCTTGTTATGAAACAGAACGTGGTCTCCTCTCACACGGGAGGACGGTGGGAGCGTGCATGGCAGGCATTTAGCACTGTGTCCGACTTAATAAAATCACAGCCGCTCTTGTGCCTGCTCATGTTCATTAGAACACACGGCCCCGAGGCGAGGCTCCTCCTCTGGCTGCCAGCATGGAATGCACTGGAGGGAGGCGGCCTGGGGTTCCTGGCCTTTGAGTGAACCTGCGGGGTTGCCCTTGACTTCCATTCCTGTTCTAGGAGGCACCTTCCCTCCTCTGCCCCTCAGCAGAGGACGCCCCACGGTCCTCCTTTCTCGAAGGTTCTTTCTCGGCTCATGGACGATTTTGCTGAACCGTCGTGCCTGTGACTGTGCTGCCAGCACCAACCCACCCACCCAGGACTCACTGCCATCACGCCCATTTATACGCGACCCCACCCGGGCCCACAGCGACCCTGCAGGGCAGGGTAGAACAACCCCTGTGGGTTTCTGAGACGATCATTGTCTCTGGAAGTAGAAAGCCTCGTCTTTCTCCACTGGAATGGCCAGTGGGTTTGAACTGCTGACCTAGCAGTTAGCAGCTGTGTTAGTCCGGCTTGACTAGAGAAACAAATGCATCGATATTCATAGGTGTGTATTAGAGAACTTTATATCAAAGAGTAATTGTATCTTAAGAAAGCATCCCAGCCCAGTCCAGATCAAGTCCCTAAGTCCCGTATTGTCCCATATGTCTGTTACCAGTCTGTAATTTCCTCTTCAGACTCAGGCAGCACATGCAATGACACTGAATGTAGGAAGCTCACAGGCCAGTGGGTGGAACGTCTTGTGAATGCAGTAGCAGTGGAAGCATCTCAGCACTGGCGTGGGTCTCCAGGGGGCTTCTCCAGCTCCAGGGCTCTGGCTCCATCAGGGGTCTCCATGTGGCTTGTTAGCAGGAAGCAGTGTGAGTGTGTATCTGGCCTCCAGCCAGCCATTTATCTCCACCATGCCTCCAAGTGAAGTCATCAAGCTGTGACCTGATTGACAGGCTAGACTCCACCCCTTTGTACATTGACGGGAGAGGATGCCCCTGCCACATGGCATTCGACATGAACCCCTTGATGCTACCGGAGCTCCTACTCATAAGCACCCCTACACAGTTTCCAAGACAATCAGTCTTCACAGGAGCAGGCGGCTTCCTCTTTCTCTGGTCAAGGCTGGTGGGTTTGAACCAGCAACCTTGCAGTTAGCAGCCCAGGGCCCCTGTGGTTTGGGTATAAAAGCAAACCGAAAAACAGTTATGTGGGTGTGGGTCTAAGTGAATCTATCGTTGGGGGTCACATTTGTGCAAGCCAAGCTGCCCGTCAGGACGAGGCTGGGTGAGACCGGGCCTTGAGCTCGGGTCAGTCTGGGATTCGGGCCTGGACGGCACCTGGCGAGAGGTACGGTCTGTGGTTTGAGGTGTTGCCGAGCCCTCGAGCAGGGAGGCCCGTGGTGGCAACTTTCAGGAGCTAGCCCCAGGAGCCTTCCACAGGGGAAAAGGCGATGGTGAGGGGAGGTCCCGTGGTACGGTGATAAACTAGAAGTCACAGGCAGTGGGGCTCAGGGAATAGCACTCAGGGTGAACAGGTAAATGGGAGCCAGGGCATGGCCACCAGGAGAGCTGTCTCCTGGAGCTCTTTGGGCGAACACACTGAGGTTCCTGCAGGCTAGCTGCTGGAAGGCCCCCTCCCTCCCTTCCTCCCAGTGGAGGAATCACCTGTCGAGTTGTAGGGCAGAGGAGAACTGACTCCCATCGGGTGTCTGGCACTGACCTTTCATGGGAACAGCCAGCCTCATCTCTCTTCTGTGGGAGGGGCTGGTGGTTTTGAACTGCTGGCCCTGAGGTGAGCAGCCTGATGCCACCCGCTTTGCTTCCAGGGCTCCTTTGTGCCCAGGAGGGCGCAGGCAGCAACTGCACAGCAGGGCACCCTTTCACAAAGGGAACAGGCACAGTCAGCACCCACAGGAGGACATTTATCAGAACCCCAGAAACCGCCTGAGCCACTCAGCCCATGCAAACGGCATTTCTGCTGATTTGTCAGGCTGAAGAGCTTTTAGCCTAACTGGTCCTTTTTTCTTGGCTTATACCCCGCACCTGCATTGCCAGTCTCATCGGCGGCTGCTTGGTGGTTGGGCTGCTAATCACAAGGTCAGCAGTTTGAAACCACCAGCCACCCTGTTGCAGAAAAATGAGGCTCTGCTCCCGCAAGAATTTATCTCAGACTCCCACAGGGGCAGCCCTGCTCTGCCCTAGAGGGCGGCTGTCAGTCCTAGTAGATGCTTCTTCATCAGACAGCAGTCACCTGTTTATTCCAGGGCCTTGTGATGGGGAAGTAGCCATTCTTAAATGCTGAACTCGCTGCCAGAGAATCAAGTGAGTTAGAAATTAGGCTGCTGACTACGAGGTTCAAACCCACCAGCCACTCAGAGAGACAAGTGATGCTGTCTGCTCCCGTAAAGACCGGCAGTCTTGGAAGCCACAGGGGCTGCTCGGCTCCGTCCCAGGGGGTCCCAGTGAATCCAAGGTGACTCTGGACAGTGAGTTTGGTTGGAGGCTTCTTGGGAAGCCGATATCCCAGTTGCGACGTGTGCGCCACCCGGTGGAGACCTGGATAACTGCATGCCTGGAGAAGCAGCCCTGGCCCCACAGTTCTACCACCAGAGTTCCCTTTGGGACATATGTGTCCCACATAATTGGAGCTGAAGGTGTGTTGCCCCACGATTTCAGAATGCGTTCCATTACTGAAAATGTGTTGGATCAACACAAGGTCCAAAGCAGAAGATCACGTTAGTCCTGATGAAAGGGAGATGCTGTGGTTGGGTGTCCTTCACAGGATGGGACACCTCCACCCTCTTCCCCCCACAAGGGGTTTCTAGGCTGCGATCCCTGTGGAGCCAGGCCTAAGACCTTTCTCCCCCTGTGCTGCTGGGCCTGCGTGTGAACCACCAGCCTTCTCGGGGCGTGTTGGGTGTGCTCAGCCTGCGGTGAGAAAGGCTTCCGGGGTGGCTCTGGGTGCTGGGGTGGGGGTGGGTGCTGGACATCAGAGATTATGTGGGAGCAGATGACCCCCACCCCATTGCCCGGTCTCGGGAAACAAGCTCCCCTCCACCCCCGGGGTATAACCAACGTTTAGGAGGATGGGGTCTGTAGCCACAGCAGATGGCCGGCTCTGCTTTTGCAGTTAAAATAGAAACAAAAAACACTGCCCTTTGAAGGAAGGCTTCTTAGGGGGCGACTGTGAGGAGGTGGCTGGGAGGTTTTAAACACCAATATCGCTGGCTTCTCTCCTATAATTTCATGAAACAGTGAGCGAGAACGGCTTTGGAGCCTGTTTTTAGCATGACTGGCGTTTCTGAGGGACACAGCACAAGCTTACCAGCTCCAAGCCCCCCCTTTTGGCACTAGAAACACATTTTGGGGAACCTCTGTGACTCCCTGGCAGCTGCTTTGTGTCCCTGGAACGACATTACCCACCCCGACTCCTAGACGGGCAAAGGGGGCAGCATCTTCTAGTTGCCCCGCCCCACCCGAATGCAGATTCTGACCTGGGAAGCTTGTAGACCCGTCGTAAACACCGTGAGCACACCGCATTGCCGGGCTTGGGCGTCAGTCCCATACTGTGTACCCCCTCCCCCGTCATACTGAGCATCTCGACCTTCATAAGCACATGGTCGGCTGCTGCTCCGTGCCTCTTTGACCCCATGCCTCTTTGACCCCATGCAGCCAGTTCCAGGTGACGGGAGCCATGTACTGCCTCCTGCGGCGTCCCCGACCCCGTTGTGTTGCGAACTTCTCCAGATGCAAAGCTGTGGTTCTGGGCACAGCCTCCTCCAAGGACAGCGGTTCTCAACCTGTGGGTCGAGACCCCTTCTGGAGGTCAAACAACCCTTTCACGGGTCGCCCAATTCATAACAGTAACAAAATGACAGTGATGAAGTAGCAACGACAATAATTTTACAGTTGGTCAGCGCCACATGAGGAACTGTATGAAAGGATCGTGGTGTGAGGAAGGTGGAGGGCCACTGCTCTAGGACGTCATGCTTGGTACAGCGGAGGGCCAGCAAAGGGGGGGGGGACAACCTCTACCACGAGATGGACCGACCCAGCGGCCACGACGGTGCTCAAATCAGAACAGCCATGGTGAGGACGGCACGGGACTGCCCGGCGCTTCCTTCTGTTGTCAGTAGGCTGGCGCTGAGTCGGATCCGACACTCCGACGAGGAGGACGGGGGATTCCCCAGGAGGTCCTGCCCGCACCGCCCTGGCACCTCTGGAAGGCAGCCCTGCCCCGTAGGAAGGAAAGCAACATGTCCCGTGTGCTCCTTCCCTGGCCTCAGTCCCCACTGTGCAGCTTTGTTTCCTTTAAACTCGATGGAGCCCCATAATCGCGCTGTCTGTCCTTGAGAAAGTCTGCCAGGGTGCCTCCGTGGGAGTCTCAGCCTGCTGCAGTATCCCTAGCTCCTGAGCTGACCTCCCTGCCCTGGGTCTGACTCCCCCACAGACCCCCCGGGAAGCCGTGGTTCTGCAGGCCCCCCGAGAGACTAAGCGTTTCCCTGAGAGCTTGTCGGCAGCACCCACACATCGCAAAGGCTTGTTTAAACACCCTTTGTTTGGAGTAAGTGAGGGTGTGCATGGACCAGGGCCCTGGGGATGTGGGGGGGGCACTTTTTAATGGACCCTTGTGAATCTCTTCTAAGATCTGGAATGGCTTAATGCGGTTTGTTACCGAGGAGAGCCTGAGTCTTCCTTTGCCTGACAGCCCTGTTAATGGACTTTGAAGTGTGTTTCCATCACGAATCTGGATTCCGTGAATGCAGTTAGACATCAACCCTGTCCCACCTGCCCCCAACCACCACGGCCCCTGGCCCTCGTCCTTCTCGGTTGGCAGATACTCGAAGTCGGGCTGTGGGGCACGGAGCATGCACTCTGGGCTGCAGACCCACCCAGCTGCCCCTTCTGAAAGGCCGGTGGCATCCTCCCCCACTCTCCCACATCAGCACTGAAAGGGCTCAGTCGTCTCTTCCGGGCGCTGACCTGCCATTGTTCCCAAATCAAACAATCTGAGTTCATTCTAATTTCATGTTGTCGGGTGTGTCTGACCCGAACCAACTTGAAGCTCTGGTTACAACTTGCCATCTGCCTGGAGGCAGGAACAGTGGGGCACTTGGAAAACAAAGGGATTCAAATCATTCATGGAAGATTGAAGCCTGCGGTGCGGTTTTTCCGCAAACCCTTTGAAGCCGCATTGTAAATACACGCATGTTACAGGAGGCTCATGCCCATGAGCGCTAAGGGGGAAAGAGTGGTGGGTGGTCTGCTGCAAAGTCTGAGACCTTTACTCATTTCTGGAATCGGCTTCATTAGGAAGGGCAGACGCAGCTGGTGCACCCAACCCTCCGTGTTTGAATGGCATGTAGGGTAAATGGCGTACCATCATTTGTGATTCAGATGCCAGGATGTGAACGGACGTGGGGACGATAACGGATCAAAGCCAGGCACGTTTCATTAATAGTGCGGCGAGCACAAACGACCAAGCGTGAAAAGTTAAACGTGACAGGTTGGGAACACAGACGCAGGGGCTGTAGTGGGAAGTGTGGAGCCGAGACAAGCCCTGCTACCTGCTGCTGGCAGGAAGGGGGCGGGACAACATCTCCCGCAGGCATCCTGGCAGCATTGACTAAAGTCCACACGATACATACCTGTTAGAATGTGCTGCGTGGGCCCTGGCACATGCTCTGACTCTGCTATGCCTCTGTCGTTCCGCTCTGCATAAGGGACTGCTGGCCCGCAAGACAAGAAGTGGTCTCTTGTGCCATTGCCCTGCAGAGAGAGCGGGTTATTGGGCAGAGGGGATGACCATCTGCAGAGCGGAGACTGTGGGGCGTTGTGCGGCCGTGGGCTCAGAGGGGCTGTATCAGGTGGGTCTTAACAATTCTGAATGGTGAGTTGGTGGCTGTTCCATTCAACAGTCTGCACATTGTCTTCTGACGCTGCTTGCCGTGTCCACGGTGCCAGGGCCCTCTGGCCACTCTGTCTGTCCCGGGCCCCTTGCTCCTCTCTCCCGGGGCCGTGCTGCCCTAATATGGGGGGTGGGCGTAAGGAGTGCCTGCCTACCCTAGTGGGGGTTCATGCCTGCCTTTTGTTGGGCTGAGCACTGGGCCGTGTGGGGTTGGGTTCAGTGCCAGGCCAGAAGGGTGACTAAGGCCACAGGACTGGGACCGAGAAGGGTCTGTTCTGACTGACCAGCGAAAGAGCGTCGTCAGCTGGAAGCAGCCGTGCTTTGAGAGAACAGTTTCCCAAAGATCACCAGTGGCGGTGAGATGTGGTGCTGTGCTTAGGACCAGGAAAGTAGGCAGCCACAAGCCAGGAAGACGCCGCCGCCACCTCGCCCCAAAGAAGCTCGTCAAGGGAAATCAACGACCAAGACGATGCTCGTTTGTTGATGGGGGATGGGGGGGGTAGTGCACTTGGAGTTTGTGTCAACAGGTCAGACTGCTAAGCTTTCTATTCCGAGGTTCTGGGAACATTGCATCACAGTGTGTGACAGAAAAGGCCTGCTTTGTGGCAGATAGGCACTGGTTTTGCCACCACGACAATGCACCTCTCACGCAGCCCTCTCAGTACGTCCGTTTTTGGCAAAATAACAGCATGCTTCTCTTGCCCCCCACCCCCACCCCCACCTTACTCAGCTGACCTGACTCTGTGTGGCTTCCTTTTGTTTCCACGAAGGAAGAGGGGCGTGAAAGGACAGGGCTTTGACAATGGAGGAGAAGTGGAGAAAATGCGAGGGAGCTGCCGCCAGCCATCCAATGACAAGAGTTTGAAAAATGTGTCTAAGACTGGAATCAGAGACTTGACAAATGGATTAGATGTAATGGAGAGTATTTTGAGGGTGATAAGTTTTGTAAAAAATTTTAAATACAGAGCTTTGTAAAAAAAAAAAAGCCCTCTAGTTCTTTTCGGGGGGCATACCCCTAGTAAGATGCACCTGAACCAAGCCCTTACGTTTTTGTTCACCTCGAGTGCACACGGACACTCTCCAGTGACCAGTGGAAACTGAAGAGTTAGTGCATCTGGGCGAGAGTATCGGCGAAAATTCATGAAGAGACCACGGACATCAAGAACCAACCTGTTTCAGAAGAAGTAGGGCCAGAATCCTCCTTAGAAGCGAGGTTGGCAAGCCTTCTCACGCATTTTGGCCGTGGGATCCGGAGAGACCAGTCCCTCGAGAGGCGTCGATCTTGGCAAGGGAGCGGCTCGTCACGAGATGGACTGACCAGCAGCTGCTCCGATGCCAGCTGTGAGGACGGGCAGGGCGGGTGGTGTTGGTTCTGGTGTGTGTGGGGTCACCGTGAGAGCTGACGCAACAGTGCGTAGCATTCAGCCCTTCCTGTTCGTGACCTTTGTCCCCGTGGCTACAGTGACAAGGGCACTGGGATTTGGTTTGTACCCTGTTTCCCCACTTAGGCGAGACCATGGCGGATTGGGATTGCTGGCCACATGACGATGCTATGCTCAGCTCGCGGACCACGGCGCCCTCTCCCGTGGCCGTGGTCCCGTCTCACAGAGGCCACGTCTCCACAGTCGGCCAGCGTCGTCTCCTGCCACTGGTTCTCCGTTGCTTAGGGTTCTCAAGGAGGTTTGGCGTTGCACCTTCAGGTGGCTCACGAGTCTGGTGGGTGCTGTGGGTAAGCAAGTGCCCAGCTGCTAACAGGGCAACAGGTCCCTGCTCTCCCCCACCTGCTCCATCAGAGGAAGGCGAGGCTGGCGTTGCCACAAAGGTGAGGTGGTTCTGCTGGCCGCCTGATAGGGTCGCTCAGAATCAGGATCCACTCAGAAGTGACGGGTTGACACCCACAGGGAAGTTGGCCATCTTTCCGCGTGCTTGTGGGTGTCAATAGCTCTTAATAACCGCCACCCTCTGGATTCTAGGCCCTGCCGGGGTGGTGCTGATTGGGACGCCGCAAAGGGAATCGCTGAAAGTCAGCTTTCCAAGGGGAAGGAAAACGTGGCAGCTGCCTTGGTGGTCACCCTCAGTAAAGAGACAGGCGCCCACGTGTGGAGGGCCATCGGGGCCCCAGGAGGGTCTGGAATAATAGCTGGGTGCTGTGCCCTCATTGGCCGGCGCCCACCGAGGGGAGTGGCACGTGGAGAGCAGGCTTCCCTCAGCTGGGCCTGCGCCCTGCCCAGTGGCCTGGGCTCTCAGTGGGCACGTGTGGGCTGCAGACGTGGCCGTGGTGGTCCCGTTCTGCGAGAGAGCACTTGACCCGGAAGCCCCAAGCTCGGAGCACTTGGGCGGGGATCCCTCCCTGTCGCCTATGGGTGACATCAGGAGGGGCCTATTTTAAGGTGGAGGTAACCAGCCGCAGCCGAGGAGGACTGCTGACCTCAGGTTGCTGATTGCACCCCGGCGCGGCTGCAGCAGAGGGCTCTGAGTGGTGTGTGGGCCAAGCAGCCTGTCGAGTCCACTGAGCATCGCTGGGGGACATGGGGCGTGGGGACGAGGGTTTTATAGTTGAAAAGGTGGTAGGATGGCTTCTGTGTGTCTGAGGGGCGGGGGTGTGTGCAAATGCTGTAGGATGTGTGTGTGTGTGTGAATTGTACAACTTCTCGGCAGGAGGTGCCAGCCCTCCTGGGTACAGGAGACCTTGGGGATGCTCAGGCTAGATGCAGGTAGAGGGCAGGGCTGCGCTCACCTGGCTGTGAGCGTTCTGCCTCCATAGAGACTTCAGCCCCAAACCGGCTGCAGGAAAGGCCTGTGCAGAGGCCATGAGGCGTCCCTTGGGGTCCTCGCACCTGTGCTGCTGAGAAGGGCGGGGGTCTCGGGGTTCACCGGCGGTTGATGGTTTGTGTACGGGAGACATCGATGTGATGATTTATTTCCTGGTTGCTCCGGCATCTGCTTTTCCTCCAGATTTAAACTATTCCTGCCGGGTGAATATCTTAACTACAGGATAGAGATGGCGAGGAGGATTCTAGGGCTGTGACATATGGTAGGAAGTAAGATTAAA
Organism: Echinops telfairi; assembly: GCF_000313985.2. NCBI lineage: Eukaryota > Metazoa > Chordata > Mammalia > Afrosoricida > Tenrecidae > Echinops > Echinops telfairi. The sequence continues at coordinate 1,888,417 of NW_022103901.1, forward strand.
GAGAGGAGGCCTGGGAAGATGTGTTCATGTCATTTAAGGTCGGTGGTTCATCTCCACCAGTCACTCCACGGGAGAAAGATAGGCTGTCTGCTCCCATGGAGTTGCCCACCGGGCAGCTCTGCCCTGTCTTGCCAGGGCTGCACTGAGTTGGCATGGACTCTGTGTCAGTGAGCAGGGCTCTAGATCACGGAGGAAAATGAAAATAGCGGTCAGGCCCCCCACCTCACCCAGGAGATCAGACTGCTTGTGAGCCAGAAACGACGTCAGACTCGGCGTTCAGGAGTGTGGGCACGTGCGCACCCTTTACTTGCACGCTTCCAGAGTAAGCAGGAGGCTCATGGCAAACGAGGTCCAGCCTTCTGAGGAGCTGCTCCTGTTCCCATTTCTTTCCGGGCGGCTCTTGATGGGCTTCGTGAAGGAGGGAGAACGAGGATCCCCCACTTGCCAGGAGCCCCCAGGTTCTAGGACGGCCCTTCGATTCTCTCCCGGTGCCTCGGTGTCCTCTGTTGCCCTGGCTGGGCCTCTTCCCTCTCACTCCGCGTTTCCCGGGAGGGTCTCCTTTTCCGTAGTCAGTGACCTTGCTCCGTGAAAGTCACGGATCTTTCCACATGAAAGGTCTCTGGCAGGAAGGGCTGAGCTCTGTTAGGGTGCACACTGGCCTCTCTGGGTGACGCGGGCGGGGCTCCTATGACGGTGCCACGGTTCTCTAGGGCTGCGCCAGCAGCTCCCACAAAGGGGGCGGCGTTAGCAAGCAGAGATGCATTCTCTCACCCCTCAGGAGGCTGCGTGTTCTGATTCAGGGTCCCAGCTCTTGGGAAAGGCTGTCTCTCTGAAGGCTCTCAGGGAAGATCCTTGTGTCTTTTCAGCACCGCGGGTCCGGAATTCCTGGGAGATCTCCATGCGCCTCGGCATCAGTCTTCCTCTGGGTCTGCGAGGTTCCCAGCACAGGGACCCCAGGCCCACAGGACGCCCTCTGCTTCCGGCTCTTCTCCCAGTGGCACTGAGGGGCCTCTGATGTCTGCTCACTCGTTTAATCTTTCGTGTCTCAGACAAGGTTGACCCATGATACCACCTAGTCTTGTAGGTTGCCTCCTGCCTGGGGAACACAACTGCCTCTAATCTCCAATCCTGCCCCACTCCCATTACAGAGGTCAGATCACAGACTAAAGATAACTACATCATACTGAGGATCACAGCCTCGCAAGGTGGACAGTTTGGGGGGGACACAATTCAACCCATAAGCTACTAAAGACCCAAAGGGCCCTGCTTAGACACCAGGCCTCTCTGGTGACCAAGCCAGAAACAGCTCTGGGGGCTATTTTCCCTTGTGGCCACCTGTATGACTCTGAGGGGGCTGGACGTGGGTCCTCTGGTCTTCCTGCACGTGTGGCGCCCCAGCCTCATGGGTCAAGGGCATTACTGGGGCTCGTGGGGTGGCTTGAGGGTGGAGTCTGGGTGTGGAGACCTGGACGGCTGGTCTCGTGTCCCTGTGGTCAGGGTGAGACAGAGGGTGGAGATGGAGGAACTCTGGGTGAGAGGTTACAGGAGAGAAGAAAGACGCTTCACCTCGTCCGTCCACTGCTGCTCCTGGCAGAAGCTCTGCTGGAATGGGAGCAGGCCACCCCTCGGCCACGGCTCTTGGCCACAGACGCTGCTCTCCCTCCTGAAGGCCAGGCTCTGGCCCCTCCCTCCCTTCACTTCCAGAACCCACCGCGACAGCGCTTCCCTGTGGCTCGGGTTAATTGTGTTCTGAGTTTGTTTCTGTCCCTCCATGGCCCCCCAGTCCCTGCCCCAGTGCCCTCCAGGAAGTGATGTGGTTCGGAACCTCTCGGGCAGCATTTGAGCAAATGAAGAATTCCATTCTCTGAATGGGGTCCCCGTGGCCTCAAAGAGCTAATACAAGTCTCTTCCGCGCCTGGCTTTTCCCAGGGAGCCATGTGTGCCTGAGTGTCCAGCTAGATCTGCCTAGCGACAAAATGGCCCATGGCAGGGCACCGCTGCCTGGAACAGAGATGCTGGCCCAGACGCACGGAGGGAGCTGATTCCAAATGTGCAGATCCCACTCCTGCAGCCCGGGAGGAGCAGAGCTGGGCTGCTGCTGCTGTTCATGGGCGTGGTTCATCTCTGTGTATGTGCACGCTCACCACACATGCACGCACACACACACACACACACACCATAATGCACATGTACCACACACATACACACCTACACACCACACACATACACTGTACCACACACAAACATACACACATGCACACACACCACACACATATCTACCATACCACACACAAACATACACACCACACACATACACACTACTCATTCACACACACATGCACACACCACACACACATCACATAGACCACTCAGCACACACACACATGCAGACACACACACACACGCACGCACACACATACACTAGTCATTCACACACATGCACATACCACACACATCACATAGACCACTCACCACACACACACACACACGCAGACACGCACACACATACACTTACCCACTCTCACACACTTACCCACTCACACACACTACTCATTCACACACATGCACATACCACACACACTAGTCATTCACACACATGCAGACACGCACACACACGCACTCACACACATGCACATACCACACACACATCACATACACCACTCACCACACACACACACACACACACACACGCAGACATGCACACACATACACTTACCCACTCACACACACTTACCCACTCACACACATGCACACACATACAGATCCCCCACATACACCCCATGCACACATGTATCCACACACACCATACATACAGACCACACACGCACACACCACACACACAAACTCCAGACACCATACACATCATACACCCCCCCCCCCCCATACCAACATACACTCACAGAGGAACACACACACACGCACACGGGCTTCATCTTGCAGTTCCATTTCCAGGAGCGTGCATGTGGCACCCCCGCGTGTGTGTGTGTGTGTGTGTGTGTGTGTGTGTGTGTGTGTGTGTGTGTGTGTGTGTGTGTGTGTGTGTGCACAGCTTTTCTTGGCGACAGGAGGTGCTGGGAGGGCTGAGTGCCTGCCTGAGGCCAGGCAGCATGACCACTGAACGGGGCCCTCCCTGGGACCAGGGCCCCTGATGGGGGTCATGTGCAGAAAGCCCTTGAGTGAGGGTGCCCGCATAACCAGCCCCTCCCCGTGTGCCACTCTGATGATGCCTGCACCCCGTGCCCTGGGTGCTGGGCTCTTCTGGACTGGGACACAGCCCTACCTATGTGGGCACAGTGCTCAGCTGGGCTTGACTAACTGTCCAGTCCAGGTGGAATCTGCCCTGTTGTGAGTCCCTGAAGCAGAGGGGCAGGTATTCGGACCTGGTGTCCCCTGTGGCATTCCCCCCACCTTTGGGTGTCAGGCTCCTTGTGCCTAAGCCGCCCTGTGGCCACCAGATCTAAGCTGTGCTGGAGGGTTGAAAGGTCAGCAGGAGGGGGCAGGGTTTGACATCATTTGTGTGTGACATTGTTCCCTGCATCCATTCCCCTAATAAAAGCTCATGCGGTCAATGGTGTGTGGGGCTTCAGTGAGGCACCCTGATAACCATGCATGTGGCCGAGGCCAGCTAAATCAGTCTGTCAGTGCTGAGCAGATCCACAGACAGACAGACAGACAGACAGACCATGGCCAACAGAATGAGGTCGTCACAACAGGTGTGGCTGCCACCCAGCAGTGAGCTCAGAGAGAGAGCGTCAGACCCTCACAAGCACGAGCAAGCCCCCTGGGTGGCCGGTGGTCAAATCCCATTCGGGAGAGTCAGTGGGTGGCAGTCACCTCCTTGCTGCCCCTGGGCCGGTTCCGGCTGGGTGACCCTCCAGGCAGCCATCGCCGTCAGCTGCTCCTGGACTTGGGCTGCCCACCTGTGTGTGGGTAGCAGGCCAAGGCTTACCTGACCCACAACACTGTGGGGTTCGAACCAGTTTTACTTTTGCCATTATTATGTGTGTGAACATTTCTCCCTGTTGAACGTGGAAGAACCCCGTTGCTCTGAGCAATTTGGCTGCAACTGCATTTCATTTGGGACAGCGGGGGGGGACAGGTAAACACAGTGACATCTGGTTGCCCCCAGCATCAGTCAGACCTGGTACATAGAGAGCTGTTTTGTGCGGATATGCCTTGGTCTCATTGGCTAAAACCAGAAGAAGGAACAACAATTTGGGAGCTGCGCGGTGACGGTCAGCCCCGATGGTGGTGGCTCGGGCGATGCAGTGCCGCCGGGTTTAATCCACAGCGTGTGCTCCACTGCTGGCGTCATGTCCAGGACCAGATGGCTCCTGAGCCAAAGTTTCATGGAAAGTTCGCGCCCGGCTCTGCTCTCTGCTAACAGTGTGAAAGGTTAGCAATGCCCCCACCCCAGGGAGGTGGGCCAGGCCCAGAGACGGCAGGAGTGGAAAGTGCCTGGGTTTTACTTACCTAATAGCTGACTATCGTACCTTTGGAAGAACGCAGGGTGGGAGGGTAAGGAGTGAAAGGGCAGAGGGTGTGCGATTTAAACAGACTGCCTTCTTAGGCGAGGAGGAAAGAATATATAGAAGGAGTCGGGGGTGGGGGGGTGGGGAGGAAGAAATAAAAAAAAACTTTGGTCTAAATTACTAAAGGGTTAGTAATTAAAAGAGACTCAGAGCGGATTAAAACACATCTAATGAAACACGTTGTTTACAATCGACATGCTGGAACAGCCACGGAAAGCAAGATAAGAGGGATGCAAGCGCAGGGTGGTTTTTAGCCACGACAGCTGGTGGGAGTATATTGCTATCGGACCAAACAGACTTGGAGGCCAAGGGCATTCGGGGAGATAAAGAGGACCTCGGCAGAACTCGGGAAGGTTCATTTCACCGCATGCGAGCCGTGCACGGAGGCTCCGGGAACACAGGTGCAAATTACAGAATGCAATGCAGAGAAACGGAGGGACATCACCGTCCCCATAGTCCTCGTGGGAAATTAGCCCATCCTCCTGCAAGCGCCCGCCGGCAGAAATCCAGAAGGATCCACAGATAGCAAGCCTGACCCATGGACATGGATGAAAAAGCTAAAGAAGAGAGTCCACAAAGAAGGAGACTGTATTGAACGAGTAGACGTCTGCTGTCACAAACCAGGAAAAGGAACGGCAGGATAGACCCAAGAACGGGTATAATACAGAGTTGAGATCAATGAGGTAGACTACGGCAGCGAGGATCGATACAACTCAGTGTTTGTTCTTCGAAAAGAGTAATAACAGCGACAGTATTTTAAATAACCTCGTGACAGCACTCTTAATTGTTAGATGCCACTGACGTGTTTCTAGGACAATCAACAAATTTGGGGTTTTGGAGCTGAATAGATAACTACTTAAGAACACGGAATCAATATTGAAAGAAAATCCCACAGAGGGGGCTCCAGGTGGCTTTGAAACCCTCACGGAAGAAGTGCTTCCTGTCGTACGGACATTTCGGAGGTGAAAGAAACATCTTCCCGTTTGTGGGATGAGGCTGATGAAGAAGCCGTGGCAGCAAATCCCGACCAGGAAGCCAGTATAAGGCGGAAAGCAGCTCCGTTTGGTCGCTGTGTTAGGCCGGTTTGACTAGAGAAACACATGTGTGTCAGAAAGAGCTTTCTGTCAAGAAGCCCTTTTATATTGAGAAAACATCCCAGTCGGGTCCCAAGTCCCTCTTGAGACTCACGCAGTCACAGCAGTGGTGGGAGTGCACGGAGATCACAGGCCGGTGGGTGCAAAGGCATGTGGACCGATGGCGGGGGAAGCACCAGGCCTCAGAGTGGCCGCCAGCAGGCAGGTGAAGGCAGAGAGACAGGTATGTTCCCAGGGACTTTCTGAGAAGGCCACGCCCACAGGGCGGCACCATCAGGCTGTACCTGATTGACAGGTTGGATACCGCCCCTACACGTTGATATAGCTTCAAGTAGACAGGAAAATATGTGACTACCCCAGTCACCCTTAGGAACTTGAACATGCAAGCGTCTTCAGCAGCTGATGAGCCGGTTCTGCCCCACACTGCAGCGAGAGCAGAGGGGCTCTGAGGAGGAGGATGATTCTTCTTCGCAGGAGCCCCTCGGGAGGAGGCTGCCCCAGTGCTAGGACAGAGGCAATCGTTCAGTGTTGACAGGGCATCCAAGCCAATCTCGTTCCTAAAGGACCAGAATTACAGGGCCTTTCCCAACGACAGGGAGGTATTGGAGACATTGACAGCCTTTTTATTGCTGTAACATTTATAGCACACCTGGGAACCACACACTGGGGCTCCCTTGGAAGACTCGATCTGAAGCCAGCTAAACAAAGCCAACGCACCCGTGGCACACCCCCTGGCACGGTGAAACACTGGGCAGTGTGCTCTCGCGAGATGAGAAACGAGATGGCCCACCGCCCCAGTGTATTCAACGTCAGATGCAGACACTCCACACTTCAAAACTAGAAAAAGTTGTACGAAAACGTTGGAAAGGAGGAAAAGTCATTAAACACACACAAGCATTCTTCCACCCATCCCTGATGGTACAACCTGTTGTCAGGTTCCGACCCAGAGTGACCCGTGTACAGCGGAACCCCTGCCTGGTCCTGCGCTTCAGCCCGTCGTTGCAGCCGCGGGGTCGAGCCATCTGGTCGACGGCCTTCGTCTTTTTCACTACCCCGCCACCACTGTGCAAACTGACCACCTAGGCACCGCGAGCACATCGGCATTTGGGTGTATTTTTCTTGATGCGTCAGTATTTGGTATATTTGGTACCAAAGTCTTTGGAGAAGAAGGTATCTTTCCCGGGAGACCAGTGCACATCTCTGTTGGATCAGGAAAGTTCAGCTCTGAACTAAGTGGGGGAAATCCCTGTTGCCCACATAGGGTCAGGGAGGCCCTGAAGCAGGCTGGCGGATTAACTGACCGTGCTGAGTGTCACATGGAAATTTCAGCTCCTTGGCAGTGGCCTGAGAGGCTGGTGGACCAGCTGAGCCTGTAGGTGGGTTGCCTCTGGGAAGGACGTGAGATGACTTAAGCAGTTATAACCGTGGCCCACCATCATGAGGGCACAGATACTCATTGGGCTGCTAACTCCCAGGTCCGTAGTTTGAAACCAGCAGCTGCTCCTTGGGAGAAAGACAAGGCGTTCTACTGCCCTCCACAGTGATAGTCTCAGAAACTCACAGGGGCAGTTCTGCCCTGTCCACACTATAAGGTCACTGGTTTGGACTCGAGTTGGTGGCCGTGAGCTTGGTTTTTGGTGGCACCTCTTGTTTGGGGTGAGGCCGTCCATTCTCGTCTCCACGGCCTTGGAGCCCCGCAGAACGGCTGCTCTGACCCCTGGGTTGGCCAAAGTCTCCGTTTGACGTGGTGCCCATGTTGAAGTTCCCAGTGGCCTGCATGATCCCGGTCTCCCAGCTTCCTGCAGTGGTGGATCCTGGCCAGACGTGAGCTCTGAAAGACGTAGGAATCTTAGTCAGGACGGACCCCGGGAAGAGGAAGTCATCTGCCAGGCCACGGAGGCAGGGCCATGTGCATGGGGATTGTTAGAAGCCATGGGGTCAGTTCTGATTCACAGAAACCCGTGTACAACGGAACAGACCCTGCCCGGTCCTGCATCGTCCTCAGAATGGTTCTGGTTGCAGCCACTGTGCCCCTCCCCCTCGATGAGAGCCTTCCTCTGTTCACTGCCCCTCTGTCTACCAAGCATGATGTCCTTCTCCAGAGACCAGTCTCTCCTGATCACATGTCCAAAGTATGCCGCTGAAGTCTTGTCCTCTTGCCTTTAAGGAGCAGTCTGATTGTGCTTCCTGTCCCCTGGGCCGTCCACGGTGACCTCTCACATTCTTCTCCGTGGAATAGCTGCAGGGGAGACGTGCACAGAAAGAGTGTGTGACGTGTGGCGAGGACTATGGGCTTTTCTGGCGACCTTGCTGCATTGGCTTGGTCGATCGTACAGTCGACCCCTGAGCAACGTGAGGGCTGGGGACTCAGGCCTGGGTACCTGGAAACATGTGAGCCACTGAAACAACCCGTTGAGCCTGGGGGGCCCCACTGACCCACAGGTGTTCCCCCGTGGGCCTGGTGGTCAGTTCAAGTTTCGTCAGCCCAGTGAGACATGTCCCTCACCCTTCCATTCCCCTCCCCCCGCCAGTTGGATAGGCCACTGGTCTACCTCCTCAGAGCCGGTCAGTGTCACCTACAGAGGGCTTCAGGCAGATAACATGCCCCGTAAGGTCACCGAGACCACACAGGAACATTAAATCATGTCTGAGTTGGAACCCCTGTCCTTTGAGGGTCAGCTGTTCTTTGATCTTTCTGCTGGCCCCGTCCCTCCAGGTGTCCCTTTGCTGTCCTGGGGCCAGCCTCTGGACGGGGCTTGCTGCAGTTGGTGTTGCTTTGTTGCCTCTGGTCCCCTTTTGAGTGGAGGGTGGGAAGGCAAGCGATCCGGTTTCGAGGCCCGGGAAACAACAGTGTCCTAGAACACCGATCCTTGTGGACTTTGGCCGATTTACTCCTCCTAGTCGGGTAGGCCCTTCACAACTTCCGTGACGAGCATTTTTCCACGGCCGGCTTATTTGGACACTTGGTGGCACGTGGCACGTGGAGGAAGAGCGGGTGAGACCTCGGGCCCCATCTGGGCTCATCAAGTGCTGGAACCGGGAACGCTGGCGCCTCCCAATGGACGAAAGAACCACAATCAGAAAGTAGATGCAGATCGAGTGTGAGAAAGGGTCTCTCCTTTGAAGGAGGTGATCGGAAATACCATGACTCGAGCAGGTGTACCTTGGTCTTCAAAGCGACATCCCTGCTTTTTACCACTCGAAAGAGATCCTTTTAAGTTTTTTTTATTGTGAATTGGATGAAGGCTTACAGAGCAGATCATCAGTTTTACGTTCAGCCACTTGTTGGCATTGATATCACTTCACTCATCACAACCCCCCAATGTCACACCATGTAGCCCTACTCCCTGTTTCTGGTTGCCATTTCTCTCCCTCTTCTAACCCTGGTGAACTTTGTCCTTGGGCCTTTTGGCCTCAAGTGGTAGGTTATGCGAAGGTGTGCGCCTCCCTACTTGTTCCCCTTCTAGACCTGTCTGCTGTCCGGCTGGACATGGAGACCGGGAAGCTCATTCCCGGGACATAGACCCAGGGGTTCCACTGGTCTCTGCGAGATCAGGGGACCTGGGCTCTTCAAGAGCGCTTTGTAGCTGACTCGTCCAGTGTGCGGTGCCCATAGGTTTTCTGGGCTGGGATCTTTAAGGGAGCCGATCCCTCATACTGATTTTGTGGGCTTGGCCAGCCATTCCCATATTTCGTACAGGAGGCGAAAACAGAGAGAGCTTAGTGGACTGACCCAAGGAAGACATTTCATGGTAAGGCTTAGCTTTGCGTTTTCATTACAGCTCTGCTGCCCAACTCACGGGGTCCTGCTAGTGAAGTGTGGGGCTCCAGCCCAGCAGTTCCAAACTGCCCGCTGCTCCTCGGGAGGAAAAGGAGGCCGGCTGCTCCTATCACATAAAGTTACAGCCATTCTCTTCTGTCCTGTAGGGTTGCTATGCGTTGGGAGCAACTCCATAGAAGTGAGTGAGTGAGTCTTATTCAGTAGGATTTAGATAATTTTTTAAGGCAAGAAAACAAACAAAAAAATCCCAAACGGGGGCTTGCCGACACATCAGAAACTGTGACTTCCGTGTTCTCGGTCTTGCCTTGGTGTCTGGGAAATGGAATATAAGGGAGAAGAGTCGTTTTGAACGAGTGTTTCCCATTGATCTCTCCCATCAGTTTGGAAATTACTTTTTAGGAGAAAGTGTTGGTACAAGCAGCACATCACAAAAGATGAATTCAGCAGTCTTCAGATTTCACCTGCAAGACGTTTGTCATTTAGTGCTTAACAACTGCTAAAAAATGCAATCAATTAATCCATCTGTATTATTTTTTCATGTACATCAAAGTCATACACTTATTAAATCAGCATAAAGTTAATTACATTTCATGGGGAATTCATATTGACTTCATCGGCCTGGAGTAGATTGTGCACACAGCCCTCTAGCCGATGCGTTAACCCTTGCCCGTGTGTAAAGCCTGCCCTGATGGTCAATGTCGGGTGTCCCTAAATGAAGCCCGAATGAAACAAGAGTACATGCACGAGGAAACGGTCGGATTTAAATGTAAAACCACGCTGCGACATCTCGGTGCTATGTAATCACATCCACTGTTAGCGAGTCGATTCTGACTCCTAGTGACTCAGTGGAGGGTTTCCTAGGCTGTCGGTCTTTGTCAGAACAGACAGCCTCATCTTTCTCCTGAGGAGTGGCTAGGGGGGTGGGGGTTGAACCACTGACCTTGTGGTTAGCAGTTAAACACGTATCTGCCCCACCAGCATAGCAATCAAACCCAAACTCACTCCTAGCGAGTCGATTCCAAGTCACAGCCTGCCAAAGGGACAGGGTCACACTGCCCCTGTGGATTTCTGGGGTTGTAACTCTCTACAGGAGTAGAACGTCTCCTCTTTCAGCTAAGGGGCGTCTGATAGTTTTGAACCGCTGAGGTTGCGGTTAGCAACCACATATGTAACCTGCTAAGCCTCCTCACTCACTGCCAGCGAGCGGATTCTGACTCATGCTGACCCTGTAGCCCGGGGCACAACTGCCCCTGTGGGTTTAGGAGGCTGTGCTCTCTACAGGAGTAAAAGCCTCATGTTTATCCTGAGGCGTGGGTGATGGATTTGAACTGCTGACCTTGCTGTTGGCAGTTCCAACTTGTCATCATTGTTTTCTACCCTCAAGCCCACAGACGTATTATTTTAGAGACCTCCCCGCCTCCATTTGCATTTTAACAAAGGGCTCCTGTCTTTCTTTCCCAGTCCTGAGCTGCTGTGGGATGCTGTCCGGTCAGCTGGCTACCTTGAGGGTCACCCAACCACAGTGGGCTGGGCCTGCCTCCGCTTGGCGTGTGAGAGCCCATCGTGGTATGTCCTGGCTGGGGCCGCCTCCTGGGGGCCGGCTCTACCAACCACACTGTGCTCTCCCAAGGAGCCGCCTTCTCTGATGACGTGCCCAAGGCATGCACGGGGAAGTGTTGGCACCCTTGCCTCTGAGGCATGTCCCTGTTTTATTTCTTCTAAGACTGATTTAGGGGCCTTGGTGATGCTGCCGCGGGCATTGAGCTGCTAACTGCAGAGTCGGTGGTTCAAACCCACCGGCTGCTCCTGGGGGGACAGAGAAGGCAGGCTGCTCCTGTAAACCATCGACAGCCTCTGAAACCCTATAGGGCCGATATGCGCGGGACTGGCTCTAATGCAGTGCGTTTGGTTGGTTGGTTGGTTGGCTGTGCCTGATTTGTTCATTCTGGTAGTCCACCGCACGGTTGATATTCTTGGCCAGCACCAGAGTTTGAGTGAATGAGTGCATCAGGTCTTCTGCTTTTTGCTCTGTCCAGTTTTCCAGAGCATGCGAGGCCGTTGAAACGACCAGCGCATAGGACAAATTCCAGAGACGGCCCCTCAATTCATCGGTCATGTCACGCCCAGGTTCATTATCCCCTCAGCCTCTCGCTCCATGCCTTTTACAACCTTATCTGATGAAAATGTTTAAAGAGGTCAGTGGGTTCCACTGCTGAGTTTTTATTAAATGCATAGAATAGACCATATTTCCAGCACATCCCAGCTTCCTCCCTCTGGAGGGAATCTGATCCAGTAATTAACCTCCTTTCTAGCTGAGCCCTGGGGGCCGAGTGGGTTATACACTGGGCTCTAACCACAAGGCCAGTAGTTCGAAACCCTAAACCACCAGTTACCCCGAGGGAGAAAGACTTTCGAGTCCCGTGAAGAGTTACCGTCTGGGAAGCCCCCAGGGACGGCTCTGCCTTGCCCTGTGGGGTCTCTGCAGTGAGGTGGACTACATGACCCTGAGTTTGCTTTCGGTAGCTAACTTTCAAAAGGAAATGCCGACCTGATTCGATGTCTAAACTCTTCTCTTTGGGACCCAGAACCTTGCTGGAATTGATAGCTCTTGTATCGGACCTGCTGTTTTTGCAAACTGAGGCGGCACCACGTGCCCGTCATTTCATCCTCCTCCATGTCCGAGTTCAGTCCAAAGATCCGTGCAGAGGGCAGCAGTGCGGTTCAGCCAACCTCAGAACAAACACCTGTCTAATCAGTGTGCCCCGCCCCCCCAGGTAGAATATGCCGCTTCCCAGAAGCCCGGGCCAACCCGCTACTCTCTAAGGATGAGGGCATGTGTTCCATGATTTGCCCGACATTTCTGATGTCAGAATTCATGCCTGTGTTTGTGTGGCATGGGTAAGATTCACGCCTTCTAATAGTTTCTGTCTAATAGATCTGTCAGGGTACCAGGCCCAGGCTGTTCTGGTTACCGTAGCTACGGAGTAGGTTTTCGAGTTGGGTAGTGCAAAGCCTCTTACTCTGTTCCTCCTTTTGAGAAGTTCTTTGCTCATCCTGGGCTCTTTCCTCCGTGTGAAGTTAGTAATTAGTTTTCCATGTCTGTAAAGAATGGAGTTGGGATTTGGATCAGAAGTGCATTGCATTTGTACATTGCTTTTGGTAGTATTGGCATTTTCACAATAGTAATTCTTCCTATCCACGAACAAGGGGTAGTCTTCTCCACGAACAAGGGGTAGTCTTCCGTTTGTTTCGGCTTCTTTTCGTTCTTTCTTCTGTTTTGTAATACAGGTCTGCAGTTTCTCTGTACACGTCTTTTCTCGGTTGGGTTTATTCCTTGGCATTCCGTCTTTTGTGAAGGCATCGCTTTCTTGATGGGTTTTTCCCAAGCTCTCTTCCCTGGTTTATAGGAATCGCTGATTTCTGCTTGTGAACGTTTCCTGCTACTTGAGCAAATCCTTCCATTGTTTCCAACGGTCTTTTCTGTGGACTTCTTGGTTTCTCTCTCCATAAAATCCCATCAGCTGTAAATAGTGAGTTTCAGTTCTTCTTTGCCCAATGGTATTTCCCACCAACCAGTCACCAACCAACCTACCTACCTACCAACCAACCAACCAACCAACCACCCACTCATCTATTAACCAACCAGCCCCAACCCTCACCCACCCACCAGCTCCACCCCCCCCCCCCCCCCCCCCCCCCCCCCCCCCCCCCCCCCCCCCCCCCCACCCCCCCCCCCCCCCCCTCCGTGGAGCAGCTCTGCCCTCACGGTGTCACTGGGCGTGGAACTGACTGCACAGCACGACTGTCACCACCCCCAGGAGGAGGAAGGCCCAGACCGAGGGCCCAGCATAGATTCTCAGATGAAGGGGCTGGTCAGCAGCTACTACCTAAGAGGACAGAGAGGCTCTAACAGGCCTGGCATTGGGAGGGCCTTTCTATGGCACGACCACAGAGCTTGGGTCTTCTGGGGCGGCAGCATTGTTGTCACCACAGGGAGAGGGGCGGTGGACTCTTCCTGCTGGGCTCGTGTGTGAGTAGGCCTGTCCTGCGTGCCTCCCACGTGCTCTGTCGAGTTAGTGCTCAGAGGTGCGTTTCTCAGCTAGCCGTTTGCTTCTCTTCTCAAAGATGGATCTAGTAATAAGCAAAATGGACGTTAAGAAAGCCCCAAGCCACGGTGATCTGCGAGGATCAGTGTGAGCTGCTCCCGTTCAGTCCTCCTCCCCAATGCGGCGGCGGTGGCGGTGAGCGCTGGCATCCCAGTTCCAGAGCTGGTTGTTTTCCACGCGGTCCAACAGTAGGCAGTAGCCATTCTCATCAGTGGTCACTAAGTGCCCTTTCGCCTGTCTTCTTTCTTCACATGTCCTCCCACTGGAGAGAATGACGCATCCCGCACGGATCCAGGTTGAGTCGGGAATGAAGCGCTTCCTCACAGCCTTGCGCAGCGTTTCTTTACCGACTATGGTTCTTGTCTTGATTGCAAATAGGGGTAATGATTGCCACTCGTCCCTCCTGGCACCGTGGGTCTTACTGGGATGCGGGTGGCGGCCCCCAGTCTTTCAAGTGCCAGCAGAGTCACCGGCAGGGAGGGTAGGTTTCCTTGTGACTTCCAGACTCAGACAAGAGCAAGAAAGGCCTGGTGATCCATGGGTCATGACTGGATTCTGCCTGCTGTTGTGCTGCAAGAAGAGTTGTCACCCGATCAATCGTGAGGAGGGGATGGGACATCGGCTTGTGTCCAAGAACAGAGGGGATGTTCCCAGAGAAGAGCCCCACGTCACCATTTATGTTTTAAAATTTTCTATTAAAAGATCATTTTATTGGAGGCTCTTACAGCTCTTATCACAATCCATACATCAATTCTGTCAAGCCTATTTGTACATATGTGGCCATCATTCTTTTCTAGACATTTACTTTCTCTTGAGCCCTTGTATCAGCTCCTCTTTTTCCCCTCCTTCCCCACCCTGTGACCCCTTGATAAGTTATAAATTATTCCTATTTTCATATCTCACACTGACTGTTGTCTCCCTTTTCCCACGGGTTCTGCCGTCCGTCTATCTGGAGGGGGTGTGGTTATGTGTCGGTCATCTTGATGAGTCCCCCTCCTTCCCCTGCTCCTCCTCCTTCCCCCGCTCCCTCCTCCTTCCCCCGCCCTTCTGGTATCGCCACTCCCACCCCTCGTCCCGGATCCCTGTGTCTTGAGCTCTGTCTGTGCGTGTCCCGGTCTAGCGCGCGGTGAAAGGCCCACCATCAGGTCATGGTGGTGGGAGGTGAGGGAGCCTCAAGGAACCAGAGGAGTATTGTGTGTTCCGTCAGGGCTTGACTGAGCCCTGGTTGACTCCTCCCGTCCCTGTGACCCCTCTGCGAGGGGAGGTCCCGTTGTGGACCGATGGGCTTTGGGTCTCTGATCCAGCCAGCTCACACAGGGATCTGTCGGCGGTGGGGCTGGGTGGGTGGTTTCAGATTCTTCTTGGGAATCCCAGGAGTGTGGGTGCCCCTCAGGGGGGCGGGGGCGGGGCTGTGACTGGGGCAGGTCTTGTCCCTCTCCATGGTCTCCGCCTGCCCTGCTTTTCTCATTTTGCGATCTTCCGTCCAAAGACACACTTTGAGACTTAAAGTGTTTATTTTCAGAAAGAGAACTTACGCCCAGTGGAGCACGCTGAGTGTCAGCGATTTTCCTGTCTTTTGGCTCCTCTGATATGCGCCACCTCGCTCACTCGACGGAGAGTGTGCACGAGCCGCGGGTGGGAGCTGTCAGCCACTGCTGCCCCTGCCCGCCATGCATACCCCGCCCGCCCATGTGTGCCCCTCACACATCCCGCAGTCAGAGCATCAGTCATGGGGCATTGCTACAACATCACAGAAACCTCGTTGAAACAAACCTTTCATAATGTGGAGCGCCAAGCAGTTCCCGGACGGCCCTTTCCTTCGCCTGGGTCTCCCCGCATCCGTCAGCAGGCCGTGTGTCCATCTCGCTGACCGCCCCAAACCACCCTTCATGCTGCCCTTCGTTCATTCCGCGGTGCGGGGGACTCGCCCTGTCTCCCTTCCCAGGGTGTCTTTGTGGTTCTGGAGGCGAGACCAAGGCTGGAGGGTGGAGGAGGTCAAAGTTCCCCAGGACAGCCCCCGTGGCCCCCAAGGAGAGGAGAGGGGCCTTGTACAGACAGAAAAGAGTAGTTCTCAGCACAGCCCCGCTGGCCTTCCCCACTGGCCTTCTTCGCTCCAGTGCCAGTTTCAACTCCAAACCAGAAGCAGAAACCCGTTTCTTCCTAGCCAACTCCCGTGATGGTTCTGTGTGCTCCAGGCACGCCTTTCAGGGTCACCCCGTGGGGCACCCCAATTAGCCTCGTCAACCTCTGGAGCTGCCCTCTCTGTATGGAGCGGGGCCAGCTGAGCAGACATCCCTCCCTACCCCCTATTTAATTGGATCTTCTTAGGAAGGCTTCCTGACGAGACCAAACTCGAACTCCCTGCCACCAAGTCCTTCCCCACTCAACGGCGACCCGTAGGACAGGGTAGGACTGCCCTGTGGGGTTCTGGACTGGCCTCGTGGCCGCTGACCATGGGATGATGAATGTTTTTCCCATCGAGAGGGTTGAAAGTCTTGGAGGTTCACTGAAAGGCGCAGGCATTTCTCGGCAGGACTGAGAGGCAGGTAGGATGAGGCTGGCGGTTCCAGGTTCTGCAGCCTTGGCCAGATGCCTCCACCGCTGCCCATGCACCTGCCTGATTCACATCCCCCTGTCCCAGAGGGAGGGAGGGTTGCATTGCTGTGTAATGGTGAGTCTACTGAGGGGGAGTAGAGGCAGATTAATTTTATCGCATCTGGCTCTGCCCAGGTGTTATATGATGCCTTTGGTCTGGAATAGTAAGGGGTTATTTCAACACCTCTGAGCAGTAAACCCTCTTGTTGCCATTTGTAAATGTGTGTTGGAGAAGCTACTATATTTTTGCAAATAATGTGTCCACACGTATCGTAGCACTCTTAGCAAAATAACTCTCGAGGGAAGTGTGTCTTGCCGAAAATAAACAGACGCATAACGCGCCTGTGTTATTTGCGTGGAAAGTGCTCCACTGGTGAGCGGGTCATCTTTCCACTTGGCTTGCATGTTAATGTGACCCACTTATGCTTTCAGATGGTAATCAAATGATAAGCATGCATCAAGGTCTTAGGAAAACATATGTACGTGATCTGAGACTGTAGTGGCTGCTGTGTTCACGTGGTTGTGCTGTCTCTGACAGCACTCCTTACTCTTCTGCGGCCTTCTGTGATTTGTGCCACTGGCCACACCCAACCCATGGTCGAGGCTCACTCTCCCAGCGTGAGCTGTTTACCATTCAGAAACGAGCCACGTACAATTTGCCTGAGAAATGCTCTGGACACAATTGTACGACCAGGGTGCGTGACAAAGCTCTTTCAAGGTTGCTAATAAATGCTTCAAAGGGAGGCCGCTGTTCAGTAAGCCCCAGCCCAAGGCTCCCAACTTCAGCTCCGTGGGGCAGTGCACTGGGCTCCCCACATTATGTGTCCCGAGGGAGCACTCTCCACCAGTCGGGCTCCTGCCCCAAAGCCATCCGCTTGACCTGTTTTGTGTGAAGCCCTCACTCTGGCTCCTGCTGGGACTCCTGGTCCCGCTGCTGCCACTTCTGGACCAAGGAGGTGCTTTGTCCAGGGATCTCGGGATCCTGAGGCCTGGCTCCTCTCCTGGCTCTTGCTGGCAGTGAGATCTCCCTTCCTGTTTCCTCGAAGGCTCACTGAGGCGCCACATTCAATAATTCACCACATTGCCAGGATTCAATGAAAAACTCTGAACTGAAACCAGTATTCATTTTCTAAAGTTTGTGGCAGGAATAGGAGGGGACTCCAAAATCATTAAAAAAAAAAAAAATCACATCTGTCATTCAATTTCCTACCCCCCACCCCCACCCCCGCAAACTTCCTGAAGCCCCTCAAGGTTGGCCTTTCCCCCGGGGATCCCTGTCCCACTGGAGTGTGGGTGGTCTTCTCCTATCTTTCTCCCAACCTCCTCCTCGCCCCCCCACACCCCCTTCCGTTGTCCTCTCTGTTCATCTGTGGGCTGCCTTGTTGCCGGATGGGTGGTAGCTCGGGTCACATGGGAGATGGTAGCCAAGGGGGAGAGGAGGAGTCCAGGAGCGAGTGGGGGCAGACTATTGGGCTCTGATTAGTGCTTACACTGGTTGAGTGCAAAGCTGATGATCTGAAATACACCCCTCCCCTCAATTCCCAATAAAAACATTATAATGGGAAATAAGTGGATACTTTGATCTTCCCTCATTGCTGGTTTCGCAGTGCATTTCAGTTCTTCCCAGTCTTGACTGTTTCCAGAGGGAAGGACAGACCCCGCCTCCTGACGACCTGCCCCTCGCTGCCGTCGGTTGTTGGCGCTCTGGCTCACGCCTCTTTCTTCACGCACGATGCGTGCACAGGGCCTTTCCGCATGTGCACCAGAGCGGGGCGCCGAGGCCACCCACCGTTGTCACTGTTGCAGGCCCAGTAGAACCGGGCAACTTTCTCATTGCGGTCAATTAAAAGTGACCGATGTGTTTCTGTGCCGGGATGGTTGTTTAAAGTGGTATGCTGATCAATAGAAGCCGGGAGTAAGTCATACCTACAGCTTGGCAGTTTTATCTCTTCCCAGGATCCCTGATCTATACTCGGGAGCAGATTAATTTTTCAATGGCATTCCTCATTTTCTCCGCATTGAGTTATGTCTTCGGTAGCAAGCTTGACTGCACACCTCTCAGACCTTAGAGGATTTAGGGTCCGCCTTGGTGATTGTAGAGGGGCCGGGAAGGAGAGGAGAGGGACTGGTCCTGACCATCCTCTCTTGATCGGAGGACGGTCCTGTGGTCAGTAACTCTGACTGGCATCTGGGCGGATTACCTCTGCGAGGGCCTGCCTGTCCCTGTAGGGTGAGGCGGTGGGTTATGACTTTGGGAACTCTGTTTTCGCACAATTAGGGGCACAGCTTTGAAGGCATCATCGACACACGCTTCCCCGCACCTTCCTCCGGACTCTCTGCTTGAAGTCTCCCTATGGGGGAGATTTTTTCTAATACCTTCTTGAACTTTTTAATTTTATTTTACTTTGTCAGCTCGCTAATCTTGTTATTTGAGTAGGGTTTTGATGATTGCGTCTGAATATAAATCTTTAGCAGCAAGAAAATTTATACAACACCAAATTTATAATTATTCTTGGATTTATTATATCTGCAGAGGTAGCAGGATCTTTGTTCGTCTCTGCCCCCCATATCCTTAAAAAAATGCCATTAGAATGTTGATTAAAAATTTTTTTAAGTACAATTTAATTGCTTTTTTTCTTTTTTAAAACTTTCCCTTCTCAGACTTTCGAAGGGATTTACAAGATATGGAGTTCACTGGGTTTCAGAGAAATAAAAGTATGCGTTTATCTTGCACACTGAAGCCCTGCAGTGTGGGATAGTAGTCAACGATGGTATCAACGTAAGGAAAGCCATTATAAGAACAAGGAGGCTTCAGAGAGGCCATAGAAAAGTGAAATGGAAAGATAATGGGGTTTTCCCCATGACCTGTTGGAAGCCCCTTGTCCAATCTGATTTCTTCCTGGGCAAACCCTTAAATAGGGTCACAGAGACCAGTTCACTCTGTAAGCCCCCCTTCCTCCTCCTCCCTCCCCCCCAACCACAATAAACCTGTGACAAAGATGGAGGCGAGGATCGGTGTTGGAGCTCTGGGTGGATGGGCCCCTCTGTGGACACAGAATTAAAAACAAAAACAACCTACTGCCATCGAGTCAGTGCAGACACACGTCAACCCCACAGGACAGGGTAGAACGGCCCTGTGGGTTTCTGAGACTAGAACTCTTCATGAGGGTAGAAAGCCCCAACTTTCTCCGGAGGGGCGGCCGGTGGTTTTGAACTGCGGACCTTGTGGGGTGCAGCCCAACTCGAAACCACTACCCCACCAAGCTTCCCTCAAAGTCCTCAGGAGTCTCCAAGTTATAACTTCCTTATGTCAAAGACCCTTGATGAGCCAAGTGCGCTGGTCCCACAGCACTTTCCCGCTATGTTCTAGAGCGATGATCATGATTCTGGGGTGTGTCAGGGATGTTCACAGGTTACAACTCAGGTGAGAAATGCTGAGGATACAATAGCTTTGCTAAAACATGTTACACAGTTCTTTTTAGGGCTGCAAGGAAAGACCAGCGGTCATGCCACCCCACTGCAAGTCCGAAGCCAGCTCCCTGAATTCAGTGCCCAGAGGCACCCAGGCGCCTGGCTCTGTGGGCTGGAAGTCCATGCGCTCTGTCTCATGCCATGCACGGGCTCCCAGTTCTGCTGCTGCTGCTCTGATGTCACAGCTGCCCCCAGAATCCAGGAGCTTCTCTGTGCAGGGCCCTCAGGTCCAGAGGGTGCGCCCCCCTCCTGGCTCTTCTCTCGTGCTGGTAGTGAGATCCCCCTTCCTCCTGGGTCTGAGCTGGCTCCCGTCACACCCAGCAGGATGGCCCCACAGTGACTCCTGTGAACCCTCTCTCACCCCAGAGCCCTCCCAGTGTCTCCCCCACTTTCTCCACCCAGACCTGCCAGGGAAGGCTGCTTGCTGGGCGCTGCAGAGCTCTGGCTGGAGGAGCCCCGGGGAGTCATTCGCTGCCTGCACAGCTTGTGGGGACAAGCTAGGGAAAATGCTGGCTCCTCCACTATGAAAGGCACCCTTTCTCAGAGCAATGTTTACAAGTCAGTCCGCACAGGTCTCACCCTTCCGAAGGGCCGGCGGGGACAGGAAGGCTCACTGTCAGGAGGTGAGAGTGTGTGCATGTGTGTGGGGGTGGGTGGGGCTGGGGTTGGGGACTTGTGGGCACTTTGCTTGCATGTCTCCTAATAAGAGCAGGAATGTGCACGGGGACTCGGCTCTGCTCAGGTATCTACATTCCACCCTGAGGCAACACAAAGGTGTGTGTGTGTGTGATTGTGAAATCCAAAACTCAGTCTAACTGCCTTCCTTTTTCCATGCCTCCACTCGATGATCCTCAGTCCCCCCTGACCAAGGGCCCCTGGGGATGCAGCAGATCAAGCCTTGGGCTGCTGGCTGAGCGGTTTGCTGTTAGAACCTACTGGCTGCTCGGTGGGAGAAAGACCTTCTGACCTGCTCGCGTGAGGGCTCAACTCAAAACCGAACCCACTGCTTTGGGCCTGACGCCCACTCACGGTGAGCCTTAAGGCCCGAGGGGAGTGGCCCCGTGGGATTTTGAAGGTTGTCCCAGGGACCGAGAGCTTTAGCCACTGTGCCACCAGGGCTCCGTCTCATGCAGGCGACAGCCTAGGAATCCCTGAGGGGCAAGTTGTCCTCTCATGTGGGGTCACCTGGAGTCAGGATGAAGTCAGTGGACAGCCCCAGCATGTCGAGGCATCCCACCCACCAAGCCTGGGGCTCTGTGCTAGACGGGGTTCTCTAGCGCAGTGGTTCTCAACCCTCCTCAGGCCGCGACCCTTTCATACAGTTCCTCACGTGGAACCGTAAATTCATTTTCGTTGCTACTTCATCACTGTAATTTTGCTACTGGTATGAATCGGCCGAGCCCCGTGAAAGGCTCATTCGACCTCCAAAGGGGTGGCGACCCCCAGGTTGAGAACCGCTGCCCCAGACAGAGGGCTGCTGTGGGCTGCAGTCAGCTCAGTGGCCGTGAGTTTATCTGGAAGGCTCAGTCCCTGGAGAAGGACATCACGTTGAGTGAAGCAGTCAGCAAAGCCGAGGAGGAAGCCCTTTGAGGGGTGGACGGACCCAGGGGCCGCACCAATGGGCTCGAACAACCCTGGGCAGTGTTTGGCTCTGATGTACGTGGGGCCCAGGAGTCAGACCCACGAACCACCACCACTCTGTCCTAAGAAGCAGCAGCGGGAGTTTTGTGTCTGCGGTTTGATGGCAGGAACATGCGAGGTCACCTTGCAGTGGTTTCTCCTTTCCGGGAGCCATGCAGCCAGTGTGTTGGGAGAGGACAGAGCAAAACCGCCGGTGCGGGCAGCAGAGGATTCCAGAGCGTGGGTGTGCCAGGCCGCAGTGTGCGCACCCTGCCGTGGCTGCAGAAATGGGATTCCATGACGTTCCCTGGTCCCAGTCTGTTAAGCGCCGTTACCTTACGCAGCAGTCATGCCTTCAGCTTTGCCTGACGTTTGTGAGAGTCATAGAGCGTGTTGGAGGCACAGAGCCAGACTGCGGGCCAGAGAGCACGAGGCACAGCAGCCCTGAAACCCGTGGCCTGGTCGACTTTGTCCTGAAGACCTGCGCGATTTAAAATGACGACGACCATGGATCGTCAACTCGTCTGCCTCGGCGGAAAAGCTAAGCCCCTTGCACGCATTTTAATGCAACTCTTAACAAGGAAAACCTGCATGTTATTAAGGAACCTTGGTGGCGTAGCGGTTATGAGTTGGGCTGTTGATCACAAGGTCAGCAGTTTGAAACCACCAGAGGCTCCCAAGACACAGAAGTGTTACGGGGTGAGAAACCGTAGGGGCAGTTCTACCGTGCCCTGGAGGGTCGCTATGAGCCGGGCTCGGCTAGAAAGCAGTGAGCATGGTTACCCTCGTTTCTGAAAGAACCACCCAAGCCCAGATTCCGCTATTGTGAATCACGTGTGCCCGGGTGGCATAGTGGTTCTGTGTCCGACTGCAATCCTCAAGGTCAGCCCTTTGGAACCACCAGACGCTCCTCCACGGAAGATGAGGCTTTTTACTCCCTCAAAGAGGGGCGTCTCAGCCCCAGGAACGCCGGGCTGCCCTGTGCGGCAGGCCCCCGTGAGTCGGAATGGCGGTGGCAATGAGTGTGGCTGCTTGCTTGTGTTGCTTGAGCGCTAGGTGGGCTGGCTGGGTGAGCGGCGAGGCCAATGAGTGTCTGGTGCCGCACAAACGACCTTGCTCAGAGAATAAACATGGTGATGGAAGAGGGACAGTGCTGGGCACCGCCACCTGCCCAGTGCTGGTTAGAGCCTGGGACGTGTCTGTCAGCTGAGTTTTGCCGATGTAAAAATCACCCATGCCTGCGGGGCTTTGAGCCCGGGGCTCAGTTGAACACCCTGAAGGGTGCGTGGGTGCTGGGGGCGCTGCCAACAGAGACGGAGAGGCTTGGGGGAGGGGGCGTGATGGAAAGTCGCACGGATCTCGGTTTCACAGCGTGGAAGCCCCTCTGAAGCAGGCAGAATTGGGATTTTGCGGAAAACCTGTTTCTTTGCCGTTCATGGGCTGCACAGTGCGCCCTGCAGAGCTCCTGGGGTGGGGGTGGGGGTGTGTGGTCTTTCGGCTCATTTCTCCATCTGCTTTATGAAGGTTGCATGTACAAGTGTGGGCGTGTCAAAGTTAAGTGTGTCTGTTAGGTAAGTGGGTGTGTAAGGTGTGTGTTAAAGTTAAGTGTGCGTACGGTCACTGTGTTTAAGATGTGTGTATATGTGTGAAGTAAGTGTGCATGGTGTGTGTAAGGTGTTTGGTGCATGTGTAGAAGGTATGTGTGTGTGTGAGGTAAGTGCAGTGAGTGTAAGGTAAGTGTGCATGCATAGAGTAAGTGTGTATGTGTAAGCTGTGTGTACGGTAAGTGTGTGTAGGGTAAGTGTGTGTGTGAGGTTCATGTGTGCAGTGAGTATGAGGTAAGAGGTATGTGTGTGCAGTGCATGTGAGGTAAGTATACATGGTGTGTGTATAAGGTAAGTGTGTGTGTGAGGTAAGAGGTATGTGTATACAGTGTGTAAGGTGAGTGTACGCGGTGTGTATGTAAGGTGTGTGTCAGATAAGTATATATGTGTAAGGTTTGTGCAGTGTGTGAAGTAAGTGTATGTGGGGTGAGTAAGGTAAGTGTGTGTGTGAGGTTCGTGTGTGCAGTGTGTGGGAGGTGAGTGTACGCGGTATGTGTGTGTAAGGGGTGTGTGTGTGCGCATGTGAGTGCCCGTGGATCTGCATGCCCGTACGCTGCGGTTCTGTGGCGGCTGTGGCACACACTCCTGCAGATGTGTCGCTCGTCGGCAGGCGGCCTGCTCCACGTGTCCAGCTGTTGGGCAGCCTGACCCACCTCCTGCGCTCTCTTGGGTGGGCGAAGGGCACTCTCCCATCAGCTCGCCTCCTCGCCAGCCTGTAGATGCCCACAGGGGCTATCCAGCACCCAAGCGAGAACAGTATCACATGTGCGTTCGTGCGTTCGGCTTTAGTGACACTGCTGGCGAGCCCTGCCCCACCCCGCCCCCTCTTTACTAAGAAGGATGCAGCAGCTGGGGGTGGGGGGTTGTGTGGCTCTCTTCTCTGATTATTCAGCATTTTACTGGGGCCTCTTGCAGCTCTTATAACAATCCATACACCCATTGTGTCAAACACATTTGTACATATGTGTTGCCATTGTCATTTTCATAATGTTTTTTAGAGCCCTTGGTATCAGCTCCTCTTTTTCCCTCGCTCCCCCACCTTCGTGGAACCCTGATAAATTATAACTTATTATTGTTTTTATATCTTACACCATCTGCTATCTGCCTTCACCCATGTTTCTGTTGTTTGTCCCCTGGGGGTGGGGGTTGTTATCCGTTGATCATTATAGTCAGTTCCCTGTTTCTCCCCCTTTCCCCCCCACCTTCCCCTGCCTTCAGGGTATCAATACTCCCATTACTGTTCCTGAGGGGTTTATCTGTCCGGATCCTGTGGATCGAGAGCTCTTATCTGTACCAGTGTACATGCTCCAGTCCAGCCGGATTTGTAGGGTAGAACTGGGGTCATGATAGTGGGGTGGGGGAAGCATTAAAGGACTAGAGGAATGTTGTGTGTTCCGGGTGCTGTGCTGCACCCTGGCTGACTCCCTCCTTCCTTGTGACCCTTCTGTGAGGGAATGTCCAGTTGTCTACAGATGGGCTTTGGGTCTCCACGCCAACCTCCATCATTGGCATCTCTATATTTGTTTGTTGGGGTCTTCTGATACCTGATCCCGTCGACACCTCGTGATCACGCAGGCTGGTGGGCTTCTTCCCTGTGGCTTTGTGGCTTCCCTGCTGGATGGGATTCAGCTCGTTTGCATGGCTGGGCAGCACCCCCCACCCCCCTCCACTGGCTGCAGTTAACTTGGCTGTCCTGCAATGGAGCATCCGCAGGGACACCCGAAACCATCCAGGAGTCACTGGCTAATCATCTTCTGCTGTGAATCCCCTGTCTCGGTCTGCTCGTTACCTTTAGTTCAGGTACAAGAATTCTGTAAAAAGGCATGAGCGATTAATTATGTGACCGAGAAAAATAATTTCCCCCAAGTTAATTGCACAAATTACTGTAGCCCTAAAAGGTTAATGATTGTCAAACATCTTTGATGCATAGAGCCTATTAAATGCCAGTGCCATCTGAATAAATGTAAATAACTGCTGGAGCCCTTATTGTGTAAGTGGGTGTCATCCCGAGGACACTCGTAAACAGTGCCCTCAGGTTTCTGAGAGGTATTTTTAGCCTCTTCCAGCAGAGAACTTAAATACGCCCATCCAACGGATCACACTGGAGTCTTGATTTCAAAGGCACATACGACCTTTATGATGCGCTCGGCTCATTATCCGCTCTGCCTTGAAGTTTAGAAATAAACAACTTTTGTGCATCTATATGTGTATCCGACTTAGCTTGGGTCTTCCACAACTAGAGCTCAGTAGAGGGGCAGTGCCAGGTGAGGGCCTTGGACAAGGTGGACTGACACGCGGCTGCACCTGCGGGCTCCACCTCCACAGCCGTCAGGCCTGCGCAGGCCCGGCAGGGCTGTCCCGCTCTTGAACTTGGGGCCTTCATCAGTTGGGACCAACTGGACAGTGACGAGGGGCACAGAGGGATGGTGCTGTGAAGGTGTAACGTGAAGCGTACTTGATAGCTATTCATGGGGGAGAGCTTTATTGATTATTTTAAAAACCATTTTATCGGGGGCTCTTACAGCTCTCATAGCGTCCATACATCCATTGCATCAAGCGTATTTGTACGTATGTTGCCATCATCCTGTTCGAAACTTTGTCTTTCTATTTGAGCCCTTGGTATCAGCTCCTCTTTTTTCCCCTCCCACCCTCGTGACCCCTTGATAAATTATAAATCATTACTGTTCTTGTATCACACACCAACCGCTGTCTCCCTTCCCCCGTGTTTCTGTTGTCCATCCCCCCGGGGGGTGTTACATGTCCATCATTGCGATCGCCAGCCTGTTCCTCCCTTCCTGTCCCTCCGCCTCCCTCCCCTCCTTGTACAGCTGCTCCCATCTGTGTTCCTGCGGGGCTTCTCTGGCCCAGGGTCCATGTGTCATGAGCTCTTCTCTGTCGGGGGAGAACTGTCATAGGCCAAGCACACGTTTTCATTGCGTGCGCGCATGCCTCACATGCTGTCTCCCATCAGCCTCGTATGGTTTTCCCAGCATTCCATAGTCAGTCTCCAAAGGGATTAACGGGAACCCGACTTTGTATTTCCAACATACCCCCAACCATGCTGACCTGAAGTGAACTCACGGGACCCCGGCCGTGCTGCCTGCTCGCTGTGGGAGACTCTGGCTGGATCAGGGGAACCGTGTCTCCATGCATTTTGGAGAGGCGACACGCTGTATCTGCTTCTTAGAAGAGTCACCATGGACAAAGACATAGCCCAGGAGCTGAGAGATGCCCGAGCCAATGTTAGGTGGCCCCCAAATGTGTTAGGAGACAGACACCTCGGTTCACCCCCACCCCCATTATTCCCATCCACACCCAAGGTTTCTGATTGCATGCCGTGTTCCACAAAGCCGTGTTGGGAGGTACGGCTCTCAGACGACCTTCCCTGCCCTTCCCAAGCCTCATCCTCCAGCACCCAGATACACAACCCCCCCCACCCCCCAGGCACGTGTCAGCACATGTCAGCATCTGTCTCTGTGAACAACGTGTAAGTAGCATGTCTGTATCACCCATGCATCTATCCGTCCACACACAGACACAGGATGGGGCTTCCATTTGCTTTCCATTCCATCTCCCTACAACCTTTGAAAAAATCGTTTTGTCGGGGGCTCTTACAACTCTTGTCACAATCTGTACATCAATTGTATCCGACATGTTCGTACACAGACAGTTCTTTTCCAGACAGTTACTTTCCATTGAGCCCTTGGGATCAGCTCCTTGTGTTTTCCCTGCCTCCCCCCACCCCCACCCTTGATAGATTGTAGATTGTTAATTATTTTCAAATCTCACACCAACTGCTGTCTCCCTTCCCCTCTGGAGTCTGTCGTTCTTCACCCTGGATGGGGGTGGGGTTACCTGCCATTCATTGCGATCAGTGCCTCGCGCCTTCCCCACAACCTTGTGGGAACTCCCAGTAGATCGTGAATTTGGTTGTGCTACCTGACCACTACTCCTGTACCGCAGAGTGGAGCTGCCTTCAGGAGGAGGGGGAGAAGGTGGAAGTGAGACTGGATGGACGACATCCGTAGTGGACACTGAAGACGAAAGGACCCAAACATGCAGGATTTGTAGCTTCAGTGACCAGGCAGCCATCCTCCCCAGGGAAGGGCAAGCAGGTGCTTGTCGTAAAGGTCAGGATCATTTCCAGAAATAGGGACCCCGGCGGTTTCCAGGGAGGCTGGTTAAGTCCGAGCAGGCGATGGCTGTAAGCTCAGGGGCATTACGTTAAGGAGAAGGAACAGAACTGCCAAGGAGGCTGGTCAAGTCAGAGGGTCCCAACTGCGGCCACATGGTGTCCACCTTACCCGCTGAGCGTTACACTCACTGCGTGCAGTCTCCCGCGTGTCTGTTTGTTCAGGAATTACAAAGACTGAAAAGAGCGTTTATAAATACACTCACATACAGATGGACCTAAGAGGAGGCTTCCACAGGTTCATGGAGAAATGGAATGAGAGGACAATGGGATTTTCCAAGAACCTCTTGAAGCCTCGTCTGTACACACATGCCCACTCACACTTCAGTCACCGGCTGGGTAGAGCAGGTAATAGAAGATGTTCACTGACTAAATGGATGAGAGACTCCTAATGAGCCCTCTGCAGACCCCCAGCTGCCTCCTGCCAGGTGCTGCATGCCTCGCTGCCAGGCTCGGTAAGGTGTGGCCCAGTGACGTATGCCCTTTCTAGGGACCCCGGGACCCCCAGAGGATGTTCCCTGCCTTCGGTATCTCCCTGTGTCAAAGGGGAGAAGGCCCTGGATTTCGGGTCAAGGGACATGTGCCCTTTCCATTTCCCCCCTCAAAGCTCATCTTCCCCATCTGTGGAATGGAGAGAATGCGCAGCATGTGGGCCTGTTGGCATAGAACGCACTACGTAGACTTATTAACCATGTGCTTTCAGGGATCGGCAGGAATGATGTGCACCTCTGTGTTGCCGTTAGGTGCCATCGAGCCGGTTCCCATGCATGGCGGCCCTGTGCCCAGCAGACGGACACGGTGCCCTGACCTTGGGCATCTTCCCATTTGTTCTTGTGTAGAAGCGACGCCATCCGACTCTTTGAGGGCCTTCCTCTTTGCCGTGGCTCCTCTATTTTCCCAAGCATCATGTCCTCCCCTGACGACGGTACTTGAGACAACGTCTCTCCCTCCTGGCCTCCAGGGGCCTTCTGGCTGTGCTTTTTAAGGCGGATGTGTTTGCTGTTTTGCCAGTGCCTGGTGCGCTGAATATCCTCTGCCACCACCATCGTTCGTGGCACCGCTTCTTCTTCAGTCTTTCTAATTCAGGGTCAGTTAAAGCGCCCTGGCTTGGGCCCTGCACGCCTCTGTCCTTGAAGTGACTGCCTTGCTCTGTAACTGTAAAGAGTTCTGGGCAGCAGTTACCCGGCACATCGGGAAGACACAGCCGCCCCGATTGGGCCTGCGTGCCTGTGAAAAACGTTCTTCCCACAGCTGGTGGGGTGGCCTCTATCCTGTTTCATCTTTGGGTGACCTGTCAGTTCCCCATGGCGTGTGGGGCCCTCCAACCCTTTCCCCTGCTCTATTATTTCTTCACCATTCTGATCCGGACCAGGCGTGCGCTCTCCTCCATTGCGCCCGAGGTCAAGTGGACGCTACCCTGTGCGGCTGCCGGGGTGGTGGTGCTGGCTTTGACGACGCCTGCTGAATGCTAATGCGCACTCTCTTCTCCAGCACAATTTCCTTTGCTGTGCGGGTTGCACACCCGTTCCTTCAGCACGTAGGACTAATGAAGCTGTCAGATACAGTTACTTGATAGTGATACTTCTGGGGAAAAAATCCTCCTTGGGGAATTTGCATCAAAATATGCGCGTCCTCCTTCCCCTCCTGTCCCCCCCGGGGGAAGCTGTGATAAAGCAGGGTGGATTCTCCCTGTGGCGATAGTCATGAACAAGAGGCAAGTGTCTGGCCCTGACCAGTGGCCAGGCGGTGCAATATCAGAAAGGGACGTGACAGCATATTTTAAAGACCACATTGAGGCCTTTTAAAGAGTAATGGGAATGGGACCCCTCTCCTACGAGGGGATGAGACATGTGGGTGGGGAAAATGGGATGGAAAGATGAAGGCGTTGTCCCATGGCCTTTCGGAAACCCCCACCTCCGCTAGCCCCGGCCCCCATTGTCATGACCGCTGGTTTGTTATAAGGATGCTAACACTGGAAGGTAGGGGGCAGTTGGTCTTGTGCGACATTTGAGGCTCGTGTGTGTGAATACTGCCCGGATGGTCACTTGGACCCTCAGGAGTATCTCAGGGAAAGCAAAGTAGCGACAAAGGTTCTATTCAAAAGGGTTAGGGTTGAGGATAGTGCTGTCCAAGGGGAACATGCGTAGCTTTATGTAGACTTGTAACTTAAGTTTTCCAATCACTTCAAATTAAATAGACCCCCTGTTGTGGGTAGATTTTGTTCAAGGTCAAGGCAAAAGAGCCTTCCAGAAGGAATTTCTAGGATTTTATTTTTCATGTTCCTACCCACTCACCCACCACCATCTAGGGGACACCGTCTCCCAGGGGCCCCGTCCTGACAGTCTGTCGGGTTGTCGTTCCTGGCGGACAAGCAGGGAGGCTGCTCTGGGGGCCGAGGCGCACCTGACCCGGTGTTTTCAGCTCATCATCCCACGCTTGCTTCCTGTCCTTGCTCTGACCCCTCCTGTGTGTGCTGCGCTCTGGCCGTGAGCATCAGCTGCGGGCGAGCTAGACTGCTCTCACCTTGCTCGAGCATGTGATGTGAAGTACACGGATTACATTCATTAGTATCATACCTGCATCCGTCATGGCTGTTGGCGATTTTGACACCATGTGGACTAGAGGGAGACACCGCCCGGCCATGTGCCGCCCTCACTGCCCTGCTGGCCTGTTGTTGTGGAAGCCGCAGTGTCCACCCATCTCGTCGAGGGCCTTCCTCTTTGCCGCTGCCCCTGCACTTTACCAAGCGTGCTGTCCTTCCCAGGGACTGGTCTCTCCTGGTGACCTGTCCAGAGGAGGTGAGATGAAGTCTTGCCGCCTTGCTTCCAAGGGTCCCGCTGGCTGTCCTCCTTCCAAGCCGAAGTGCTTGTCCGTTAGCCCGTCCCTGGTACTTTGGGATACTTTTTGCCAGCAACGCCATCTGAAGGCATCGGTTCTGTCGTGTCCCTGCAGTTCTCCCTGGGAATCACAAGAGATAAGCTTATTCACCCCCATACAGCTCATCTAATTGAATCGCACATACCACTTGGGCATATAATGACGGGTTTTGGTAAACAGAGGGGGAACTGGGATGTGTGTTTTTAACATAGACTTATGTGTGTGTTTTCACAGAAATGGAATGCAGTTAAGATGCAAATCAGAGAATAATGGTTTAGTAATCCTTTGCTGATCAACAGCCAGAATAGAGGGTCAACCAAACAGAGGAGACCCTGGGCGAGATGGACGGACACAGTGGCCGCAACAGGAGGCACAGACCCAGCGAGGAGTGTCAGGGTGGCGCAGGAGCTGGGTGCATGGGTCCTGTGAGCCGACGGGGGGCCCTTCACGTCAGCACGACGGTGGCATCGTGAGTCCGTAGTCTCGGGTCCTCTAGTGTGTTTCCCTTTGACCTGTCACACAGCCATTCGTAGGTCCCTCTGTCCCGAGCCGCTTCCCGCTGGCAGTGACTCATACCGAGTTTCCGAGTCTGCACGTCTTTATGGGAACAGACCGCCTCCTCTTTCTCCCGTGGAGTGCCTGTCAAACTTGAACCACCTCCTCCCCTCCTCCTGTCCTCCTCCTCTCCCTCCTCCTCTCCCTCCTCCTCCGCCTCAGTGCCCTCCTCCTTTTTCTTCCTTGTAATTGCAAATGCCTAGGGGCACTACGTGGACAGGAGTGTAGACAGGATGGCCTGGGTGGTCCGGAGACCTGGGAAAGAGGGGCATCAAGGAGGCAGAAGGTGCAGTATCAGCCACGCAAATAGTTGGCTCTCGTCCGCCGTGCATTGGTGGCGCGAAGCTCTTAGAAAGGCTAGGTGGCCACAGATCATGATCCCCGCAACTCTATTCTGTCTGGGCAGCACCCCAGGCAGCCCGTTGACAGACAGGACCAGTGGGCTTCAGCAAGACAGCTGGGATAGAGAAGCTAGGATACACGAGCCCCTGAAAGCGTAACCTTCCTGGTAAACCGGCGAAGCCAAGAGTCCTGGCATACCTGGCACCCTGCTCAGGGGCCCTGCTGCGCAGTGGGTTCAGTGCTGGGCTGCTAACCACAAGTTCAGCAGTTCAAACCCATCGGCTGCTCCCTGGGAGAAGGATGAGACAGTGTGCTTCCGTAAAGACCCCGTAAAGAGTCCCAGTCTCGGAACCCACAGGGCAGGCCTCGTCTGCCTGCAGGGTCACTGCCTGTTGGGAGGGACCACAGAGGGGGTAGCTCTGCCCATTTTCAAAAGAACTCGTATCGGAGTTTCTTGACCTTAAACACTGTTGTGAACCAGAACAGTGTCACCCGACCCCATCCTCCCATCCCATTTCCCAGGGGTCTTTGCAGGGAAGTTTTTCTTAATTTCTTTTTTTCCCTGAGGGTTATACATATTTCATTTTTCCAATACCCTCCTTCCCCCCTCCCCTTTCCCCCAGTGACTATGTGCGTGCCCTCTAGTGAGGGAGCCTTCCTTCCTCTCCCGTAGGAGCCTGGTGACTGGGGGGCTGGTAACCACGGGGACAGCAGATCAAACCCACCCGCTGCTCCGAGGGGGCAAGAGGAGGCTTTCTCCTCCCATAAAGAGTCACAGCCTCGGAGGACCTCAGGGCAGCCCCACCCTGTCCTGGGGGTCACTGTGAATCAGCATCGACTCCTTGGAGTGGGACGGTCTGGGCGCCCTGGTGGCATGACACCTAGCAACCTGGGGCGCTACCCGCGAGGGCAGCACTTGGAAACCAGCAGCTGTTACGCTGAGAAAGATGCGGCTGTCTGCTCCCACGCTGAGTCTCAGCCTCAGGACCCCCAGGGGCAGTTCTTGCCTGCCCTGGAAGGTCACCTCGTAGGTCAGGCAAGTTTGTCATATTTGCTCCTTGTCTTTGGTGCATGAAACCCCGGTGCTCTGGGCTCGGCCCATTCAGGGACCAAAGCGTCGAGCTTACCCATGTTTATCCAAGACAAGGGCTATGAGTGGCTGAATGAAAAATGTATGCCAAAATGTAAATGAAAGAAAAATGATTCACAGCTAACTTTATAACTGTGTTTGCTGAGCGGCTTAATGGAGTCCGCTTACTTATGCAAATTGCAGTTTATCAAATTACATGTAATATTAACGGTTTATATAAATGCATCACACCAAGGCAATCAAGTAAGAAAAAAAAAACCATGCAAAACGTTTACTTTTCCATCCGAAGGAAAGCAATCAGAAAAGGGCAATTGATTCCTTAAAAAACTAGCTTTTAGTGAGGTGTTTTAATGGCTTCTGCTCGATATGACAAAATAGCTTCGACGTCACGAAGCGTGTAGCCATTCAGTCGGCCATGTGGACGTTTTCCTCGAAGCACTGGGTCGCATGAACAATGGGACCTGTAGCTTGTGGAATCAAGTACAACGGGGACCATTTTTACTTAATCCCCAGACACGAGCCCCACTGGGAAGCGCGGGGTCTGGAAGGAGGCTCCATCCAGACATCGAGTCCAGGAGCCAGAAACGCTCTCTTTCCAAGGCCCCTGCTCGCCACAGTGGACCTGCCCTGGGCTCGGTGTCGGCACCGCTGCTGTGTCGCCCAAGCAAACCCAGCGGGAGACACAAGATAAGAAGATGGTGCAGGGGCGGCTTGGGCTCCGGAGGGCCACCAGACTTTGTCACCCTGGCTGGCCCTTGTCCTCAAGAACCAGGTTTTGTCTGCCCCCTTGCTCGATAGACTCTGGCTCCCTCTGGGCTGTTTACCCACAAGGTCAGCAGAGCAAACAGCAGGTGCTCCATGGAGAAAGACTGGCGTTCTAGTCCCGCAGAGGGACAGTCTTGGAAACCCACGGGCAGGTCTCCCCTGTCCTGCAGGGTGGCGCGAGTTGACATTGACCCGAAGGCAGTGGGTTTGGCTTGGGCTTGGTTCTCCGACACAGCTGGTGCGGCAGAAAGAGGAAGAAAGGAGGCGAGCCCACGGCCGTCTCTCGATGCTGCCTCTCCTCGACCCTCTCTTGGGCTCTGGGGCTCGACCTCTCTAGGGGAGCGGGCAGCTCGTCTTTCTCCTGTGAGAAGTTGGAATGGAATAATCATGAGGGTTTTGCGTGGACGTTTGGGAGCCTCCTGGTCCTGGTGCGTCCTGGGCTGTGTCTTGGGCTGCCGGCCATGGGAGGGGTCAGCAGTTGGAGCCCATCTGGTGGGCTCAGGGAGGATAGATGGTGTTTTCTCAGTGACGTGAGGAACTCCACTTGGGAGCGTCTCTTCTTCTTACCTGTAACATGGAAGCAACAGACAAGAAACAAAAAAAACAAAATAATCACACACACCCATTTTTGTGTGGACAGGTGGTTCAGGCTGTAGATGATAAATGGGGACGGTTATGTAGACCACACTCAAACCCAACCCACTGCCATCGAGCCGGTCTGACTCAAGGCCACCCGACAGGACAGGGTCCACCTGCAACCCCACCCCTAAGCCACAAGGAAAGTCACAGCAATTAATGAATCAGACAAGCAGGCAGCGACACTCAACAGAAAGCATCTCTCTTCTCACCTCCTGCTGGGGCAGGTGCCCAGGCTGGCGTTCCAGAAGTGGAAGCCAGCTCCGGCCGTCTGTGGGGCCTTTGCACCGGGCCAGATCTGAACAGAGCAGGAAGCCCTGGACTGCAGAGTCCCACCTGGTATCAGAGGCACACGGGGGCAGCCAGAGGAAGGAGGTGGCGGACTGTGGCTCTGAGTCTCTGTTTCGCTCCGTGGACTGTTTGCCCGGCAGCCCCAGCCAGCATAGAGGAGCCCCGAGAAAACAACCCTGTAAATACCTTTCTCACCTGCCCGGTGACATCAGGGCATGGGCTGCTTGGTGTCCTCGTGCCGGACGCAGGGCTGTCCCCAGAGAAGCCGTACCTGCTGGTCACCACACTCCCTGTGAAGGGCGGCCTCAAGTTTGGGGGACAGATTTGTCCCTGAGAATGTTGCTTTCATGCAATCCTAGAAATAGAATTCGGCACCTTTCCACTGTGGAATAAAAGAATTCTCTCTCTCTCTCTCCCCCTCTCTCTCACACACACAGAAAGAAAAAAGTATACCCCAGATGTGTTAGGGCACAGGTTTGAAATGCATGTCTGTATTCTGTCTGGCATGTATTTGCCACGTTGGGTGCCATTGAGCTGACACCGGCTCACGGTGAACTCTGTATCTCCTCTGTGTCCCCAGCCTGTCTTCGCAGTGAGATAACCTCTCCTGTCTTCCTCCCTCCCAGCAGTGGGGGGGGGGGGCCCAACCACCAGCCTTTAGGTTGGCAGCCAAATGCTGAGCCGTGGTACAACCAGGCTCCCTCATGGGCATGGTGGCACAAACTAGATGTGACAGGTGACACAGGGAGACGGGCACAGGCTCTACGGAGTGTCAGCAGAGAAGTCGGTGCCCTGCCCTGCTGTGCGCACGGTGGCAGCTGCCCCACCTTGTCCGTCCATTCAGTCCCTTCAGGGAGGACACGGCACTGTTGGCATTCATGACTGCGTTCACGCGTCGCCAGAGTAACACGCATCCTGACCTCCAGGCGCCCGCTCCGGCTGTCCCTGGCATCGAGTTCTCTCTCCATGTGTGTCAGCGTGTGCGAGTGTGAGTGTACGTGTTGGTGTGTGTCTGTGTGTGTCAGTGTGTCTACGTGTGTCAGTGTGTCTGTGTGTGTTGGTGTGCGTGTGTGTCTGTGTCCGTGTTGGCGTGTGGATTGCTCGTCTCGTCAGTTTTCCTGGAGAATGTCACAGCAACACGGAGCCATCCTTAAGCTCTTCTACCTGTAATTACTTCAGTTTGCACGTCTTGCTGAGAAGTGCTTTAAAAAAAAAAAAAGACAAGAAAAAAACACCCCGATAATCACCATGCCATTATCATATCCAAAGAAATTAACATTAATCCCTTAATACCATCTCATTTTCCATCCGCATTCCTATTCTCCAGTTGTCTCAACGATGGCAGTTCGTATTTGGGGGTTTGAGTGAGGACATCAACAAGTCTTCATTCCATCATGATACCATCTCTCGTTTTATCCAGGCAATGACGTGTAGAATTTGTGTGTGTCTGTCTGTCTGCCTCCCCGCCCCGCCCTGCCCCGCCCTCCCCGGCATGTCCAGGTGGGTCTGAGTCTGATCTCTCTTATAGCAGCCTTCCACCTGAGATTTTTAACGTCTACTTAATGACTGCTGGCTAGGAGCAAGATTTCCTCCGGGGTTGGAAGCAGTGCCTTTCTAATGATATCATTCCTCCGGCTCTTATTAGTCGGAATTCGTGGCAGGACTCCCTCTGTACCTGCGCTCTTGCCTCCAAGATCAGTCCGTGCAAGAATGGCAGGAGACTGTCTGGGGTCTTTCTGGTCTCCTCCTTTCCTCGTGGTATCTACTGCTATGGAACAAGTCACCCCCGAACTCAAGGGGCGTGCGACAACCACCACTACTGTGCTTCATTTCCACATGCAGCTGCATACGGGTCAAGTGGATGTGTAGCGTGGAGTGCACATTTATGCGTAAGCTCGCTGCTGTGGTTATTGTTAGGCGCCATCAACCGGGGTTTAATACATAGTGACACCCCCCCCACACACACACACACACACGCACAAGAGAAGAAAACACCGCCTGGTCCTGTACCATCCTCACAATTGTGTGACGTTGGCCCATGGGCACAGCCACCGTGTCCATCCATCGTGTGGAGGGCCGTCCTCTCGTTCACCGCTTCTCCACTTTACCAAGCGTGACCTCCTTCTCCAGGGACTGCCCTCTCCCGACACCATGTCCAGAGTGTGTCGGACCAAGTCTGCCATCCTTGCCTTCAGGAGCATGCCGGCTGTACTCGTCCACGAGAGATCTCTTCGTTCTTCTGGCCATCCGTGGTTCTTCGGTCTTCTTCTCCAGCACCTCCTGCAAATGCACCAAGTCCTCTTCAGTGTCCCTGTCCAATGCCGCTTTCCCAGCCCGCGAGGGCCCACGCCTGCCCCGCGGCCTGTGGCGAATTACATCTTGGTGAAACCTGGTCTCTCTGTCTGTGCTTGTCAGTTGGGCAGTGTCCCTGTCCAATGCCGCTTTCCCAGCCCGCGAGGGCCCTACGCCTGCCCCGCGGCCTGTGGCGAATTACATCTTGGTGAAACCTGGTCTCTCTGTCTGTGCTTGTCAGTTGGGCAGTGGGGACCTCTGTCTGTGCGTACCTCCTGTTCTGCCTGTTGTCCGGAGAAAACAACAATGGCGAGACAGACAGACACACGAGAGCAGGCCCTGCCCCCTGGGACTTCACCAGACTTGCACGCTCGGTGGCCTTGGTGTGACTTCAAGGTGGTGACAGAACTGTGCGGTTTACGGAAAATGGTAGGTGGGAGACGCAAGAGAGCCATGCGGTGCTCCAGAGGGGCCAGGCCCTGACCTCAGTGGGCGTGCAGGGGACACCCTGGCCTCAGTGGGCGTGCGGGGGACGTGCACAACATTTAGCAGAGTTTCCCAGGATGGGCCTGCACCGATGAGTCCATGTGGACTGATGAGACCCACAGAGAGGCGGCGTGAGGCCTGGGAGAGGCATGTCCATGTTTGTCTCTGTGGGGGTGACATCATCTGGTGTCAACTCGAGACTGTTAAGAAGGGGTGAGGGGTGGAGTCTAGCCCGTCAATCAGGCTGCAGGTTGATGACCTCATTTGGAGGTGCTAAGGAGATAAACAGTTCACTACAGGCAGGACGCACACACACTCCCTGGGAGCCATTCCTGTGGACAAGACAGAAAAACTACACTGATGGCAGCCAGAGCCCTGGAGCCGGAGGAGCCACGTGGAGACCCACGCCGGTGCTGAGATACTCCCACCGCCACTGGATCCACAAGACTTTCCACCCACTGCCTGTGATCTTCCTGCATTTGGCATCATTGCCTGTGCTGCGTGAGTCTGAAGAGGAATTTACAGACTGGTACTGGACATATGGGCGACTATCAGACTTAGGGACTTGATTTGACTGGGCTGGGATGTTGTTTTCATGTAAAATTACTCTTTATATAAAGCTCTTTCCTATACACAAAAGTGTCTACGGATTGGTTTCTCTAGTCCACCGGACCAGCACAGTCTCTAAAGCAACGATGTCCTGAGGAATTGACAACTATGATTACAGGAAAGAAAATGTCAAGTGTATTGGGATGATTGTTCTCCTTTTTAATATGATTGAACTATGTCCGTAGAACTGTTTAAAAAAAAGCGCAGAGGTGAAGTTCCGCCATTTATCATTTATTATTACAGTGACCGGAGAAGCGAAAGCAGTCAGATGTCTTACTTGTATCATGCAAAACTTGTCTGACTACATTTTCTTAGAGAATCGTTTCATCTTTATAGAACTGATTAAAATGTGTTTGTTGGTTGGTTTTTGTTGTAAAATCCCAAGCACCTGTGCATCTGACGAAAATCGTGTCTTCCCCAGAAACGCACCTGGACGCGCAGCCTGCGTGCTTTTGGAAGGAGCTGCGACTGAACGATGGGGGCTGCTCCTAAGGAGTCGTGGCAGAAAGTCAATGTTTCTATTAGGTGCCAGCGCTTCCCCTCAGTGGTGGATGGTTTATTAAACATCATTTGGACCTTATCATCAAGCTGTGACGCCGCCGCCGCCGCGCTAAAGGTCAAACTCACAGTGCAATTAAATTTTGCGAGCGCAGTAAGAATGTGCATGGTGAAAGGCAAGTGATTTGCAGTCGTTTGCAGCCTCTGAATGCGGGCCGTTTTCCCGGTGACATTTTGAGGTGCTTCAATCAATCACCCTGGTTGCTTCTCTTCTTGATTGCTATTTTGCCTACACTGTTTGTGGGGGCCCAAAAGTAGGAGCCCAAGTGTCCAATTGTCCACAGATGGGCTTTGGGGCTCCCCTCCACCCTCCCCCTCATTCACATCGATATGATGTTTTGTTCTGGGTCTTTGATGCCTGATCCCATCGACACCTCGTGATCACGCCCAGGTAAGGAGGCCTTTGTTGCGCTTGGGCGTCGTAGACTTGGTTCTGCCTCACCGTGACGCTGCGTGCAGTGCGCTGCCTGGCCCCTCACCAACATCTCAGTTCTCACCTTTCAGCCACGGTGTAGCCACAGTTGGTCACGGGTCTTCTTTTGTGTTGGCCCTCGCCTCTACCCAACACCGTGTCCTTTCTCAGAGGCCGGTCTCTTCTCAACACGTCTGCAAAGTACACGGTGAGATGAAGTCGCGGAAACCCTTGCGATCTTACGTGACGTGTTATTCTGCTCCCGCATCCCGCAGCAGCGATGCGTCACTGCGCTTTTTAAAGTCTGGAAAGGGACTCTGGAGGGCTGTTAGTTATTAGTGGGCTACTAGGCTCTTGTTGCTCTTTGGCGGGGGTTCCTGTTTGATGTGTAACCCAGAAATGTCATTGAAAACCCAGACTTAAAAAAAATTCAACGTTTGTATTGAAGGTTTGTGGAGCTAATGGTTTCCCATTGGGTAGTCACACCGACGAGGCTGGTGGCTGCCCCGGCCTCATCCCGCCCCCTCCCTGCGCTTCCTGTCACCATGCCCCCTGCTCTCCTGCCTCTTCCTGCTCCTGGACGCCTCCTTGTGGCTGAGCCTCTCTTTTGCCTTCTTTGGCTGCCCCTCCACTCTTCCAAACAGTGTCCTTTCTCGGC
This sequence comes from Echinops telfairi, assembly GCF_000313985.2. Lineage (NCBI taxonomy): Eukaryota > Metazoa > Chordata > Mammalia > Afrosoricida > Tenrecidae > Echinops > Echinops telfairi. Next base: position 1,926,983 of record NW_022103901.1, read on the forward strand.
CAGGTCTCTCCTCCTCAAGTACACGCTGAGATGAACTCACGGAAAGACGGCTTTAGATTCTCCTCATCAGAGCCCTTGCGATTTTATTTGACCCATCGGGTCGCAGTGAGTGAGACCGGTCACCTGGTGGGCCTGCCTGTTGTGAGGCTGGAGGTTGAGCCCCGGGGGGCCAAGTTCTGCCAGCATCTCACCTTTCTCTTTCTCTGCCAGGATTTTCAACAACCGGGCTCCAGAGGGTTCGTAGAACAATCTTTTGTGTTTGATTCCAGTTTTCAAAGAGTGTTGTGAAGCCTCTTTGCATTGTGGTTAAAGA
>NW_022103901.1:1928201-1934720 GCF_000313985.2 Echinops telfairi
CTCTTCCAGTAAACAGTCATTGCCTCGGGAATCCACAGGCGCCATCAACCCTGTCCTGCAGGGCCTCGGAGTCGGACGGACGAGATGGCAGTGAGGTCGGTTTGTGTGCAAGCGGAGGGCGAGGTTCTACCCTGTCCTGCAGGGCCCCTGTGAGCCGGCTTCCTTTGGATGCCTGTGATCACGGGTGGGAATTGACTGGAGGGTGGTGGGTGCGGGAGGGGTTTGGGTGGGGGGGGGCAGGCTCATTCTCTCCAGGCAGCTTATTCGTCTGCCTTCTGGCTTGACACCACTTTGCAGGGCTGTGCGAGAAGATCCCTTGGAAAAGGAGTTTGCGGTGTTTGGAAGTACTGACTGCCCCCAAGCTGGCTTTGGCAGCTCCTCTGGGCGGAGAGCCAGTGTGTTCTGGCCCCGGGTGCTTCACAAGGCTCCATCAGAGCGGGGATGCTGCAGGCCTGGCAAACGCCCCCCACCCCCACCCCATCCAACCTGGTGCTGCGCTGCGTCCTGGAAGTGCCTCTGTAATTGGTGTTTTAACAAATGTGTTTTGATTCCATATGACGGTGAAAGGGATTTTTGGAGGGTTTTCAAAGCCCGGAGTCGAAAATGGGCTAACTCGCTAATTCCATGTTTCACAATATGCATCTGAGAAGGCTCAGAGCTCCGCATTGGTAGTAAGTCAGTGGAGATATTCAAATAGCTTTCCATAAAACAGCGGCTGGCCTGCTGTGGAGAGATTGTGCGCGGAAACAGCTGAGCTTTGTGGAACTGCACGCTGGGCCCCAGACGGCGGAGGCCTTCGACTCGGAACGCCGACTCGCTGCCATCCAGTCCGGGCCTCGGACAGCGACCCTGGAGGGCAGGGCCGGACTGCCCTGCGGGTTCCCGAGGTCACAGCTCTTCAGGGGAGCCTGTCTCCATAGAGTGGCCATTGGCTTTGAACTGGTGACCTTGCGGTTGGTCAGCAGCCCGACATGTAACCACCGGACCACCAGGTCTCCTTCGGCACGAGGCGTGTTGTCATTCTTTTCAGAAAGCGTTCTGTGAATGGGTTGTAGTGTAGAGAGAGGTCAGTGTCCCACCCAACAAGTCTATACACAGTTGCTGTCCACGCATCGTGTGCAGTCCCCACAACGTGGCCAGTGGGGTGTTCCTATTCCCACCTCCTTCCTGCGAGTCCAGTCTCCATTCCTCCTCCTTCTTCCCCTGACCCTTCTGCGCTCTGACTTTTAGATCTTCGATGGCTGACCCTTCTGAGATGTGTGGAGCTCCCTGCTGCTGCGGGGCTTCCCCTTAGAGCCCCATCTTTCATTGGGCCGGAAACGGAGCCACAGATGTGAGTTCAGTTGCAGACAAAGGGGTGATGAAGATCCATGGTCTTGGGGGTCCCACTGCACTCCATCTCACCAGGAAGCCTGGCCACCGTGTTTGTATTTGGGAATCTCTTCCTGTACTTTTCCCTGCTCTGTCCTGCCCTCCTCAGGGGGTCCTGTGCAGAGTAGTTGGTGGTGGTAGCCTGGCACCTTCTTGTTTTTCTGGTCTCGGGGTCACGGAGGAGACCAAGATCCTTGTGGTCCGTTAATTCATTAGATGAGTCATTTCCATGCTGCTCATCTTTACAGAGTTCCAGCTGTCGTCCAACTTCACCTGTGATCCATTCTTAGGCTTGTTTTACCCTTTGGGTCAGTGTAGTGCATTAGGAGCTTATGTGTGGGGCTGCTAATGGCAGGGTCAGCAGTTCGAAACCACTCATGCACTGTGGGAGACAGGCAAGGCTGTCTACTCTCATAAAGAGTCACAGTCTCCTCCGTTCCTGTAGGGTGGCTGGGAGTCAGAAGGGACTTGCAGGTGGTGAGTAGAGAACGTTCCAGAAGTGTCCTGCTTGTTCCTTCCTCCTAGCCTGTCTTAGCATGGCAGCTCCCTTGCAGCCTGCCCACCCACCATGGTGCCCTGCTGGTACTTGAGGTACCGGTGACCTAGCATCACAGCTACACACAGGCCACCACGGTACAACAGACGGGCAGATGGGCAGGTGGCATACCTTGAACCATGTGTGTCACCGTCTTGAGTCATGTTCCTTCAGGATAGGTGCCCACATCCCTCCTCTCGGTTTCCCAGTCCCCTGGACCGGCTGACTGGCTTCTCCCCTTAGAGAGCTTCAGGGCTGACACGGAGCGAGGAGAGGATCGGGGCAGAGCGATCTATCGGCTGCGCTGGAAAGAGGCTCGCTGTAGGAATTCTGGGTGGCTTGAGCAGAGTGACTAATGGTGGGTCGAATGAGAAAATGAACATCAGCCAAGGTTGGCTTTTCTGAAACTTGAGTCGGGCGGAGGTTTGCGGAGGGAGCAGAAGCCCGGTTTCGCATCTCACAGCTCACGGGCCTTTTGTTTCCTCTCCTTGACTGCCTGCCACGCCACTTCCTCCCACTTCCCGGCCCCATCATGCCCTCTTTTCCTCCATGCTCACCAGGAGTGTAATTCCCGGTGGGTATTTTTCCAGCTTCATGCAGGTGTTTCCTGTCTCCTTTCCTCCTCCTTCCCAACCCTTCCTGCCTTCTGAGTCGGTCCCTGGTGTGTGCTGCTCTGCTCTCTGGTTGAGGGTCCTCTCGGGTGGGTGAGGATCTCTCTGCGCCATTGCTCACCCACAGGTGTCTGTTTCAGCTTGGAGCTGAGCCACAGGGTGAGTTCAGTTCCAGCCCTGAATCAGGTCACAGGGACATAGTCTCGGGGGTCCCACCATTCCCTGTTACACCAGGAAGCCTGATCTTTTCCGTAGGGTTGGGGCTCTCCTCCCGCTCCATCAGTACCTTCTGTGGTGACCCCGTTCAGGGTGGCAGCAGTGGCGACTGGGCACTATCTACTTCTGGTCTTGGGTCCATGAGGGCCGAGGTTCTCGTGGTCCGCCCGTCATGCCTGTTTGGTCTCCTCCCCCAGCTTGGCTCTGAGGAGGAGAGGAAATAGTCATGGGACCTTAGAGGGCCCCTCTCAGGCTTTAGAGGCTAGCCCTGCTCACCAAATGGACAGGAGCATCCTCTTGGTGCCCTCTGTTATGCGGGTTGACCTGGGTACCGCTGCCTAGAGCTGCAACTCTAACAGGTGTTTGGAAACCTTCCGTGCTCAGATACCTGGGCCCTGGGTCTTCTCATTCCCTCCGTTCTTTCCCGTCCCTCCCTCAGGCTCCAGTGAGCTACAACTCCCTTAGGATCAGCTGTACTCTCTCTCTAGGGATGGTCTTTTCTTCCTCGCGTCTTTCAGAGCATGGTCTACCAGCCCTCAAAACCCCAGCTTAGACCATTCCTCCTCAAGCAAGCCTTCCCTGACCGTCCCCCGCAGTGAGTTGCCCTCTTAGCAGAGCATGACAGGCGATGTTGCCATCATTTGGGGGCTCCCTCCCACAGGTCGGCTTTGGGGCAGGGCTTGCTGTCTCTCTCCCTCCCTGTGCCGTGTCCCCAGCACTCAGACTGAATGGACGAGACGAGTAAGCAAGCTAACGTGCCATGGCTACAGCGGTTTCCCTATCGTATTATCTTAGGGGGTATAAGATAATAGATAAAAGATGTGTAATATAAGATGGGTAAAGGGTAATAGTGTGCTATTGGGAAGCCAGCTATCATTTAGTAAAACAGGTTTGTTTTCAGAAACACAGCTTTTGTGAGTGACAGCCCCTCCTCTTTCTCACACCGTGCTATGAAACCCCAGGTGCTGTACGAGACAGACACGGCTGTGTCCTCTGACAGTTTGTTAGAGGTGTGTTCTGTGTCAGGTGTGGTTCTAGGCATTTGTCATACAAGGGAGGAATGCGGATGGATCCTGGTCCCCAGATTCCATGGTGGCAGAGAGAAGTATCTAAGTACATCCTTTGCCTGAGACTCATTGAGTGACTGCGCCGGACCAGGCTTTGTACTAGACTCGGGAGCAGGGGCATCTTTCTGCTCTCTGCAAGGCCCAGCATGGGCACCGTGAGAAAGTTGTAGGTGGTGGGCTGGCAGGGCCAGGTAGAACCTCGCATGAACCAGCCAGGTAAGGCCACTCGAGAGCGTGGCCGAGCAGAGTGTACTCTTTGCTCTTCAGGCAACCTTGGTTTGCCTCAGCCCCCTTCATTGTGTAACAAATCTTCTGTCTTTAATGGTCGCCATTGACTTTACTGTTCCTTGTTTTGATTTTCAAATGTAGACACCGACTTCTTTCTAAAGAAGCGTGCCATCCAACAAATTTTACTTAAAAGTAAAGCCACCGATGTTTAAGTGAGGCGTCTGAATATCCCATTTAGCTCGTTAATCAAGGCTGTTTGTAGCTGATTGCTTGTTGCTTCCTGTGGGTTGAATTGATCATTCTCCTTAAGCACCTGTTTATACGAACTTTATTGATTTACCCTGCCCTCGAGCCAACTCTGCAAATTTGATACGCTGGGCAACCTTTATGAATCGTGTAGATCGCAAACCCTTTGTCAGCCCGCCTTGGAGCACACTGTTGGTTGGGTGCACGTCTCCAGGACCCACTGACATTTGACAGCAGTCCCGGCGCACTGTAAAGATGAACCACGCTTCTTATTGACCATGGGCCCTTGCGGTATTTACTTAGCAGATGGAGGTTTGCAGTGATGCAGCGAGGCTGTCGCTGAGAACAGTTCCCGTTGCATTTGAAAGGCCTGACTGGTTTGTTAGCCTAAGTGATTCTGTTCTGTCACGCTGTTGACAATTGGAGGCACATCCTGCCTGCTTGTCAGGCTGCTAAAAGGAATGACGTGAGGGTGGCATTATAGGGGTTAGCTACTTTGCCACCCCATCCTTGAGCTGTGAGCTGGCTCTCTCTGGGCGAGCCAGAATCAGGACCAGCTCACAGAAATGGACCCATCTCGCTCCAGCTCCCTGAGGCCCCGCTCAAGGACATACACCCACTGTCCGCCTCTCCCCGCCACGGGCTCTTTACGATTCTATCCCATCCTTCCATTGGATGCTGGGGAGGCCATTTGAAGAATGCGTCTGCTTAATTGGAGCATGGGCTTAATCTGACAGCACATGATTCCTGACTGTCTGATTGTCTCGGATGTGTGAGGCAGCCTCCTCGCTTGCCCACTGTCTTTCAGCTGCCCCAGAGAAGGATGCGTTGATGCCCCCCTTCCTGAGGCAATTGAGCTTCATGTGCACGCTGGCATGGATCCACACACGGAGGTTGAGGATGGTGGGTGGGTGTGATAGGTAGGCTTATTGTGTCAACCTGGCCAGCGAACACATGTGGGATTAATTGAAGGGCGGACAGATAAATGACTCGGTGAGCCTCACCTGTCTGGTCTCTTGCTCTCTGATGATCAGACCAGTCAGTGTGTGGCTGCCTTAGCTGGTTCTCTGCCTCAGTTTGCAAGCTACACTACCTGTGGGACATCCAACTCGTGCACTGTGTCACTGTAGTTTGAGGTTCCTTCAAGACCTGCTTTGCCACACTACTGCAGTATACATCGCTTGAACTGGGTACTATGGGACCCTGTCATCTGGCTGACGGTTGGTGACCTGTCTTGCTGTTTGCTGCCTGTAGCTGGATTGCCTGAATTTTTCTACAGAGGACTCAGCTGTCTGCTTCCTTGACTTGCACCCGGTGACCCTCAAGACTTGAAGGACTGCCAGAGTATTAGCTGTGTCAGGGAATTGAGTTGCACTGAGCCATTTGTACTACTCTATAGACTAATTAGCTGTTTATTTCATGTATTGTATAACTATCTATCTATAGAAATATACATAGCATCATAAGTGTCCTGGTTTTGTTTCTCTAGAGAACCCTGTCTAACACAGGGGGGCTGCCACCATCCCGTCTACTGACAGCGCAGGGGTCGAGAGATGGGGAAAGGGAGGGTTGGGCAGGAGAAGGCATCTCAAGACGGGAGTCCCAGTGAAGCTGGCTGGTGGGTGCAGAGGCAGATGGCTCCATAGCCAGCAAGTCAGACAGCAGGTCCTGGTGGCTCTCAGGGCCGGCACACCATCTGGCAGGCCGTGGACTCCCATCGAAAGAACCAGAGGTCCATGAGCCAGATAACAGGATCCAGAGCAGTGAGACGGGAATAGCTCTCCATAGTGTCTGCTTGTGTGTGACGTAGGGGCCATCAACAGGGCTGTGACCTGAGTAAGGGGTGGCGCTCCACCCTCATCTTCCCCCGCGGAGGTGATTACGCTGTATGAGGTCACACCCCGAGGGAGGCCTCCATTGACCGAACTATGAGAGGCCCGTCCAGCCAGGTCGACACAGACCTCCCTGTCACACACCCGAAGCTGTGGTTTCGCCCCCTCCCGCCTTTCAGTCTGCATGTTCCACCATGAGTATTCCGGTGGCATGCTGCGCCTGACATTTGCCAGCTTAATTAGAGAGCTGGTCCCAGGCCTCAACTCTCCTGTGTCTTTGGTGCTTCTCAGCCAATCTGGAAGGTGGCAGGGCTCGCTCGCTTCCGAGAAACGATGAAAAATGGGCTGGTGTGAACCTGGAAAAGCTTCTTTCAGCGCAGACAGGCCTCGCATTCGTACTCCTTCACCTCCTG
>NW_022103901.1:1935725-1937546 GCF_000313985.2 Echinops telfairi
CAGAAAACGATGGTCTGAGAGTAAACCCGTCTAATCCACGGAGCGGCTCCAAAGCCTCGCACGACACCAGCCACAGCAGTGATGTCGGTGGAAGCGTCCACAGTCCGCTCACTCCATTGTCCCGGGAACCTCGGAGGCCCTCTCCAACCGTCTCTTGCTGGTGGCTGTCACCAGCCTCGGCCGGGAGCAGACGGTGATTTTTTACATGTGTCATTTCCCACATGCGCTGGGGGAGCTGCCCAGTCCGTGCCCAGAGCAGCCAGAAGACAAAGGTAATGCTGTTCTCATTTTCAAACAGCCAGATGGCCTCCGATGGAGGTTACCAGGGTGTGACGGGATTTTAAGTCCAGGTTCGGCCGGACTTTTGTGAAGCCACCTCTACACGACCAATCAGGAGTTTGTTTGGGTTAAGCATCAACCCGTGCCTGGAAGGGTTAAGGACTGTAGCCGCCTTCATGCAGATTGTTTTTAATCACAGACTTTTGACTCAACACCCTGCCAGAGACGGAGCCCTTTGATACAGAGTCGCGGAAGGGTTCGACGGAATATTCCAAGGACTGTCGGGAGAAGGGGGCGGACCTGTCTTGGGGAAGTACAGCCCGCATGCTCCTGAGAAGAGAGATGGGAAGATCTCATCTCGGGCACTCTGGACATGTTGTCAGGAGGGACTGGCCCTTGGAGGGGACACCGCGGGCTAGAGCCTTAGCAGAAGAGAGGGAGGCCTCCAATGAGACCGGCTGCCCAGGGGGTGCCCCAGGGGGGCTGCGTTGAGACTTAGGATTGTGAGGATGACGACACCGTCCTCTGTTACATATGGCGGTTCTCTGAGCTGGGATGGGGATCATAAACTGGATGGGCATGGAGAAGAGTGAAAACTCCAGAACCCTTCATTGTGCTTGTTCGAAACCGCTCCAGGGACCAGTGCGGTTGTGCTGACAGAACAAGGAGCGAGCGTGTGTTTGAAGTCTGGAGAGCTGGGTGTTGGGTGGTCTTTCATCCTGCGATCTATTCAGTCTGTTTGCCCAGCAGATCACCCCGAGAAGCTGGCTCGTGTGGAGAAGAATGGGGCAGTGGGGTTGGAGGCAGGCACGTGAGCCTGTGATATGCAGAGAATGCAACCTTCTGTCTGGAAAGCCCGGAGGATGAAGCACTTGCTGGCGAAGGCTGAGGACCGCAGCCTTCATTCCGTGTGGATCACAAAGAAACCCAGGTCCTTGCACCTGGACCGAGAGACAGCAGCCTAGCCAACAGAGAGAAGGTCGACGTTGTCCAGGAGTTCGTGTTGCTTGGATCCACAGCCAGTCCTCATGGGAGCGAGCCGCAGTCAGGAGGTCAAACAGCATGCTGCACAAGGTCTCTTTGAAGTGCTGAAGAGCCAATTGGAAGACTGGGGTGCACCCGGCCCCGCCGTGGTATTTTTCGGTGGCCTCATAGGCGTGAAGAGCGCAGAAGCATCGATGCGTTTGAACAACGGTGCAGGTGAGGCCTATTGCAAGTCCCAGGTTCGGCCAAAAGGACACCCAGATCTGTCCTGGAGGAAGCACAGCCCGAGTGCTCCTTAGAGGCAAGACTTTGTCTCCGGTACCTCAAGCCTTACTTATCAGCTGGACCGATCCTTGAAAAGGATTGGTAAAGTAGAAGGTCAGCAAAAAGAGGAAGACCCTCTGGGACAGCGGTTCTCAACCTGTGGGTCACGGCCCCTTCACAGGGACCTCCTGAGGCATCACAGTAGCAAATTGACAGTGATAAAGGAGCAACGGAAATCATTTTATGGTTGGAGGGGGCGGTCACCACAACATGAGGAACTGTATGAAAGGGTTG
>NW_022103901.1:1938805-1939792 GCF_000313985.2 Echinops telfairi
TTTTTCTTTTGGCCATGCGATCCACGCACCCTCACAGGCATCTGTGTTAGAAAGTGCCACTCAGTGTGAATTTTTAGCGTATTTACTAGGTTGTCCAACCCCCCCCCCCCCATCACCCAATTCCAGCGCATTCGCATCGGCTCAGAAGGAAACCCTGTACCACGTGCCTTCTACCCGTCTGTGCCCGTCTCGGTGGGTTGGCGGGTTGGCGTCTGAGACTGCGGCACTGGACCAACAAGACCGGGCTTCGTCCTGCTCGAAGTCATTCATTCGTCCCTGGAATGGAGGCAGGGAATGGAAGCGCTGAAGCATCAGTTGGGTTGGAGAAACTTGGCTGTCAATGGCGTCTAAAACAAGGTATTGATCAAGATAGGGCAGAACTGGGAAATCAAAAATACAGTGGCCAGGAACGCTATCTACTATGAGGGGTATTCCTAGGGCTGAATGTGGTCCAGCAGTGTGTGTGCACGTGTGTGTATTCTTAGGTGTCTTGCGGTCAGTTCCCATGAACATAACCTCACGTACAACAGAGCCGAGCACTGCCTGGCCGGGGCATCCCCACAGCCCTGTCTGTCCAAGCCTGTGGTTGCTGCCACGGTGTCCGTCCACCCCTCAAGAGTCTTCTTCTCCGCTGCCCCTCGACTTTGCCCAGCATGACGTCCTTCTCCAGAGACTGGTCCCTCCGGGCGACATGTCTGAAGGGAGAACAAGTCTCGCCATCCTTGCTTCTAAGGGACATTCTGACTATGCGTCCTTCAAGACAGATTGGTTGGTTCTGTGGCAGTCCCTGGAAAAGAGCACCGTGCTGGGTACAGTCACGGGGCAGCAAAACAGAGCAAGACCCTTGACGAGGTGGACTGACGCGTGGCTGCAGCCATGGACTCCAGAATCGGGACCCTGGTGAGGACAGCGCCCGAAGGGGCGGCGGGCGTTGCGTTCCGCACGGTTGCTGTGAGTCAGACAGACCGGACAGCATCTGTGTGCGTC
>NW_022103901.1:1941465-1953456 GCF_000313985.2 Echinops telfairi
GCCTGCTTCCCAGCAGTGAGAACAGGTGGGGTCAGCCCAGGCTTGGTCCAGCCAGGGCTGTCGAGCTGTGGTCCAGCGTCAGTCCTCCGCTGGGTGGGTGATTCTGCCACAAGCCTATCTGTGTCCATGCCTGGAGGCAGGAGATCATAAACTTGATTCTTGACCTCGGCTTCCAACTGTAATTCTTGGGCAGGTGTTGTGTCATGGCGCTGGCAGAGACGATCTGTCGGGAGCACCATGGACTGTCAGAAGAAGGAGCAAGTCCTTTCGGGAGGAAGGACAGCCCGAACGCTCCTGAGAAGTGAGGATGGTGAGACTGTACCTCATGTTCTTTGCACATGTCACCAGGCCGGACTTATCCTTAGAGAAGGACGTCATGTGCGGTCGAGGGTCACGGATCAAAGAGGAAGACCCTCAAGGAGATGGAGGGACCCAGTGGCCGCAACCAGGGGCTCAAACAAAGCAGCACCAGGCAGAGTGCCACTCAGTCCTTACCACCACCACCAGCAGCAGCAGCAATAAGATGGCCCGGTGAAGAGGAGCCTTGTTCCTTCATATCTTCCTAGGTGGGGTGGGGGTGGGGGATGCACCTAGGAGGAGAAGTCACAGTGCATCAATGAGCCATGAATGAGTGGCCTTAAAGGCAAGTTGCTGTGCTCGGATGCTGAGTGAGATGCAGGCACTCCGAGTTTGGCCGTAAAATGCCCGGATGAGTGTGCTTTCACAAAGCGGGTGGAAAAATTGCCTGTCTCTTGACTCCGTGTTCCCCACACACGTCTTGCACCTTCCGTGCATGTCATTCCACTTCTAACAAGGAGAGTGTGGGACTTGGTCTGCCGCGGCCTGTCCTTGACCCTCGTCTCCTGATGCGGCTTCATCGATCGCTGCATCTTGCTGACCACGTCTTAGTGTCTCACACACACCAAGCTTCCCTCAGCCCAAGAGCTCTTGCAAATGCTGTGGCCTCTGCCTGGGATACCTTCTGCCACTCTGTGGGGGAAATCCCACCAATTCCCCACGCTGGTGCTTAAATACTTGTTGGATTCTGATGGCCAGCATCCTCCTTGGTGAGGGGCAGTCGAGTCGGTTCCCATGCATCGTGCTCCCACGTACAGGAGACCCAGACTCTGTCCGTCCTGCGCCGGCCTCACCATGGTTCTACTGGAGCCACCATGCCCCTTCCTCCTCGGAGGGGCTCCCTCTTCCTCCCGGGCCCTCTACCAAGCCCGCTGACCTTTTGCAGCCACGCTCTCTGGCGATAACATGCCCAGAGGAGGTGAGAGTCAAAGTCTCCCTCTGGCGGTGCCTGTGTTTACAACCCCTGGTATTTCTCTCTGGAGCATTTATGCCAATGGTCAGCAGCGCCTTTCATCCACACAGTCCTCTGCGTGTTACCGTTCGTCCTGTCTGTGATGGCCTGGTCGTGCCGCCTCACGCAGCGTCCCGTCCTGAGCCTGGCACACGTGCCACCTCACTCAGCGTCCCGTCCTGAGCCTGGCACACGTGCCGCCTCACGCAGCGTCCCGTCCTGAGCCTGGCACACGTGCCGCCTCACGCAGCGCCCATCCTGAGCCTGGCACACGTCGGTGCCTTCATCAAGACTTGGTGGGTCAACGAGCAGCGATGCGTTCCGCCAGGACGAGGCAAGTTAACGCCTGAAAGGCCCCCCTTAGACTTGGCACGTGGGAGCCATGAACTGCTCTGGAACCAGAGTCTTCGAGGCATGGAGAGGACGGAAGCCAGCTCCCAAGCACGTTACAGCAAAATGAAAAAGCCAGGAGTTAATTACTGGCAACAAAACATGGGAACGCTTCCAAATGATTTCTTTCCGATAGCCAACTTTGGCGGAGTGTTGTGAATTCTGCGGGCCTGGTCAGAATCGTCCACATTGCGAGATTGTCGGGGCCGTGGAGCCGGTTCTGATTCACAGCGACTCAGGTACAGCAGGAAGACGGCCTTCTTCCACTTCTCCCCTACCTTCTCCCACGGGCAGCTTCTTCTAGGACTCTTCCTCACACCCTCTGGACACCCGGGCCTGCTCTGTTGGGTCCCTTTGTAGCTGGAGCATCGTTGTGGACCCACCTGGGCTTTGAAAGCTGGATAGGACACCACGGTGCAGGTTGATCATGGAGGGGAAGGCATCTCTCGCCAGCCTGCATGTCCGCTTGGGACCGAGTCCGTTGTTGGGGTTGAGAACTCCCTGTGTTTGTGCAGGACACTCAGCTCCCACAGCTCAGAGCCCGGCCACACTGTCAAAGAGAACCAGCAGCGTTTTCCTATCGAACAAAGCCTAGCCTGGTGTGGCCTGGTACTAATCCCTGCCGCTGCTTCACACTCAGAAAGGGCCAGATGTGGGTGTGTGAAGATCGCAGGGGCACCACTGGGAAATGTGCACCATCGGCAGAGATGCACGCTGCTTCGACTTGGACGCTGATGAGAACATACTCACCCGTGCACTTATGAGGCCTCTGTCAACAGGGGGCTGGGCTTGGAAGGGCTTTCTTTGGTGTCGCTGTTGGTTAAGCGCTGGACTGCTAACCACAACATAAGTGGTTGAATCCACCGGCGGCGCCGAGGGAGAACAAGGAGGCTGTTGGCTTCTTGTTGAGAGTTACAGCCTCAGAAATCCAGATAGGGTTGCTATGAGTGGGCAACAAGCACTAGTGGGTTGCATGTTGGGATACTAACTGCAAGGTCTGCAGTTTGAATCCAGCGGCCGCTCTGTGGGAGAAAGACGAGGCTGTCTGCTCCTGAAGAGATTGGCAGCCTCAGAAGCCCACAGGAGCAGTTCTCCCCCATCCTACAGGGCACTGAGTCAGATCAACTTGTGACAGTGAGTTTAGTTTGATTTCCACCCTCCTCGATGACAGCTTTGGGAGAAAGTGGGGGCTTTCTACGCCCGTAAAGGGTTACAGTCTCAGAAACCCACAGGGGCAGTTCTACCCTGTCCTGCAGGATCTCTGTGGGTCAGCGTGGACTCGGTGGCGATGAGTTTGGCTGTTGTCACCCTCCTGTGGACAGCCACCCCCGGAGGCCATCCCCGGGCTGTGTGTGCAGAAGCAGCCGGAGGGGAAGCGAGAAAGCTGGCTCTCCGAAGGACGCAGTTGGGGAGCTTCTCCATTAGCAGTGTTAGGTGTCATGTTATCGGGGGGTTAGCTGCGTCATCCTATTCCGCTGAATATTTTCCCGTTCTTCCTTTTTTTGGCTGGCTGGATCCGACAGTAACATGTTAGACGGAATCACGTTTGTTTTTCACAGTTTGAGGGCTTGCCACCGGCAGGCCAGGTTTGCGTGCAGCTCGGGTGGTTCCTACATTCCTCTGCTGTGTTTTTGTGTTTGACCACCCTCCTTCCCCTTGCTCATTAATTCTTTCAGAGAAGTGATCATTTGACTGTAGGTGGAAGAGAAACTTCGGTGTTGGATGTTAATGAGCCACTGCGCTGTCTGCCTGTCGGTCTGCTGTCCGTCTGTCTGACTGCGCTGTAGGCTGCTCTCGCCTGTCTCGCTCATCTCTCCGGGAAGAGATGAGGGGCCTGGAGTCTGACTCTTGGGGCGTTGGGCACGGTTTTGTCTCCGCGGGCAGGAGGCTCAGCACCGAGGAGGGTGACAATGAGAGGCTGTTTTAGAGAAACAGAATGTAACTTCACTGCGTCCCTCTTTGCGGGGCATGTGCGGTCTGAAGGACGGCTCTGTGCTTTTTAAAAGCCCAGCACTCGGCTCGTTTCACGGCATTGTTGTTTGAGTGGGACTCCCGAGCGAAAACGAGTCAACGAGAGCTTTTATTGACCAATGATTCTTTTCACAACAAATGCCCTCCCCACTGCCCCCACCCCCAGTAATTCCAACAATACACTGACCGTGTGTCGCTGAGGACACACACCGTTCAAGATGACCAGAGCATTTAAAATGCGGTTTTCACCAATCTTTGTATCTATACCTGTTTCTGAATCTGTACCTAGACCTTCACCTAGCTCAGTGGTTCTCAACCTTCCTAATGCTGCGACCCTTTAGTACAGTCCCTCATGATGTGGTGACCCCATGACCCCACGTCGGGTGTATCTGCATGTGGGTGGACCCGAAAGAGACGGATGGAGGAGCGGTGTCTCGGTTCCTAGGACTGTCAGAAATGTCTTCGGTGATCCTCGTGAAATGGTTGTTTGACTCCCCAAAGGGGTCATGACCCACAAATTGAGAACCACTGACCTACCTAGTGCTACGTTTGCAGAGAGGGACAAAGAAAGAACAAACATTTAAGTTAAATATTTAATGGGCATGCTTTTTTCTTAAAGGATTTCAGATGGTTGCAATGCCAAGTGTTCTCTGTCACTGGAGAGTTGAAAAGTTGGGTGTGTTTTACAGGACTTAGCTGCCAGCTGTACACTGGTGTCTCATGGGATGAGAGCAGTGGAGAGGGGACAGTTTCTACCGCGCCGAGTGTGCAAAACTAAAGGCATCTCCAGGTAGTGAGGGCTTTGTTTTGTGGCCATGACTCCCCCCTATGTAGAAGATGGTGTGTAGGACGTTGTGTACAGGAGCCTGCTCTCGATCCCAAATGACAGGGCTAGGCTGGGTGGTTTGGCCTTCTGCATTTGGGGGCACCTGAGATGTCTTAGAGAGTGGGCAGTGTTCTTCTGAAGATAAGCTGTTAATTCTAGCAAATGCCAGTCGAAAAAGTGGGCAGGAGTGACAACATTAATTTCTGAAAAAGGAGGCTTTAAAGTCAAATTCAGCCTGAGACTAAGACGGGTGTTGCATAATGACCAACAGGTCCATTGATCCTTGATCCAGCCGTGGTATCTGTGCCCCCAGTGGAAGAACCGTTGGATCCATAAGTACAACTCTAGCAGCATGGGAGAGAGAGAGGCAGTGCCGTAATCAGTGGGGGGACTTTAAGGTGCCACTTTCGGTCTTGAAGAACCAACAACCTGAGAAAGAAACTCAACAGAGACGCACAAGAACTAAACCATGCAACCAACCAACTTTACACGCATATCGGGCGCAGCGCCCTGTGCCAACAACAGCACAACGTGCATTCTGTTGCAACAAACGTGGATCATTCTTCAGAGCCATCCATATGCTAGATTACAAAGGGGGCCTTGATAAATTAAAAGGCATCTGGACACTACACAGCATCTCCCCCGATCCCAGTGGCTTAAAATGAAAACAGACAAAATACTCTTACCGCAGTCTGTCAGAGGAACAGACATACCTGTCCGGCAAGGTCCGCAGCCATGATGCTCCTTAAAAGCAAGCCTGGTGAGACTTTGTCACATGCACTTTGGATGTGTTACCCTGTTTCCCCGAAAATAAGACAGTGTCTTATATTAATTTTTGCTCCCAAAGATGCGCTAGGTCTTATCTTCAGGGGATGTCTTATTTTTCCATGAAGAAGAATACGATACACATTTATTGTTTATTGTTTTATTGAAAGAGACCTTGCACTTCCTGTCTGCTCCGGCTGCATTGCGGCAAACAGTGAGCTGCATGGCGGCACCTGCCTCTATGGTCCAGAGTCCAGAGTTACCGTAGCTTCGGGGGACCTTATTTTCGGGGAGGTCTTATTTTCCGGGGTGGAGGGGGGTGCCTTATGTTTCAGCGAGAGGCAAAACTGTAAGTAGGTCTTGTTTTCAGGGGATGTCTTACTTTCGGGGAAACAGGGTATCAAGGGGAGCCAGTCCCTGGACAAGGACATCATGTTTGGTGGAGGTCAGCCCAGAAGAGGGAGAATCTCGGTGAGATGGCGGACACGGCTGCAACAGTGGACTCAATCACGGCACTGTTTGTGAGGGAGGCGCTGCACCTGGCGGAGGTTCCTTCGTGGGTCCTTATGAGTTGGAATCAACTCGGTGATAATTACTGACAACAACAACAACGACATTTGTTGCGATGGCAGCTCTCCTGTGGAGTCTGAGTACTGCTTACTTGCGTGGAGCCTTCTGGTTCCCTTTGAGCAGGTGAATACCACTATATAGCTTAGGGATTCAGCGGGGCCCACACTGGGCAACCACAGGTAGGGCTTTTAAGTCGAGGGCTGGTGATTCTTTTAAAGCAAAATTTAACCTATCAAATCATTGATCCCCTGAATTATTTGACCAACCACCCGCTTAAAAAAATCACGCACTGTCTCCTGGCAATTAAAAACTTTCATACAATAGCCCATCAGCTGGGATTAAGTGTAAGCACCTGCTCTTAGAGTGGCCCCGGGATCATCCCAGCACTCCCCAGGGAGCAGAATCATTCACTTTAGGGAATGCTAAGCTAACTACACGACACAAGAAGGCACCGGTGTCAAAGAAGGAGCACTTTAAGGAAAGCATTGTTGGAGTTGGGATTTAACAGCTGATTTGGGTGGTGCTTGAAGTCAGATGGTAACTTAGGAGATGGGCCTCCTGAGCAACACTAGCAACACAACAGACAATCACGAGGTGCATTCAGCACCATTTCTGAATTTCAGAGCAAAGAGGAAATTTAATGAGTACTTCATTATTAGGTGCTAAGAAGAATAAAACATTATCTTCAAGGAAAAGAGAAGGGGCCTACCCAGTCCAGTCAATACAGAAAAAACTGGGAACGCCAGAACTCATGTGCCAAACACAGCAAGACAAAGGCCACACTCACAGCCACCAGGTGCATCCCGACTCACTTCAACAGGGTAGCACTGCCCCAGCGGGTCTCTGAGGCTGTCACTTTTCAAGGGGGCAGACAGCCTCACCTTTCTCCCACAGAGTGGCTGGTGGATTCGAACCACAGACTTTGTGAAGGGCAGCCCAGTGCACTGCCAAAGCTCCAGAGAGCTCGAGCTAGGGAGGGAGAATGCAGCTATTTCCCACTGACAGAGAGGGATGGAACATCACTAAGACTGCTCTACCAGGCTGAAAACTTTGGAGACCCAGAACACAAGGCCACCCCGTGGAATTGCAGCTTTCCCACAGGTTCCACTGTGCTACGTGGTTGGGCAAAGGATCTGTGTTTGCAGCCACGCTAGTGGACCACTTATGAATTCTTTGCAGCCGAAGTTGAGAAAATATTGAAGGAGCAGGTGGAGCAATCTAAGGGGGAAAGGCCCACAGGCTACATGGAGGAAGACCTGGTGGGGAGAACAATCTATCTTCACTCTACACACTGGGCATTCTTAAACAAAACAAGTCAGACTATGGCGTGGCAGAGCATGAGTTCACATGCACCCCTCTTTAACTGATGGAGAATCCACTCTGCCAGCACCCAGCGCAGGACATGAAAACACCAGGCTTCCCAGACTGTACGTTATTCTGGGAACACACAGCCTCATCCTTCTCCTTTGAAGCAGCTGCTGGGTTTGAACCACTGACTGTGTGGGTAGCAGCCCAATACTCGGAATACTCAGTCCACAGAGCCACTCGGAATACTCAGTCCACAGGACCCCTTAGAGCAGTGGTTCTCAACCTTCCTAATGCCGCGACCCTTTCATACAGTTCCTCATGTTGTGGTAACCCCCCAGCCATAAAATTATTTTCGTTGCTACTTTATAACTATAGTTTTGCTACTGTTATGAATTGGGCGATCCCTGTGAAAGGGTCGTTTGACCCCCAAAGGGGTTGCGACCCACAGGTTGAGAGCCGTTCCCTTAGAGCATGGCGTGGTGTGGGCGGGGTGGAGGGGAATAGGGATGTTTTAGGGAAGGTGATGCAAACAGGAAGGGGCTTCAAAAAATCTGTGGAAAAATTTCTTTAACTTTCAATCCCATGGTTCCACGAACTTTCTGAATGCCCCCTCCACTCCCTTCATACGATACAACACCCACTCCTGGGAGAACTTCCAGAACAGCTGGTCTGGCTTTCAGAAGTCACCATAAAATGTTCTAAAAAGGAAAAGCGAAGACCTGTTGGCCTTGAGTCCATGCCAACTCGCAGCCACCCTGCAGGACAGAGGGACCGGCCACAGGCTCTCCGTGGCGTCCCCATCATGGATGCAGATGGCCACACCTTTCCCCCCCGCAGAGCCTCGGGGGGTTCAGACAGCCTGCCTTTCCACTAGGGCCAGTGCTGGACGGCTGTGCTATTGGGCTCCTTTCATAAACCTAGGCAGTATTTTTAAAATTGTAAATTGTGTGTGTGTGTGTGTGTGTGTATTTCAGACCATCAGCTCAGTAAGGCCACTCAACAGAGTTCTTTCGCACCTCCCTCCATCCTCCCTCTCATACAGTGGACATCTGTCCACCCCCTAGTTCATGGCTTCCTCTTACCTCCCCCCAAAGTCTGTTCCCTTTGGCGTGCAAGCCCTTGTCTCGCTGTTGATTCTGGTGGTGGTCTCCTGCAGGGTTTACCCTTCTGTGACTGACTGACATCCCTGGAAACACTGCTCTCCAGGCCCATCCTTGCTGACTACTCCGTGGTTGAATCACGGTTTTTCAGCAATGCGTGATATGCCATTGTGTGGCTACACCAAAGCTTCTTGATCCCATCTGATGGGTGTTGGGGCCGTTCCCAATGTCTCTCTATTATGAACAGTGGGTGTTGGGTGAGGCTGGGTTGACCAGAGAAACACATCCACTGACACTCCTGTATTGTAAGAAAGAGCTTTATACCAAGAAGTAATTGTATATCAGGAAAACATCCCAGCCAAATCCAACTGAAGTCCTTAAGTCTGAAACTAGTCCATCAGTCCCTCTTCAGACTCACGCAGCCACATGCAGTGATGCAGAATGCAGGGAGATCACAGGCCGGTGGGGCAGAGTCATGTGGATCCAGTGGTGGTGGCCGCATCACAGGGCTCTGGCAGGTCTCTGCGTGGCTCGTCTACAGGAAGGTGAAGGCAGTGAGGGAGTGTGTCCCGCCTCCAAGAGAGCCATTTATCTTTGTGGCACCTTCCAATGAGGTCACCAAGCTGTGACCTGACCTGATTGACAGGCTAAACTTCAACCATATCTTCTTACAGGTGCCAGGTTGGCACAAAAAAATCCATTTTTCCAGGATGGAGGAGGGGGAGGGGGAGGGGTGGGGTGGGGGAGGAGGGAGTGGCAGCATAGTGGTCACACATTGGGCTTCTAACTACAAGGTTAGCAGTTCGAAAACCACCAGCCACAAGCAGGGGGAAGATAGGCTTTCTCCTCCTGTAAAGAGTCACAGTCTCAGAAAACCACAGGGGCCAGTTCTACCCTGTCCTGGAGGATCGCGATGAGTTGGCATGGATTCAATATAGTGAGCTATTACCAGGGATTTTAATGAGCCAGCCACTTTTATAGACCTGCAAAAAGTGTGAGAAGCCTTCATGCATGAATATTATCAAAAAAACTCATGCTAACGAATTGATTCATACTCATAGCAACCCTATAGGACAGGTGGAACTGCCCCCTGGGGGTTTCTGAGGTGGTAACTTTACAGGAGTGGAAAGCCTCATCTTTCTCCCCAAGGAGTGGCTGGTGGTTTTGAACTGCTGATCTTCTGGTAGCAGCCCCGCTGGTCACTCACTACACCACCAGGGCCCTTCGTTAGGTTCATAGAGGGTGTGTTAGTCCGGGTTGACTAGAGAAACAAATCCAAGGAGACTCATATGTGCATAAGAAAGAGCTTTATCTAAAAGAGCAATCGTATATTGAGAAAACTTCCCAGCCCAGTTCAGATTAACTCCATAAGTCTGATATTAGCCCACATGTCCAATACCGGTCCATAAATTTTTCTTTAGACTCACACAGCACATGCAATGACGCTGCGTACAGGAAGATCACAGGCCAGTGGGTAGAAAGTCTAGTGGATCCAGTAGTGATGGAAACATCTCAGTGCTGATGTGGGTCTCCACGTGGCTCTTCCAGTGCCAGGGCTCTGGCTCCAGTGTAGCTCCATGTGGCTTGTCAGCAGGAAGATGAAGCAGACAGAGTGTGTGTCTCGCCTCCAAGGAGGAATGCAGGAGTTCTCATAATCCCCAGAAGAAGGTTATGCCCACAGGGAGGCCTCATTGGCTATGGCTTGATTGACAGGCTAGACTCCACCCCTTTGCAAGTTGACAGGAGATTATGTCACTGCCACAGAGGCATTAATTGTACAGTGATTTCATAAACGGTATTTCCTCTGTGCTCTGAAATTGGAAAGTCTGAGCAGCTGTAGGCCATGCTCCTAATCAGTAAGTTGCCGAGGGAACCTATTATAGACCCAGCAGGAGAAGACGGAAGAAGACACTGGCTGCCGAGAGCCATCCCAATTCCCTGAGGACATTTAAACACAGCGGCCTCCAGCTTGTCCATCTGAGGCTGTGGTCAGCAGAGCTGGCTCCGCTCAGTTCCAGGCAGTGGAGGAGCGAGTCCGGAGTCTGTCCAAGGAAGGGCACCCAAGCAGTTCATGTGTGTGGCTCCCATCCCTAGCGCAGGCGGGCTTCCAAGCAGATTGGCCAGGCAGAAGGAGCTCAGAGCCTGCTGCGTGGACCTTCACTGGGGAGAGTTTCAGGAGATGAGCAGGCCCCTGTCACTTTTACGATGGGCTTTCAGAGCCCGTGGGAGTAGAAAAACCATAAATTCAGGGACCAAAACACCAATCGATAGATTCCCCTGAGTTGTGCTTTAATCACAGAATCAATGGCCTTTTTTGTACTTTGGCATTTCCATTTTCTGTGGACAGTGTCTTCAATATCCAAGAGATCCAGGACCAAGGTGGTGGACCAAGTTTTGCTTTTGACCTCCAGACGGATTTTGGCAGCTCCTTGTGGGAAGCCAGGGATGAAGAGACTAGGCAGGACAGGTGGCTCGCTAAGGCAAGCCCAACCTTACTGTTGTTGCTGCTGCTGCTGGGCGCCCCAGAGCTACCCTCGTGCAACAGAAGTAAACATCGCGGTGTGTTCACTGGGGCGACTGGAGGAACAAATTCACGGACACTCTTATGTGTCTGAGAAAGAGCTTTATGTAAAAGAGCAATCCTATATTGAGAAAACTTCCCAGTCCAGATCTAGCCGGCCGCCATCCTCACAATCCTGGCTGTGTTGTGTCTGAGCCTGTGGTGGCAGCCACTGTGTGTCCGTCTGTCTGTCCATCCGTCTCATCAAGGGCTTTCCTCCTCTCTGCTGCCCCTCCACTTGACCAAACACGATGTCCTTCTTCAGCGACGGTCTCTCTCACTCTAATACTCTATCCAACCAACGTGACGGTAATGGTCAGGGCGATGCAGTGGGAATGCTCCGTTGTGCATGAGGTCACTAGGAATTGGAGCAGATGTGATGGTGGCTCACAACGACGACATCGCACCAAACCCACTGCCATTGATTGGGCTCCAACTCAGAGTGACCCACGTAGGGTCCTTCAGGATAAACCTCTGTGGGAGCAGACAGTGGGTTTGATCAACTGACCTCATGGTTAGTAGCCCAGTACTTAACCCTCATAGCCAATGGAGCTCCTCTCTAACATGTGCTATTTTCTCTAAATAACAGTGTTCCCTTATTGGCTCTACACATTCCAATCAGCAAATTGCTCTTGGAAAATGTGTACAGTCCTCATTTTGGGGTGGCCAATAGGAGCCTTTGTTGTCAGGCTCCATGGAGTTATGCCAATCCATGGCAACCCCCGGTGACAGAGGGCAACCGTCCAATGGGGTTTGCAGACTGTCTCCTTTATGGGAGCAGGTGGGCAGAACTGGCTCCTGTTGGGCTGGGCTGGGGGCTTCGAACCGCCCACCTTTCAATGAGCAGCAGAGTGCTAACCTCCGCGCCACCAAATACCCCAGCCCACTGCCATCCGGCCAGTGCCAACTCGTGGCCTGCAGGACAGACGGGACCTCCCTCTCAGGACCTCCCTCTCGCCTTCCCAGGAGTTCTGGTGTCAGAGCGGGCGGTGCGCTGGGCTGTGATTGCAGGGCAGCCATCTGAACCGTCCTGTGCTCGGCAGGAGAGAGACGAGGCGGTTCTGCCCTGAGCTGCCCGGTCGCTAGGATGCACTCAATGGCGGTGACTGTTTTTTTTAAACATTTTATTAGGGGCTCATACAGCTGTTATCCCAATCCATACACACATCAATTGTGTAAAGCGCATTTGTAC
>NW_022103901.1:1954514-1974717 GCF_000313985.2 Echinops telfairi
ATAGAACAAAGTATTCTTGTGTTGAGGGAGTACTTGAGTGGAGGCCCAATGTCCTTCTGCTACCTTAATACTAAACCTGTAAATGTAGGCTCATAGATCTATTTCCCCATCCTCATATAAATATATTTGCATATGTACATGTCTTTATCTGGACCTCTGGTTTTTTCAACACAGTCTCCGAGACTGTCCTCTGTACGGAGGCCGACTGCCTCACCTTCCTCCTGCAGGGCGGCTGGTGGGCTGGAACTGCTGACCTTTTCTGGGTTAACAGCCAAGCACGTCACCACTGCTCAGCCTGGTCTCCCTTTTTAATCTCAGGAGGCCGGTTTTATAGGTCCCTTTGAAGAAAGTTGTGATAAGAAATATTACTTCAGGCTCATCTTCTTAGGCCACCTCTGTTTGGGAAAGGATACCTGGTGGCGCCGTGCTTAAATCGCTTGATGGGGACCCACCGCCGCTCAGTGGGGGACAGATGTGGCCGTCGGTCACATGCAGGCTGCCGGCCTGGGGAAGCCCGTGGAGCGGGCCTGCTCTGTCTTGTCTGTTGCTCTGCATCCGAATCGACTCCAGTGCAGTGAGTTTGTGCCGTTGCGATAGCTGCCTTCTCTGGAAATGTGCTCAACCAGGTAAGCCCAGTTTTGTCACACGGGTGTTGAGGGCTTAGGTGTTCCGTGGGATGTTTCCCCAAATCCTTGTATACCAGTGTGGGCTGGGGGTGTGGGGATGCTTAGCACCTGTGTGAGGAGCGGGCAGCGAGGCTTTCTGGGGACAGTCTCATTGAGGAGGCCAATAGCCCACAGCTGCCATCCCATTGTGTCTTTGTTCTGCTTGCTGGGCAGCGGGTGACCAACAGTCGAGAGCACAGAGTTCTACAGTTTTCAATCAGTCGCCTGCTCGTCAAACCCCAGGCCGTCCTCACTCCCCGCGGCCCTATTGGGTGAGGGGACTCACCTGCTGGGGTTTCCGAGGCTGCCGGTCTTTACAGGCGCCGACAGCCTCTCTTCCTCCCAAGGACCTGCTGGTGGGTCCAAAGGTCTGACCTTTGGGTTAGCAGCTTCCGGCTAATCCCAATGCCCACCAGGCCTCCTAACCTGCTCTCCAGGAGCCCATCCTGGCAAACAAACAAAGGATGTTTCCTTCATGGAGGGAAGTTCTTAGGGAAAAAAGGCATAAACCCTACAGTATCTGAGATGGACAGCAAAAGGCTTTTCACCCGAGGAGTTAGCAGCAGCCTACAGCGGGAGGCCGATCCTGGCAGGATCAATCTGTTATTAATGGATGCAGCTATCTTAGCCCTACTTCCCATGCATGCATTAATTAATAACTAATTGATTTAGCTAGAATCAGTTAGTTAGTAATGAATGCCATTACCAGCTCCGAACAGCAGCAGCAGCAGGGCTGGGTCTGTGAGATCCCGGCTTCAGCCCTGCCAGATGGGCAGCCTTTTCTTTTCCATGATGGGTAGAGACCAGCGGCCGTGGAGCTGACCCTGACTCAAGGGTGTCAGAGTAGGCCTGTGCTCCAGAAGTTTCCAGCGGCTGGGTTTCTGGACTGAAATGACCCCCACCCCCTTTCCCTGCAACGGCACCTCTGAGCAGCTGAGTGATCTCGGGGAGATGAGCTCCGGTTCCCTTCTAGTGGCATCTGATTTACACTTATCCAGAAAGCAAATTTACAGCCTTATCTGTTGCAGACTTTTATGTATGACTGGCATAAATCAAGCGCTGAGTGAGCGTTTCTTCACCCCGTGAGCATAAATTTGTGATTGGGAGACGGCGTTTCTGAGTCCGGCATCATCATCTACTGATTTCCCAGATCCGAGACCTTCAGCATAACTTCCCGCCAGCACGACGGCGTTGATGCCCTGTTAGGCGGGTCTCGAATGTACCTGGAGGGGTCACAGAGCTGAGCAAAGCCTCTGTGAACAGCCAGCACTGAGAACATATGGACATCAGGGGGGTCCCACCAATGAGCATGGCCAGGTGGCTGGACTCAACCAGCTGCCATCGAGTGGATGCCGAGTCATCGTGAGTGGACCCTGCAGGGCTGGCAGAACTGCTCCTGTGGGTTTCTGAGGCTGTAACTCCTACAGGAGCAGACAGCCTCATCTTCCTCCCTCACAGTCGCTGGTGGGTTCGAACCACAGACCTTGTGGTTAGTAGCCCAGTGTTTAGCCCAGGACACCACAGGAGAGTGTAAAGGGAGATGCCGCACTGTGATGTAAAGGCACATGGGCAGAGGTGCGTCATCTCTGGGACGTTGCAAACAGTGATTATTTTACTGAGAGTTCTAGAAGAGTGAAACAAAAGATGGCGGAGTGATCTTCTGAACACTCCCTGAAGGGACTTCCCTTCAGAAAGAGGCATTCTGCCGAAAGCGGAAGGCAGGAGACAGCGGCCCGTGTGGAAAGGAGGCTCGGCGTGTCCAATGTAATGTCTGTACCTGAGTGCTCTCCCGCCACGAGGACTTTAATCCATGAAGTGGTCCATGTGGATGGTGTCCGTTGGATTCTGACTCACGGCCAGGCTCTGGACAAGCCAGGCAAACGCTTCTGTTCCTGCCCCATCAAGGCTGTGTAATGTTTCAGCCGTGCCAACCCCTCTCATCCTGGGCTTCCTCTTTCCCCAATGCTGTGTCCTCCTCCAGGGCCCAGTCTCTCCGGACAGCGTGTTCAAAGTCCATGCGATGGAGTCTCACCATTCTTGCTTCTAGGGAGCAGTCCCCCTCGATGTCTTCCAACACAGGTGTGCTGGCTCTTCCGACAGTCCAGGTAGAAGCAAACTCTTCACCAGCACCCTATTCAGATGCCTGGCTACCCATTGTCCGCTTCCACCCGCCTCGAGGGTCGCATTCTCAGGCCAGCTGTGCCTTAGTCCTCAAGGTCAAATTAACTTTTGTTAGCTGCTTCTGAGATGAATTCTTTCTTTCTTGCCCCATGCAATCGCACAGCTTCAATCGTGAATGTCTAGAAAGCCGATGGTCAGACGGGACGATGCATCGCTGTTGATCCCGACTCCTGAGAGACCACAACTACCTTGTCGGCCGTCACACTGGTGGCTGCTTGCATGCTGCTGTGATGTTGGGGACGATGCTACAGCATTTCAAATACCAGCAGGGTCTTTGGGGTTGGGGGAGCTGAAGCACCTAATGATGAAGAGCAGTGGCCATCACCTTCAGTGTGGAGGACAGCAGGAAGACAAACCTGACCCCTGGACCAAGATGCAAGATCACAGTGTGTGGGAGAGTGCGGAGAGAACACTGGCGCTGCCAAGGGCTTCATTCCTCTTGGACCCACACTGTGTGCACATGGAAGCCGCAGCCAAGAAGCAGGCCAGGGTGGGAAGAAATGTTGATGGACAAGACTGTTGGAGGGGGTGAACTTGGGTGAAATGGAAGATGGGCGACAAGGGAGATCAAGGAGCGGGTGGAGGGTGAACTCTTGGGCTGGGGGGACTGAGGGGTGATGAGTAGTTTAAACAGAAAACAACATTGACGATCTAAAATGTAAACCCCCACCTCATTCACAAAAGATTGTTTAAAAAAAAATCAAATGACTTGCATTGGGCAAATCTGCTGCACAAGACCTCTTCAAAGGGTCTCGTTCGAGGACCAAGGTGTGCCTGACCCGAGCAGTGGTGGGCTCCCTGTGTCAGCATTTCCCACAGGTGATTTCTTTTCCATCAGTGAGGCCCTGGGCCTCTCTGAGAGACTCCTGTCCCTGGTCCGAATGGAGTCCGTTGCCCTGTTGAGTCCAGCTTCTCTGAAGTCCACCACACACGGTTCGCCCAGTGATCTTGTAGAAGGGAGCGCCTACCCTCTCATCTCCTTAAATAATGCGCACTGCCCTGTGGACATCCAGGAGCTGACAGTGAACCCCCTGCTCATATTTGCAGGGTGGCCTGTGCTTAAGGAGGAAGCCGGTTGTGGGTGCAGAGCCGGCAGAAGCTGCGGCATACCTGACCTTATATGGGACCCTTTCTTGTAATGAATTAGGAGTTCCTTCAGCCTGAGAATGAAGGAGGGACCAGCACACTCTCTCTCACTCTCTCATTCTCTCTCTCTCTCTCTCTCTCTCACACACACACACACACACACACACACGCACGCACGCACGCACGCGGGAAATTCCTAGGGCAGGAAAGGGCCATCCCAGTGGACCAGTGGGGAAAACTGAGCTAGAGAAGTAGGATGAGACAGGAGGTGCAGAGCAGCGGTCAGGAACGTTCGGTGGCTTGATCTCTCGCTTCTGGGATTCTGGGACCCTTCAGACCCTTCAGGGTAAACCCTGCCCCATCTATTTGGCCAACTATGCCTGGGTCTGATTCCAAACTAGAGTTCACCTCCCAACATGCTGGTCCGGGTAGAGCAGTTGGAGCTTGTCACGTGACTTGGAGGAGAAGCCAGCTGTGATCGGAGATGGGCTGAGACGATGAGGACTCATGTCCGCGAGGATGAAGGTTGAGAAGAAGTGTGAGGAAACACAGGGCATGGCCTGACGGAGGTGTTCCTGGAAGAAGGACAGGCTTTATTTCATAGACTCGTTCTTTCAGCCTCGAAAGCTGCTGTTGGTGGATGGCACACTCTCCTCTCACAGATGAGACCCGTAGGAAAAGTCAGGGAACTTTCTGAAAGGCCAGTACGGGGGTCAGTAAGATGGTGGCTTACCCCCAAGCTCTTTCTGAGAACGAGGAGGCTTCCAGATGTTGGTGTGAAAATGCTCTTCTCTCCTCTGTCCACTTCCTACCGTGGTGAAGCCCCCTCAGGGCTTGCAGGGTCAGTGCTGTGACTAGAACAGCCAGGTCTGTGGGGATAAACCGCCTGTGTTTGGTCTTCTTTCTGCTGGTCACAGGGACCTCAGTCCAAGGCTCAGCAGGTGTCATGTCTGCAAGTGTGGTGTGGCTCTACCCATCTCAACCAAAAAACAAACATGTGTCTTACCAGTTGAGCAACCCAAACCCATTCTGCACCCATTGACGTAGTGTTATCGGGGTTGAGTCCAGCTCTTCGCGACCTTACAGGACAGAGTAGAACTGCCCCATTGGGTTTCCACGGCTGTCCTCTTAGCAGAAGCCACTAGGCTCCCCAATTCCCAGAAACAAATCCACTGCCATCAATCAGGTGGGTTCCGACTCATAGCGACCTTACAGGACAGGGTAGAACTGCTCCTGTGGGTTTGCAAGGTGGTAATTCTTTATGGAATGAGCTAGCTTCCTCTTCGGAGCGGCTGGTGGGCTCGAACCAACATCTGTGGTTGGCTGTCCAAGATGTAACTCACCACCCCACTAGCACACCTAAGTACGCTGCTGAAAAACACCCCCAAAACCAACAGCCTCACTGCCAAGGTGAAACAGCCCCGTGGATAAGAGGCGGGCTCCGAGGCTCTGGGGCAGGGGATGGTGTGCTTCACATTCAGGATCCATAGTGAGAACTGCTGGGTCTCTCCAGGGACGGGGGTCTGGGCCCGCTCCTGGTGGTCATATAGTGCAGCATTTGAGATGAGAGAGATGCTGTTCGGATGGCTGGCGGACTCGGAAGCATCGATAGGAGGCGTGTCCGATGGTTCTGTCTATAGGCAATGCGCCCTCCCCGGCAGAAGCCATTCATTGTCTTGGGAGTTTGCTCTTGGTCCCGCTCTTTCCCGCCTCCTCTCAGTCTTGCCCTTTGCCCTCTGGCCGTGGTCACCTTGGGTTGCTTTTCTGACCTCCTCTCCCCAGGTCCCAAGACCCCCGGTGAGAGCTGGAGTCTGAGACCAGATTTCCGGATGCCCCAGAGAGAAAGCCTTTGAGCGCCAGCCTACCTCATACCCACTTGAAACCCAAACTCACTGCGTGGAGTCGATTCTGGCAGTAGGACAGAGTAGAAGTGCTCGATGGGATGCTATAACCCTTTACGGGAATGGAAGGCCTCTTATTTCTCCCGTGGAGCAGCTGGTGGTTTCGAACTGCTGGCCTTGTGGGCAGCAGCCCCATGCATAGCCACTATGTCAGCAGGGCTCCTTTGTGCTATTCACTGGTCGTATTTATCTCTCTGCTTTCAGCTTTCTATCTTTTACTCCCTTAAAACCAGGGGAAGGAGTCCCTGGCTGGTGCCAGTGGTAAGTGCGCCAAGATCGGTGGTTCAAGTTCACCTCGGTCCACTTTGGAAGGTGGGGGCTGGAAACCTGCTTCTGAAAAGTCACGGCCTCTCTGATCTGTTCTGCACACCCACTGGGTGTCCCCTGCGAACGACCCTGACCATGAACTCTGAACACCCTGCTCCTCGTGCCGTGTCTGCCCTTGGGAATGCACCTCCCTTCCCAGCGAGAGGAGCCCGCCCGCCCGCCCATGGAAGCAGGGAGAGCAGGGTTTGTTGGAAACACAGAGAAGGGTCCTCTTACTTTTTCAATGTATCTGTTTTGGTGAAACAGGGTCCCTGTCAAGTGTGTGGACTCTGGGGCTGATGACGTGGGTCACTCCACGGCCCTGAGAGGATCGACTTTTCAGTCTTGCACCTGGAGAAGGCGGTCTCTGAGCTTCTGCGTGGCGGTGGAGGCTTGAAGGTCGCCTTCTATTGTCCTCTAACCCTAACTCCGCACGATTGGGAGTTCTGAGAGAGACCAGCCTCCATCACAGCTGACCTTGAAGGATGTTCACCAAGGGCACCCACCCAATAGAGGGATGGGCACACCTTCCAACTTGAGCTGGCTGAGCCATGAGAGAGCTTGTCCCCAAGCCAGGAGGGAGGGTCTTCCCCGTACTCTAGAGGCCTGGGGCTCAGACCAAGCTCCTCGTCCAGTTTCTTTGGAAGCTGCCTCCTCTCATTGGCAGCATGTGTGGGGTCACGGGCCCAAGTTTCTGAGCGCGCCAGCCTGCAACTGTTGCCCTCATTGGTGCAGAGACACAATTGTGGCTCCTGGTCTCCAGCGTTAGGCCCCTCACTCAGTGACTGCAGCAAGCCCCTCCCCCTGGCCACCCAAGCCTGCAGATGGGGGCATCCCCTGCGTGGGCGTCCACGTGACTGCCTGGCTACAGCCCATGTGTGTGGTCAGCTGGTCACTTTCCATTGCCTTCATCACGGTGGTCTCTTCTAGGGTGGTGTCCACGCCGCACGTGTCCTCTTGTCCCCGTAGGAATGACCTTGTGCTCTTGGAATTTGCACGTGACCTCACTGGAGGGTTGCCTCGACAGACAGCCACTTTCCGCTTAATTCTCAGGGGCAAACGGGCCTGAAAGCTGATGTGTGAACCAGCCCCAGGGGTTCGAGTAGGAGGACGATTAGCCCTAGTTGTTTAAACACTATTAGGGGAGCGCTGGTGGCGCAGTGGTTAGGAGCGGAGTTGCTAACCACAAGATCGGCAGTTTGAAGCCGCCAGCTCCTCTGAGGGAGAAAGACGAGACTTGCTGTTTCCGGGGAGAGTTACAGTTCTGTCCTGCCCCAGAGGGTCCCCCGGCGTTGGCAACACCTCCATGGCCCTAAGAGTGGGTGAGTTTCTGGAAGCCCTTCCAGGAGATGGACTGACACGTGGCTCAGAGGCAGCAGACTGAGGCTGGGCAGGACTGGGTGGCATCTTGCTCTGTTGTATATGGCTTTGCTGTGGGTCAACACGTATGCAGACATACGTGTCAGGTGGTGTTGGCTTTTGTCTCTCCATCCTAAGGTCAGGAGAAGCGGGGTCGGGTTTCTGTTCTCCTCTCTTCTCTGAGGGTGGTGAAGCCAATTCTGAGATGATTACGCTTAAGCGGTGAGCAGTCCTCATCTCTTTTTCTCCCCCGCCCCCACCGCCGCCTCCCCCTTCCCTATCTCCTCTCGGTCTTCGTTGGGTTGCTGTTGGTACACACATGGGGCTATCGTAAGTGTACAGGATAGGGCAATGACCGGGTGAGTTGTAACGTGACAGACTGCTTGGCCAAGAAGCGATTAATCTTTGTGTGGCAGGCTGTTGCCGTCCCCACCATCAAAGGCAAACACATTGGAAATCTTTTTGTCATTCCGGCGCAACTGATTCAGAAAAACTTCAAGAGCAATCGTCTGTCTTTAGGAGACTAAAAAAAAAAAAAAAAAGGTACAGGAAAGGGGAGAAGAGACGATTGTAAATCGGAAGAACCCTCACCTTGAGCATCGCTCTCATAGATCAGAGCTTGGCAGCTCCCTCCAGGGCGCATGCGCTGCCGCTGACGTGGAAGGTGTGTGCTGCAGACGTGATTTTGCATGAACTTTTTCCGGAGACTTCCTGGCTCATTAACAAGCCTACGTTTTGGGAAATGTTCAGGCTGCTTTGCATGGAACTATGGCCGAGGGCGAGGAAGTGTTAGGGCTGGCTGTCCCAGACGCACCGTGGAGTCCCAATTAGGCAGTCACCTAATTGTGTTGCTCAGGCAACACGTGGTAACTGAACAGAGGGACCACTGTGTGAACGATTAGTGCTGGCCATTTGGGCAATTTAGAAATGGTTCCCAATCCCACCCCCCCCCCACCCCGCCTTTTTTATTTAGACATGTAGAATGAGGAAGTGCGCACTGGGTGCAGCGCTGGCCTCTGAGTGGGTCCAAGCGTCAGTGTGACTAAGAAGATTAGGAACCATGTGGGTTTGGCTGGGTTGCCTAGAGACACAAGACCAGTGGCACACGCATACATGTATAAGAAAGGACTTTATATCAAGAAGCAATTTTATAGCAAGATGGCAGGCCAGCCCAGCCCAGCTGATGTCCATGGGCCGGCTGCTAGTCAGAGCCGTCTTCGGAGTCACGGAGCTGCAGGCTGGTGACGCGGAAAAGTGAGTCAGGAAGCAGGGCGGGCACAGGTCCCTGCGGGCAGAGCTGTGAGGGCCCAAGGCGGGTGGGATTGTGGCAGGGTGCTGGCAGCTCCCAGGTTGACTTCCAAGGTCACAGGTCCACAGGGGGCCACCGTGGAGGCAGACACACAACCTCAGCAAGCAGGGAGGGTGAAGAGAGCATCTCACTGTGTCTCTGATAAAAAGACCAGTCTCCAAGGAGGTGTCACTGGGCCACCACCTGAGTGAGAAGTTGCGCTCCACCCATCCCTGCCCACTGTTGCCGTCACGTTGGCAAACAATCTAACCACACCACCACCATTTTCAGAGACTCATTTACTGTTGACGAGGAGCATCTGTCAGGGAATTTCTAGGTTGCTGCCCTTCCTGGTGGGTGAGGGGCAGTCACTCTCAGGTCTTCCCTCGTATGTGTTGGGGGTGGGCATGGTGGGCTACCCCAATGCTCATCCAAGGCAGTTTGCCCAGACCCAGGGCCACCCACATCTCTTGGACGACACCGGCTGCATAGCCCTGTGGTGGTGATTCATAGTGACCCTGGGGGTTTCCTAGACTGCACTTTTCTATGGGAGTAGAAAGCCCCATCTTTTACCCATAAAGCATCTGGTGGCTTTGAACGGCTGACCTTGTGCTAGCCCAACATGCCACCACCACCCCACCAGGGCTCCTTCAGAGAGAGCAACTGTGTCTACATCTGCCCCATTGCTTCTCTCTGGCCTGACCTCTGATGGGCATCCTCCGACCTGTTTCTGCTGGTAGAGCCCACGCTCTGTCTACAGTGCACTCTGTGGGGGCTCCTCTTGGGCTTGTGCGGATGACTCCGAAACACATCTCTAGCCAGAACCTTGACCCTTGTGACTACCTAGCCACAGATAGGCTGCATAATGGAGCCAACAAAGAACTTCCTCTCTAATGGGAATATATATATTTATGCCCATATACATATATTTAAAAGGCAGGAGTGTCCTTCACAAGGCAGCCCTGGTGGTGCAAAGGTATGTGCCTCCTGGCTCCTCGAATGGTCATTGGTTCGAACCCACCAGCTGCTCCATGGGGGAAAGAGGAGGCCATCGGCTCCTCCTGGGAGCTCCAGGAGAGCCACAGTGTCCCTCTGGTCAGGAAGCTGCTCCCGGGAAGAGTTACGGTGCCAGCAACCCGCAGGGCCGGTTCCGCTCTGTCCTGCGGGGTCGCTCCCAGTCAGAATCCGCGGGATGGTGGGAGTGACTCAGGACCAGCTCGGGAAATGAACTGGATTTTGCTTGAGGCCGTGCGGGGGCTGCGGGGGCGCCACGGCCTCTGGGGGGGGGGGGTTCTGTTGAAGAGTTCAGAACCTTGATGATGGTGTGTTTTGCGGGTAGTGCGGACTTTGACCGCAGGGTCACTGAGCCTTGGTGACTGGTTCTGAACTGAAGGGAGGCGTTTGATGAATGTGGCAGCAGTTTAGCCTGAGTTTGCATTGCAGTGGTGTCTCATGGATGATTTAAGGGGGGGAACACCAAAAAACCTTTGGGATTTCTTGGCAACTTAAAGGATTCAGGGGGATGTTGATGAAATAATTGATTAAGAAAGTGTGCAGTATTGGCTTTCATTGAACGTCAGCTTGTCTGGGTTCAATTTAAGGCCCGATTCAATACGTTTTAGATTTTATATTTTCCCGAACCTTTTTTGGCGTATTAATTTTGCCACGCTTGTCATTCTAATCTAATGATGATTTAATGTTTGCAAACTTGGATGGATTTGTATGCAGGGAGTCCGCCTGTGTTTTTAATCAATGAAGAGTGGGATTTGGCAACTGGCATGATAAGAAAGGGAAAATCTAAAACAGAATGAAACTAGTGATCATGCTCCAGAAAGCACACATCGTCACGCTCTTGGCTGTGAACCGCCGCCCCTTTGCTCCCCTCCTTGGCACGCGGAGCGTGCGAAGGTCCGTGGACTTAAGAGAGTCGTTGTTACTCATTGTGAGGCGTCACACAGATGACAGCTGTCTTTGCCCTTGTCCTCTTCTCAGCACCCCCCTCCCGCCCCCCAGTGTTCTTGAAGCCCAGGGTTGCAGGCAAGAACTGGAAGAGTCACTTACTCAACTCACTACCCTTGCTCCGGTCTGACTCACAGCGGCCCTCTAGGGCAGGTAGCACTGCCCCTGTGGGCGTCCAAGCCTGTGACTCTTTCCGGGAGCAGAAAGCCTCCTCTTTCTCCTTTGGAGTGCCCGGTGGGTCCGAACCAGTGGCCGGAGGTCCTTAGGGACTTGCATTGGTAATGAAGTAGCCTCCATTGAAAGTATTCTTATTTATTAAGAAAAGGACGTAGAGCTTGAATGCTTAATGGATTAACCGTGCGTGTGCGGACACCCCACCCCCACCCCCCCACCCCCGCACACATACACACACAAGTTCCTTCCTTAAACTCTCACCTGAGAGGCAGCAAAGCCTCCTCCATCAAGCCAGGAAAGTCTCCTCTAGTGTAACACTGCTTTTGTCTGCCCGGTAAAGACAGAAACCCAGTGTAGGGTCACTGGGAGCCCTGGTGATGCAATAGTTTGCAAGTTGGGATGCTAATAACCCCAAGGTCCTCAGTTCGAACCCACCAGCCACTCCTTGGTAAAAGATGAGGCTATTTGCCCCTTAACGATCTACCGCCTCAGAAACTCTGTCCTGTGGGCTCTCTCCCTGTGGGCCAGAAGCAATTCACAGGCAGCAGCTTTTTTTTTTGTTTTGTTATTTTGAGCTTATGAATGAGAACCGACTGGATGGCAGTGGGTTTGGTTTTGAGTGAGAGTTGGCATCGGTGGCAGTGGGTTTGGTTTGGGATTTTCCTCGCGCAAAGAGCTCATGGTACTAAGAGGCGATCGATGACAATCCTTAAAAAGCAAAGAGGCCCCCTTTCAGGGAGCCCCCCACCACCCTCACACCCCTTGTTCAGTGCTTCTCCGGGGTGAAAGGACATATTCTAAAGCCAAAAACAAAAAGGGGCGGGGGAGAAAATCCGTGAAAAACCAGAACAAAAACCCACAAAGCTGTCCCCTTTCTCCCACCCATAAATGGCATAAAAAGGCTCGAAGCCCGAAATCCTGGCGTCGGCGTCAGCAGCTAACATGCGATGGGATTAAGGAGCACCGAGAATTGATGGCGCGAGCTGGGGATGCTGGGCCGCGGGCTGGAGCCTGTTAGTGGAGAAAGTGTCCCTGACAGCCCGACAGGTGACACCATGGGGACCATTCCCGTGCCTCCGAGCGGGATGCGGGCTGGCTTCTTTGACGTGCTTCTCCTGGTCTCTCCTCCAGTGCTGGGGCAGTTACTCCACGGTTTAGGACCGAAGGAATAGTCTTGGGATAATTAAGCCATCCAAGGCCAGCACGTTAATGTCTTCACTTAACCTTGCCTGCTGAAAAGGACACACTGGTCTTTCTTGGAACAGGTGCAGCCAGAGCGCCTTAGAAGCAAGAATAGCGAGTCCTCATCTTAGATAGTCTGCACGTGTTGCCAGGAGAGGCCAGTCTGGAGAAGGGCGTCATGCCTGGTCAAGTGGAGGGGCGGGGAAGAGGAGGAGGAGGGCCCGCGTCGAGATGGAGGGACCCGTGGCTGTGACAGAGCCTCGGGCATCAGGACAGCTGTCCGGAGGACGCAGGACCAGGCAGTGTTTTATTCTGTCGTGCGCGGGTCCCTACATGTGGGAACCGACTGGAGGGCACCCAGCAGCTAACAACAGCGCCCGCCTTGCCCCCAGGCCCCACCCTCCCGGGCACTTTGTGGTTTTGTGATTCCTTTGTTCTTTATGCACCAAAGTGGAGACCAAACCAGAATCTGGCCGCTGTTCAGAGAGACGTGACATTGGTATTACGTCGTGTTTCCCAATGAGGATGACCCCTGCGTGCAAACCCAGAGCGAGGGCGGTCATTCCACAGCTCTGTCATCTGTCTGCCAGCAGCATGCGGCACCTCTGTGTAAAGCTCAGAGCTAAGAACACCGAGCGTGACACATATTTGAAATAATATCCCTTTACCCATCGCTTCCCCCCACCGCCCCCATCCGGGGATTTCTATCTGAGAGGGGCTTTTGCAAGCGATCCATTTTCACAGTTGGTGCTGAAGATCATATCTGTATCATGGGTGTGTTTGTACAACCTGGCACCTGCAGAAACAGTGGCAGCCGAGTGTGATGGCTTCTGATCCGTGTGCCCGCGAGCACGTGAGCGAGAAGGCACGTCTTATGGTCCCCAGACTGGCTCCCAGGGCAGCCTGTGCCCGGGTTCGGGCCCCAGCTTGTCCCGTAGTGTGAGAACTCTCGTCTTCGTTGTGGGCCTTTGCCTTGGACTCTTCCTTCCCTTGTTTGAATGCTTCATCATTGCCTCCCTAGAAATCATTTCCTCTCCCTGTGTGAAGAAGCTCCACGCCCTTCACTCGTTCTTCCTTCTGCCGGCCGCCAGCCGGCGTCCCCACTGGTGGTTCCCAAGCCTCTGGACTGTGTAGTTCGTGGCAGCGTCCAGTTGAACCTCAGCTGGGTGAGCGTGACAGTGAACCCAGATTAAAAGGTGGACTAGGGAGGCTTTCAGAAAGGTCATGGAACATCGTGTTACTTTTTAATTTCATTTCCCACAACTTTCTAAAGCCCACCTTACCCTTTGCCCGAGTGAACATCCCACCTGAATTAAATGCCATGTTCTTCTTGACACACGGAAGAGGGACAGTCCTAAAACCGGGCTGTGCATGGGGCGCACCCAGCGACCCCCTTCCCCAGTGACCTTGATTGCCCTTGTTGCAAACCTGTGGAGAAATACCCGAGAGCCCCGCTGGAGGGTCGTGGGCTGTGAGCAAGCTAGGCTAAGGCTCTGGCTTAGGGTCAAGGTGTATGGGCTATTCTGAGACCCTTCCTCTCTCAGAGCCAGGGTGTGTAAATCCCGGAGATGGGCCAGCTCAGGGATAAAGCAAAAGGCTTTTTCTATCCCAGCAAGCCCTCGGCGATGACCCCAATGCGTCAGTGACACCAGAGTCCCACATGCTTTCACACGGAATCTGGGAGACGGTGCCACGGCTTAGTTCATACGAGGGGGCTCCAAAGAGTTCATGGGAATAAAAGATCATGTCCTTTTCTACCAGTTTTAGGAAGCCCCTGTACTTTCCATTACAGTTAACATTTGTGTGCACGTCTCTGTGTTGACCATCTATCTCCTTCGTTGTGTTTCTTAACGACTTGGTAAGTTATTGGATGAGGTAGCATAGCTAGCATGCTGGGGTAGTAAATGCCTTTTGCTTCATCCAGGAGCTGGCCCATCTCCAGGATTTACACACACTAGCTCCGTGAGAGGAAGGGTCTCAGAATAGCCCATACACCTTGACCTTGACATCCTTGGGACTCCTCCTCGCTCTGATGGTGTAGCGGGTTCCACGATGGCATGCTGACCACAAGGTCTGCGGGTCAAACCCACCATGTTTCCTCAAGAGCAAGTTGAGGCTTTCTCCATCATGATTTATAGCCACAGAAACCCGATGGCTTGGAATGACCACAATGGTAATGAGCTGTTTTTAGTTTTATTTACTCAGAACTAGAAACCAAATTCACTGTCATCGAGTCATATATCCCTCTTTACCGCCACCGCCCGCCCCCCCACAAACCACATCTGAAGCTTCTGAATGGCATTCGAATGGGCATATATTACCTCCCAAAATAGAGTATACAATCTGGTAAGTTTTGGCATATGTGAAGTCACCACCACAATCCACATGGCCCACATGTCCTGGCAGGCCCTGCCCACCACACGTCAGCTGGCTAAATTGTCATCCTCTTGTCAATCCTTCCCAGAAGGCTGCATCGTCAAGCAACCCGATCCAGTCTTGAGCTGCTCTCCAAACTCAGGCAGGCCAGATCCTCCAGGGCAGATGCACTAAAGCCAGCGGAAC
The DNA here is from genome assembly GCF_000313985.2 of Echinops telfairi. Classification (NCBI taxonomy): domain Eukaryota; kingdom Metazoa; phylum Chordata; class Mammalia; order Afrosoricida; family Tenrecidae; genus Echinops; species Echinops telfairi. The sequence goes on from NW_022103901.1 coordinate 1,969,178, forward strand.
CAATGAGGAAGCGAAGGGGGTGAGCGGAACCCGTGTGAGGGCAGCGGAGAAGACAGAATCGAGCACTGTGGTGGTGTCGGTGCAAAGACGCGCGGTTAGAAAGCCACCGCAAAGGACATGCCCAGCACATCTCAAGCTGAAAGAACTGAACAAGGAATTCAGGCCTCGAGTTGCTGTCTTGAAAGAGTCTGTGGGTAACCGATGGAATGGTTTAGGAAGCATCAAAAGAAGACGGGAGAAATATAAGTTTCTGGACCAGAAAGAACTGGTCCATGTCCAGCCATTTCAAGAGGCAGCGTGATCAACAACTGTGTGTATTGAAGGAACAAGTCCAAGTGGCACTGAAGGCAGTAGCCAACAAGGCTCTAATAATTGGCAGAATCCCTATTCAAATGCTTCAACAAACCGATGAGGCACCAGGAGTACTCACTAGTCTATGCCAAAAATTTGGAAGCTAGTAGCTACCTGTCCAACCGACTGGCAGAGAGATGCATATTTATACTCAGTCCAATGAAAGGTGACCGGAGGAATACAGATATTACAGCACAAGATCATTAATCTCACATGCAGGTACATTTTTGCTGAAGATCATTCAGTAACAGTTGCAGCAGTACATCAACAGGGAACTGTCATTCAGGAGAGGTCTTGGCATAAAGGATATCATTGCTGACATCAGATGGATCTTGACTGAAAAAACACCTGAAAGATGTTTACTTGTGTTTCATTGACTATGCAAATGTATGTGTGGCAGTTACATAAACTCTTGTCAATGTGAGGGTATTGATTGTGAAGGGGCGGAGTCTAGCCTATCAATCAGGTTGCAGCTTGACCTCATTTGGAGGCGTGATGGAGATACAAAGCTCACTGGAGGCCAGACCCACGCTCTCTGCCTTCCCTTTCCTGCTGCTGAGACACTCGGAGAGCTGGAGGAGACACGTGGAGACCGGTGCCAGCGTTGAGATGCTTCCACTGCCGCTGGATCCACAAGACCTTCTCCCCACCACCCTGTGACCTTCCTGCATTCGGGACCATTGCATGTGCTGTGCGAGTCTAAAGAGGAATTTATGGACTAGTATCAGGCATATGGGCTAATATTGGATTGTTGGACTTGACCTGGACTGGGTGGGTCCATACAATTGCTCTTTTATATAAAGCTCTTTCTTGTACACCTATGAATTTGTTTCTCTAGTCTACCCGGACTGACACAGTATATGAGCATGTGGTCCATAACAAAGTATGGATAGTATTGAGAAGAACTGGAATCTCAGAACACTTCATTGTGCTCATGCCGAACAGAACAAGAGAATACTGCAAGGTCTAATGTCAGGAAAGGCGTGGATCAGGCTGGTAGCCTCTCACCAACCTTCTTCCATCTGTACACTGCACAGATCAGCAGAGAGGCCGATGTGGGGCATGGCGTCGGGGTTGGCAGAGGTCGATGAGCAACCCCCTAGATGCAGAAGCCGTGCGTTCCTGGAGAAGGCGTCCCGTGGGGCACGTAGGCGGCAGTGGAGAGGAGGAAGGCCCTCATCGCGACGGGTGACGCAGGGCTGTCGCAGTGGGCTGGGATGGCAATTGTGAGGTCGGCCTGGGGCCGGGCAGGATTTCCTTCTGTTAGGCCTGGGCTGGCTGTGATTCTGAGTGGGCGTGGCCCAGTGTGTACTTGCCATCCGCACTCTCCACCCCCCACCTTAGTGTGTGTGTGTGTGTGTGTGTGTGTGTGTGTGTGTGTGTGTGTGTGGCTGGCTTCCAAGGGCTGTAAGAACCGTGATTTCGGGGGCTTCTCGCTCTGTGGTCTGTGGATCATTCTTTCACTCACCTTTCCCGCCACTCCTCTTGCCTGATTGTTTCTTTTCCTGTCGCTCCATCTTCTCTTTCCCTTCGAAGCTGATTCCTCCCAGCAGCCTGCCCTCATTCACCACAAACGACTTCTGGGTTCGTTGCAGGAAAGGGGGGTAGGCGTGTTTACAGAGCCACACAGAGCAACTCATTCCACCTGTGCCGCCGCCGCCTTCCTCCTTTAAGGCCAAGACAGTGCTCTCTGGGCTTACGTCCTTAGCAGGCACTTTCGAGAGTTTGCAAAATCTCTTCTGCCTCAGATACCAGTGCTGAGATTATTTAATAAGCCGGCGACAAAAATAAAATTGGTTGTGTGGCATATCGTTTTCTCCAATTACCAATTTGTTTTCGTTTAGCGACCCAAGGAACTTCTTATGAGAGCTCACAGTGCTTATTTCTGTCAACTTTTTTTTCTTTTGAAAAACAGTAAGACAGAAATACTCAACAGAGATAATGGTGGTTTGAAGGCCTTTTATGTCAAAGACATTAAAATTTGAAATCGTGGAAGACGAGAATCCAAATTCTGGAGTAATTAACCAAAATAGTTGACAGATGTCAGCACTGCTAATAAAATTTGTATACTCTGAATATTTCCCAGCTTATAATTAACTCTGCAGATGATATGATCTGATTTCGCCACTAACTGCTTATTAATGAAGGAGATGATGGCTGGTTACAGAATCCATAGTGCTCGCTGAATACCAAGCTTAAATATTTCTTGTGCAGCTGCAACAGACCAGCATCTCTTCACCCACCCGGGCCCTGGCTCGATCTCTGCTTGTTCTCCCCGCTCCTGAGTGCATCGGGGAGGCAGGGTAGTTCAGGCCAGCTCTGGAGCCCAGCGAGAGGGAGGGAATCAGTTTGCCTGCGGTGGTCGGCAGGCATTAATGGCTTTGGGGTGTTTTTTATTCTGGTTACAAATGCATTGTCATCAGGCTAGAGATACCACCGCTGGAAGTGCCGTAATGGCGTGCTAAGAGATGATTTCAAGTTCAGTGGGAGCTAAGTAGAACGCAACATGCTAATGATGCCGGTTGAAGGTTGGGGTGCAGAGATGGCTGAATAACCAAGGAGCGCCGCCCATTGTTGTCTATAACGCCGCCTCGAGATGAGAGAGAGATGCTGCTCCGATGGCCGGTGGGCTCAGAGGCACCAATAGGAGGTTGTATCGGGTGGTTTTATCCAGCATCAGAGGGTGCGATGGTTATAGGCAATGAGCCTCCCTGGTAGATGCTGTTTATCTGTCAACCGGTGTTGCTCAAGAGCTTGCTGTGTGCCGGGCACTACACTGAGTGTTCCACACTGGTCAGGGTGTCCGGCGGGGCAGCTTGTGTGTAGCTATCGTGCTGGAAGTGATGCCACTGGTAAGTCAAAGATCAACAAAGCCACCATGATGGGCAGGTGTCAGCAGAACTTCCAGACCAGGACTAGGACAGGGGACCTGGTGACCTACTTATTTAAAACCAAACCAACACACCCCAAACATTGGCCAGTGAAAACCATGTGGATTTCAGAGGAACCCCGTGTGACACAGTGCCCGCTGGTGAGCCCTCGGGTTGGGAGATGGGGAGAGCCCATCAGAATGAAGCTAGGGGCTGACCAGAGCATGGAACATCCATTGTTCATATACAAGTTCAAGTGGAAGTGGAAGACAATGGAAACTAGTCCACAAGAGTCAAAGTGTGATCCTGAATATAACCCTCTTGAATGTGGAGAGCATCTCAGGAATGGAACACAACTGATGGAAGACCAGAGAGTTCGTGGCATGACATCAAAGACCTCGTCCATGAAGAAAGCAATCGGCCATTAGATACAGGAAAGAAAGCCAAGCCCAAGGAGACTCAGCATATCGAAGCTACTTGGATCTACAATCAACACTCATGGAAGCAGCCATCAAGAAAGCAAGTGACCTCCCACAGTGCGCAAGTGTCACGCTCATAAGGACTCTTCTAGTGCCAGGCTGAGGTCGGAGGTGTGCCTCGGTCAAGCCATGGAGCGTTCAGGCACCTCACATGCATGGAGCAGATGGCCAGTGAGTAAGGATGACCGAGCAGATGCCTTTCACTGAATTATGGCCGCGTTGAAGCCAAGGGCCCGCCCAGTGGACAGGCCAAAGAACGAGCGATTCCGTGTCATGAAAAGCTCAGCCAAAATGCTCCTGAGAAGCCAGGTGGTGTGGGCTCGCTCCGCGTACTTTGGACGTGTTCTGGAAGAGGACAGCCCGCGTGGTCAAGTGGACGGGCAGCAAGCAGGAGAGAGAGGAAGGCTCTGGACAGCATGGATGGACGCAGGGGCTGCACCAATAGGCTCAAACATAAGAGCGGTTTCGAGGGTGGCACAGGACCAGGTCGGAAGTGGCATGGTGGCCCCAACAGTAGCACCCAGCGGCCGCTGGCCCTCTGAAGGGAGAGAGATGGGTGAATGGTCACCCAAACAATTGTAAGAGTTAGGAAGGGCAGGGCCTGGGAATGCCAGACGCTTTCCTTGCAGAGGTCGGTGGCAGCGGCTCGTTTCAATGGTGCTGTTGCTGCGGAGGGAACATTTCCTAAGAAGGCTCCGTTTCCTGATAGCTGGACCTGGACGCAGACAAGGTTCAAGGGAATGAGAATTCAGCCCTAAGAATAGCGACCATCAAACCACCATGGGCAGCACACGGAGTTTAGCTAAGCCCAGGGCGTTGTTTTATCTCCATGCGTTTGCAGGTGTTAAAACCCGGCAGCCCAGCGGGTTTGTTTAGGAGGTTGTTGCTGTACCTCCTGTTTATTCTGTTATTGTCCCCGCCCCCACCCCCATCAGCCTCTGCAGTTGCCTAGTCCATCATTATAGTTGTGGTTGAATCAATAAAACAGTTTCAAGGAAAAGGTTGAATAAAAGATGGATGAGTTGCAGCGATGCAATGAAGCACCCAGAAAGACCAGAAATGCCTTTGGGGGGCAGGCATGAGGGTGAGTGCTCTACTTTTGTGCTTGTTAAGCTGGGTGATGCCCCGTTGGTTCAGCTCCCAGCAGCCCGTGTCACACAATGCCAACAACGCCCACTTCTGCGCCACGCTCACAATAGTGCCCATTGAGTCACTACAGCACTCTGACCTTGAAAGGTTACTCAGATCCTTGAGGATGGGGCTAGAAAGCGCTTCCGTTAAAGGCTGCTCTCTGACCAGCAGGTGCAGGGGTCCGTCTGTCTTACTGCAGTAAGTAGGACATGCTAAGCGAGGGTAGTGACCGCAGTTCCGAAAATAAAGTAAGTCACAGTGGGAGAGGCTCACCTGTAGGTAACACATGTTGTTTGTCGTCTCCCTCGGTTCTCCCTTTCCTTCTCCATCTTCCTCAGCACCTTGTGAATGCTCCAGGTGAGCCCCCTCCCTCCCGCCCTCCCTCCACACACTCACCCTCGCAGGGGTGTTCTTGGGGGCAGCCCGGCTCTCTCTTGTGGGATGTCTCTGGTGGTGGCTGTGCCGGAGCTCGGCGCTGCAGCCACTGCGTTGTCCGCCCCTCTCGTTGAGGGCTTCTCTTTGTGCACCTGCCCCACACAGGTAGGGCTTCATCCTATGGATTCTTATTAGCTTCACGAGGGGGTGCGCGCTCTCTCTCTTATCACTGCCATTGAGTCAAATGGACTCACAGCCACCCTGCAGGACAAGGCAGGACGGCCCTGTGGGAATCCAGAACGGCCACTCTACAGGAGCAGACGGCCTGGTCTTT
>NW_022103901.1:1976552-1979650 GCF_000313985.2 Echinops telfairi
TTGAGCAGATCTGGGCTCCGAGTCCTATGAATAATAGTGATGGCTGACATTTGCAAACAGAAGCAGGCCCCGGGGGTATAAGAAACCCTTTGCCCTGGACAACTGGAATGTGAAACAGGAAGGAAATAAATAAATGCAGCATGCGGTGGTGCTAGGATAGAGTACTATGCAGCTATTAAATCTGTTTTTAATCAAGCAAAGCAACCCAAAGAAAAGCCACTGCCACGCGTCAATTCTGACTCGGAGTCCAGGCCATTGACAGGGAGGGCTTCTGAGGCGGTGGATCTTTTCAGAGCAGACAGCCTCACCTTTCTCCTGCAGAAGGGCTGGTGGGTTTGAACTGCTTAACCTACAACACGACCAAGGCCCGGTTTGCAGATAGTAGGCATTCCTACAGTTTTGTTTGTCCTGATAAAGTAGCAGTATCTCAAAGCATTGATGCTGGGCCGAGGAAACTGCCCCACAGGGGTTCCCAGTCTGGCATTCTTCAGAGAAGCAGAAGCCCCGCGTTTTGCACCGATGCCCATTTTGTAAATGAAAGGTCTCATGTGCAAAACTAAGAGAACTGGATTATGCAGATTTTTGTTTGTTTATGAACCAGCAGCGGTGGGGACTGGGGGGCTAGGGGGGGTACTCTGCCTCCCAAAGGAAGAGGGAGGGAAGACATGGGAGCTGGGAGTTGGCGGGGGCTCCAGAGAGGGGGCTGCCCGGTAGTAAGTAGTGTGCCTACCCGCTGTTCCTGTCACTGCCCAGCACAGACCGCGGACCTCGCATAAAGCAGGCTCCATGTCATTTCCGTTTCCCTTCCCGGTGTAAGATGTGTTTGCACAACCACGGTGTGTGTGAAAGGTAGGGGTGAGTAATTGGCTAGGATTTATGCTAACGTAAATATTTGAATAACAATACAGGGATGGAATTAAATGGCGTCATCAGCCTCTGGGAATTCTGCTCCACCTGCTCCGCTTCCATTGCTTCAGAACATTACCTTTTCCTCCTGGCCGTGTTGTCAGAGGCCTTCCGGGTGGACAGCAGGACAAACCGCTGCCTGTCGGAGCCAGCCCCGCCACCCCCGTGATGTGGGAGCCCGCTGCTCCGGCTGCTGTGTCTGTCCACCTCTCTGAGGGACTTCCTCCTTTTGGGTCACAAGTTGGGCTGCTTACCTAAAGGTCAGCAGTTTGAAGCCAACAGCCTCTCCATCCGTGGGAGAGAGACAGGGCTTCCTACTCTTGTAGAGCGTCCACGCCTCGGAAAACTCACCAGGGCAGCTCTGCTCGGCCCTGTGCGGCCGCCAGCAGCCGGCCTGGAATCAGTCCCTGGCAGTGAGTTCCACTTGACCAAGCACGATGTCTTTTTCAAGCAGCTGACCTCGCCCGAGAAACGTGTCCAGAGTATGTGAGGCAACGTTTCACCATCTTTGCGTCTAAAGAGCATCCTGGCAGAGTTTCTTCCAGTATAGACGTGTTTGCTCTTTTGGTAGACCGTGGGATGCTTAGGTTTCCGGACTGGGATACCTCGGCTCTTACTTCGCAGCGCTGAAAGAATTCACGCGGCAGAAGCACGTCTCAGGGAGGCGTACAGGGCTGCGTGGGGACCGCCCAGAGTTCTAGACGGAAGGCAAAGCCACGTGGAAAGAATGTAGAACCAGAGCACAACACCGTGCTTGCAGAACCAGAAAATGCCGAGGGCCGAGAGGGGGGCCTGAGGGGCCCCAGCACTGTGCCCGCAGGAGGGGAGGTTCCCACCCCGGGCCTGCCAAGCACACCAGAAAGAGAAGAGGGGAGAGAGGGGCGGCTACCTGCCCACGGTGGGCTTTTCTCCCCACTGGCTGGGGAGGCGTGGTTGAGAGTCTTGGCTGCTCTTTCTGGTTGTGGTGATGTCACCTTGTTGGCGTGCCCAGGTCGGCTTCCACCGGGCCTAGAGGGCTTGGGTCTGAGCTTGCGGAGTTCTAGATTTTATGTCCCTGCAGCCCTTGGTAATGGCCCCTTATGCAGGCATCTGGGAAGACAACCTCCCCCATAGTCCATATTCTCGCTACCTAGCAAGACCTTTCAGATTCTTCTCCATAATTAGAATGATCCCATCCTTCCACTCGCTCACTGCCGTTGAATCTCTTCTGACTCAGCGTGACCCTATAGGACGGAGAATAACTGCCCCTTTGGGTTTCTGAGACTTCAAATCTTTCCAGGAATGGACAGCCTCATTTTTGTCCTGGGAGCAGCAGGTTGGTTCTAACCGCCCACCTTGGGATGATCAGCCCACGTGTCACCCACTGTGCTGCCCGAGCCGCAGTGCCTCCACCGTCCGTCGTCCTCTTTCCTCGGTCAGCCTCCACATTCCTGTGAGGGAGTGGAAATATCACGGCCTGGGTCCGCGGTGCTCAGTCCTCACAGTGATGCCGTTGCCCTCGAATGCTTTAGGGAAGGCTCTTGTGTAGCAGATCTGCCTGGTGCGACAGGCGGGGACTTCCTGACCGCCGCCTCCGTGAGTGCGAATTGCGGATCCAGGACAATGAAATCCGCGGCAACGCCGGTCTTTTCTCGGTTGGTTAGGGTGCTGCTTATTGGTCCAGTGGTGAGGTTTCTGTTCCCTCGTGTGCAGGTGTGGTTCACGTGGAAGTCTTGATTTTCACAAGTACATACGTCGAGCCTTCCTTGCTCTCTGCAAGCAAGGTTGCATCATCACGGTTCGGACACCATGCCTGTCCTCAGACAGTCCAGCTTCTCTGGTGATGTGCTCAGCTACAGATCGACTAAGCACGGTGAAAGGTGCTGCCCTGCCATTCACCTTTCCTGATTGGACGCCACATACATGGCCCCTCATCCTGTTCCGACACCTGCCTCGTGTTCTTTGTACGGGTTTGGCGTGGGCACCATCGAGTGTTCTGGACAGTGTCAGCCCTCGTCTGTTATGAGTCATGTGGTCAGACCCTTTGTGGAATCAGTAAAGCATGAGCAACGTCTTCCTGCCTTCCTTCGCTTTCAGCCGAGATCCTCAGACACCAGCCTTTAGAACTATGGGTCTCCCTCTCAGAACTGCTCTCGCTGCACCCATGGCCTAGTGTCTTCCTCTTCTCGGCTCTCTGTATTGCCGTAGCCTTG
>NW_022103901.1:1980777-1986213 GCF_000313985.2 Echinops telfairi
GGAACCCACACGCTGGGACTTGACGATGACACTGACCCGACGGCACAGTGTTGGATGAGAGAGTCCTGGGTCATGACCGCTCACTGCCCCTCAAGGAAGCCGCACACATTGAAAACAACCTGGGAAACAAGAGCCTGGGAGTGGCTTCCATGTGCCTGTTGCCAGGTTTCGGGAGGATGCAGCAGGGGAGAGGTGCGGCCCCTGCCTTGGAAGACCATGGTTTTAAACCAGGCTTGACAAATAGAGCCTGCTTCACGACACGGAAAAAAGGCTTTAATTACCCAAAAGGTAATAAGCAGGAAATATATCTACACAGCCCTTCACCCCACATGGAAGCTACTAAGTCATGGTGGACTGCTCACAGGAACATCAACAGGGTGGAGTTCATTAGTCTCTTTGGGCAGAAATCATGTAGGGCAATGAATAAGAAATAGCTCACAATGCCACAGACGCACCGGGTGATCATAAACAAATGCAGATCCCCGCGAAATCATGAAGTATTTGGTACCCGGAGGCACTGACAGGGACAAATATCCATCTACAGTGCCTCATTTTTCAGCATGACCAGGTCATGCAAGCTGGGATGGACAGCTAGCAGAATTTCTTTACTTTTATCCACTTTCCCTGCAGACTGTCATCTGGGATGGATAAGAATAAAGAAAGACCCCCGGCCTAACATAATTCAGTCGCATCTCAAGTAAAATAAATATTTTACAAAGCAAACAATCAAAGTGGAATAATTACCTTCCACTAAAACATGATTAAAATCTGTTTCATGATTGGGAATTCAGTTGGAGGGAGAACGAGGGTCGTGTTTTATGCATCTGCTTTATCCCGCTTGGTTTGTGCCCAACGAGGCGATCCTACTGCTGAATGAGCAGCAGAGCCTGGAAGGAAAAAGGGGACCCTTTGAAATGGTTTTGACCAAGGAGCCTATGAGGGGGTCCCCAGGACCATCTCCCCTGGGGCTGGGGAGGGAGGGGGCACACCAGGACCAGGACCCACCCCGGTGAGCACGGAGAACAGTATGGATTCAGAGGATGTTGGAAGAGAAGGAGAGAAGCGGATGGCCCGAGGGGAACATAGGAGACCAGAAAGGCCCAGAGGCCATGGCTTCCTGGTCAGTCCTGGGGGCGGGGCAGTGTGACTGCATAGACGCTGGGGAGCGGACGTTCATAGAAGCCAGTGGGGCAGACTCAGTTTGGGAGAGGGAGGAGGAGTTGAGACCACGAGTTTGGTGTCTTTGAAACACACTAGGGGAGCTTTGATGGGAGCTGTGGTGCTGTAGTGGGTTATCATCAAACTGGAAATCACGAGGTCAGCGGGTTGAAACCACTAGCCGCTCGGAGGACAGAAGATAAGGCTGTCTGCTCCTGTCAAGATGGACAATCTTGGAAACCCTCGGGGGCGGCTCCCCTCTGTCCTCAGGGTCACTGTGGGTCAGAACGGGCTTGACGGCAGTAGGTTTTTTTAGGGGAGACTCAGCTCACGTCCTTTAGACATGTTATCAGGAGAGCCCAGTCCCCGAACAAGAACATCATGTTGGGTCAAAGTAGAAGGTCACCAATACAGGAGGAGACCCTGCACTAGATGGATCGGCACCGTGGCTGCAACAATGGGCTCCTTGTAACACTTGTGAGGAGGGCGCAGGACGTTTTGTCCCATGCACACAGGGTCACTGTGAGGCAGAGCTGACTGGACGTGTCCTAACAACGCCATTGGAGACCAGGCTCTGGGTCCTTCCAGTACTGTACCCGCTAAGTCTGTGTTTCAATACATGAGGCGAACACGCTGATCTGAAAGGGAAAACGCAGAACAACTGTGGATCACAGTCCGAACATCGCCATCTCTGGTGGCACCTATTTTAGTGGTGGAGGCTCTGAGTTTAAGAGGGAGTAGAGATGTGGCCGCTGGACTGATAAAATGGGGGTGGTCGGTGCTGGTGTAAGGTGCGGTCGCAGCTGAACTGAGGGAATCAAGCACAGTGATGATGCTTGGGGAAAGTGAGGGGCAGCGACCCAGAGGAAGACTGGCTATAAGATGGACGGTCACAGTGGCTGCAACCCTGTCTTCGCTGTGTAGCAGCTGTGGCGGTCGGGCAGGACCGTGCCCCTTCTTTCCCTGCCCATCGGCTCGCTGGGAGTGGCAGTCAGCCTGAGGGCACCTGACAGCAACGGCAACCATGAGTAGGCACGTGGAACAGGTGGGATGGGAGGGAGACCCCCCCAAATGGAACTTTTTTCAAAGCTATTTTTTAAAGTTTTTTTATAAAACAACCTATCACCTTCAAAGTACCGCCCAAGACACTTAATACATGACAATACATTTGTCAAATCCGCAATTCCAGTTTTGAAAACATTTTTCAAGCTCATCTTTTGGATGGCTGATGGCACCCCCCCTTTATGTCATCAGATTGCTGTCCTTCTCATGTCCCTCTGCATTCACAGAAACAAAAGGAAGTTGCACGGAGTGAGGTCAGGTGAGTCGGGTGCGTGGGGCAAGAGAGACATGCTGTTTTTTTTGCCAAAACTTGGCGCACTGAGAGGGCTGTGTGAGCAGGTGCATTGTCGTGGTGGCAAAACCAGTCCCCATCAGCCACCACTCAGGCCTTTTGGGTCACCCACTGCTCTGCAATCTTTTCAGAATCTCTGCACAGAAGGCTTCCTGAACTGTCCGACCTGGGAGAACGAACCCTAAATGCACCATCACCTTCACATCCAAAAAATAAATGACTGCATCTTCATCTTGAATGTCACTTGACGAGCTCTTTGGGAGGGGAGGTGACGATGGTGCCTTTCACTGGCTTGATTGATGCTTGCTTTCAGGGTCGTGAGAGTAGCACCGTGTCTCGTGTCTCGTCACCAGTAGTGACCTGGCCTCGCTCACTTCAGAGCTGTTCTCTCAAAGCACAGCATGTTCTCTCAACGCTATTTTTCATGGTCCGTCAGAACCCGAGGCACAAGTTTTGCACAACCCTTCTCGTTTCCAAATCTTCCATGAAAACTCGCTGAACCGAGCTCCAGGATTGCCCAGATAACACCCCCATCTCTTCCATGGTCCGCCATCTGTCTTTGAGCACAAGTATGTGAATTTTGCCAACCTTTTCTGCCATTCAGGAAGTGGACAGACGTCAGAATGAGGTTTGTCATCAATCGACATCTCACTTATTTTGAAATGAGAAAACCACTCGTGCACTTCAGTTTCCCCCATAGTGCTGTCCTTGTAAGCTGTGCTCAACATCACAAGAGTTTCTGCAGCATTTTTCCCGAATAGGAAAAAAAATTCACAGCCACTCGCTGTTCCTTAAATAGGCCATCACAAAAAAGGAGGTTTGAGCAAAACTACTCTGATGAAAACATTCACTGTGACCAGAGAGAAGCTCCCCAGGTGACGCCACTGGGTGCACTAGCCCAGAGTGCGTTGCTTGATGCTCGCCTAGCGGGGAAAATGTGCACTACAATAGCTCCACCCAGCGGAGCTTTTTCCCATTTTTTGTTGGGGGCTGGGGGGACGGGGTTAGGGCATCGGAATCATAAAGGCCCCTCAAAGGTCAATGAGGACTGCTGATATCCACTCAATGCAAGGTCCATCTGGTTCTCAACCTGTGGGTTGTGACCCCTTTGGGGGTCAAATGACCCTTTCACAGGGGTTGCCTGATTCATAACAGTAGCAAAATTACAGTGATGAAGTGGCCACAAAAATAATGTTATGGTTCGGGGGTCACCACAACATGAGGAACTGTGTGGAAAGTTCACGGCATTAGGAAGGTTGAGAACCACTGATCTAGATCCATGTGGCCCATTACTCCTCAGCTTAAAAACCCAACCAACCTACTCTCCACCCCCCACCCAGACTGTCCTCTCTGCTGCCTAATCACTAATCTTGATTAAAACACAGACACTCGGGGTGAGTGGGGCGGTAAATATCCAAAGCTTTTCATTCAAGAGTACAAGCCAACCAAGCATAAGGTGACCAGATTTTTAACATTGGTAAAGCGGGACACCATTGATAAAACTCATATCCTGGCGAAATAGCCACATGGCAGCCGAAAACCGTATACCCTAGCTTGTCGTGCATTCTTTCCAAAAATCGGGACTTTTAAAAAACGCCACGGGACGCGGGAAAAATTGTTAAAAATCGGGACTGTCCCGACAAAAGCGGGACGTCTGGCCACCTTACCCAAGCAGGACGATCTGAATTTGCACAGTTTCACGCCGCCCCTAGTCTGTGTGTTCCTGATCGATTGCCTGGTCCAGGGAAGGAGTCCGGTTGGAACAAGCTTCCTGAGCAGCACCGTGCACAGGGAACAGACAGCGCTGTAAGAAGTGAGGGTCTCAGGTCTGTCTTGCTACCTTACCTTAGCAAACACTGGCCCGTCTTCACCGTAGCAAACACTGGCCGGTCTTCATCGCAGCAAACACTGGCCCGGGGAAACACAGGAGCAGGCCTCGTCCATTGCCCAGGCTGGCCATGTGTCGGCATTGGCTCATGTAGTGAGCTGTTTTCCTCCTCCTGTACTTCTCCCCTGGACCCCGTGAGGGGTCTTACTCACCAGAAGCCCACTGGGGGAGGAGCCAGGGATGTAGGATAAGCAAGCGTTGACGACATCACAAGATGGCTGCTGCTCTCTGCAGGGCGGCACTGCAGCTTCTCTGTTGGGCTCCTCCCTCTGCCCAGTGAGCTGAACCCAGCTGGCATCCGGGAGAAACAGGAAGCAGTGGTGACCTTCAACATTCGCAGGCTCTGAGACCCTGCAGAAGGAGGGGCTCTGTGCTTCAGCATAGATGCTGTAGCACCCGGTTCCATTTCCCAGGGGGAGTGGTAGCCCAGTGGTACATTCTCACCGTCCACGGGGGGAGGACCAGGTTCACGCCCCAGCCACTCTGCCACTGACTGGCGCTATGATGCCGGGAGAAAGAAAGCCCAGGCAATCCATTTCCGAAAACTGAACCAGTGCAAACCCCGTGGGTCCCCAGGCTCCGACCCTATAGCACGTGGGTCTCCTACGCACCGTAGGAGAGCAGTGGCTGACGGAAGGAACATCAGACTTACACGCCAGAAAAAGCGAGGAAAACCCCAACCCCCAGGCCACAAAGCCGCCTCCGCGTTACAGGGACAGTAGCTAGGGACAATTTGGAGAGTTCAGTTCACTTAAAGGGGAAAAGAAGCCTTTTCCTAAAATCAGATGCCAAGCATTTCAACGATGTGTTTCAGAAACCCTTCACATGACAAATTGAAGGACCGAGACCCAGTGTGTTTCAAACTGATGCAACCACGGAGGTTTTATCTTCCAGCCAGTTGGACGGCAAAAAGCAAAAAGCCTGGGCAGAGAGGGATCAGACCGAAGGACGGGAGGAAGTGGAAGCTCAGCGAGGAAGGGGTGAGGGCTGCTAGGCGGGGATGGTGACCAAGGCCACTGATCACAGTGTATGAGGG
>NW_022103901.1:1986829-1994041 GCF_000313985.2 Echinops telfairi
CATACGAAAATTTTAAAGTTTTAAAAACAGGAAGCAGAAAACCCACAAAATTGAACAAAAACAGTTGACAATCCCCCTTAAAATAACGCCCGTGGTGGGTGTTAACTTGATGTGACATTTTGGCTAGACTGGCATAGTGGTTAAGTCAGCAGTTTGAAACCACCAGCTGCTCTTTGGGAGAAAGATGAGACTTTCTACTCCCACCCCCGACCCCCCCACCCCCACCCCTCCGTGCCCACCAGAGTTACAGTCTCAAGAAACTCTCTGGGACATTCTACCTGTCCTTCAGGGGAGCCATGAATCAGCTCTGACTTCACGGCAGTGCATCCGGAGGGGACTTGGATGGTCAAACACTAGCCTAATTGCTGTCTTGGAACAGTACAGGTGATTCTGTCTGCTGACCTTGGACAGCCCGGTCACCTTCCATCATAATGCAACGAGATGTAATGCAATCACATCCCACAATGCACTGCCGTGCGTCAATCCGCTGAGGTCACGTTACCAGCATAGGTGGGTCGGAAGCTCAGTCGCCTCCGAGTCTGAAGATTAGAACAGACTGCACAGACGCGGGCCTTCCAAATGTTCTGTCCATGGCTTCTCCTTCTCTTTCTCCGTGAACTAGAACTGTGAAACCAAGGTGCTGACAGTGTGGAACAGACAAAGCCGATATCTGATCAGGACCGTAGCCTCCAGAATTGTGAAAAAATACACTTCTGCTCCTTGGGAAAGCCCAAACCATAAAACAAACAAACCGCAATGAAAATACGAGCAGAGCCCCAAAAAATTGATTTAAAAAAAAAACAAAAAAAAAAACTTCAGCCAATTCAGAGTAGGGGGTTATCTTCTTTTTTTAAAAGAAGATATCGTTGGGCATTATATAAAATATCCAAACAATACTATATTAGCCTCCTATGGCTACAGTAATAAAAATCAAGAACTTAGTGGCAAAAAAAAAAAAAAGAAAAGAAAAAGAAAATACGAGCAGAGCCTTGCAAGGCTGGTGGCATTCGGGAGTATGGCCAACACTTCACCTGGGCACACGCTCCGCTGGCCTGCTCATTGAGCCGATCCAATGTCTGCGTCTCAGTGGCTTCCAGCACGTCTTAGCCAAGCAAGCGCGAGTGCAGACTCTCGCTCTCGACGTGCATCTGAATTCACCGAGGAACCCGAGGAGGGATTGCTCATATTGCCGTCTCTAGGGATGACTCCTTCATCATCGAGGTGTGAAGCACCTGTCGTGGGAGGACTGGGTGCTTAACGACAGTGGTGTGAAATCATCCGATTTGCAGCATTAGGAGCTGCTAATGATTCGCAGACAGAATCAAGGTCCCATCAAAATATTCTCCACTTCTCAGACCACTGACGGACAAGCCCAGCTTTGCACCAGGCTAAAAATCACATACTTACATCTTCATTAGCAACGCCTGCCAACCAATTATAAGCAGATTTCCAGACTCAAAGAAATGGGGACATTTGGCCCTTGCTTCCTTCTCGTGGCTCCAGTAATTAGCAATCACTTGTATAGGAGATCCAAATAGGATTCCTAAGCTAATTAATGAAATGGAGGGCGACCGGAGCCCCATCCACCAAGAGTCCTTAGAGATCAAGCAAGGAGCAGGTGTTGACAGTCTCCTCTGGCCACGCAGACACACGGGGGTAAAAGCAAAGGCGGAGACGGAGGCTGCGCCTTCTCAAACCGCAAAAAGGCTTTCTGTGCTAAAGGAATACGGTTCAAGGCAAATGCCTTGTGTATTAAACAGCTTCCGAGCCTCTGACTCCTTAAGCACGTAATGCAAGGTGAACAAATGATAATAGCCGGCATTTGCATTTATATGATATTTTTATTCCAAGCAGCTCAAAAATGGAAGAACATAAGGCGAAGATGTTTTCTCGAAATTTCATCAAGAACGTGGGATTTCCGAAAGGACTTTGGAGAGCTGGATCCTCCGCCGACTCTTTATTTCATTTCAGGTTTTCTCTCGCTTCCAAGCAGACGAGATGGCCGTTCTCCATCAGACTTCATGCCGGGTCTGTTCCCCTCGCACCGCAAACTCAATAAAGGAAAGATGGCCACGGTACCCTGGGCACCTCCCTCCCCACGCTCTCACGGCAGAAAGCAACGCCCATGGCAGACGGTTTTACAGACCCACCAGGGGGCTTCAGAGAGTTCATGGGGAAATTCCATTCTCTTTAAGTTCCAGTGCCCACCCCACCCCCACCCCGAACTTTTTCAGCCCCCTGGAGACCTGGGAATGGCTGGTTTAGCTGGTAGGATGCTGGCTCTGAGGAGCTTAGCAGCCCTGTTAAATCTAATAGAGAATGGTGTAAACCCAAATTCAGATGCAGAACGAGGTGTGTGTGTGTGTGTGTGTGAGAGAGAGAGACAGACAGACAGACAGACTGCCATCAAATCAGTTCCTACTCATAGCCACACTATATAGGGTTTCCAAGGTGATAAATCTTTACAGGTGCAGACAGTCTTCTCTTCTGGGAAGCGGCTGGTGGGGTTGAACTGCTGATCTTGAAGGTAGCAGCCCAGCACTGAGGCCCCAGCACCACCAAGCCTCTTATATGGGGTAATGTCTGTGCTCTGCGGAGGGAGGAGGGAAAAGGGGAAGAGAAAAGGTTTGGCAGGTGGATGCTGGGGACATTTTTAAACTCTAGGCTTGAATGATTTTGTTACGTGTACTGCCGAGTCCATTCAGATTCATGGCAACGCCCAGGGTAGTGACAGAAAGTGCCCCGCTGGGTTTTCCTGACTGTCACCCAGACCGAAGCAGACTGCCAGGTGTTTACAGAGGCTGTGAGTGGATTCAAACTGACGACCTTTGGGTTAGCAGTCTCGTGCTGTGGTCCTGAGACTCTCAACTTGGATTCAGAAGAGACCAGCTGAAGGGCCTCCCTGCGAGACTAGGCTGCAGGGCGGCTGGGGACGGACTGATGGAACCTTCCTGGTCTCTCCTCACAGGCACCAACACAGGTCTTGCTGCTTCTAGGAAGTGCCATTGGTCAGCTCTAACCCACAGCGCTCCCGCCCAGTCCTGCACCGTCCTCATAAGCCCGTCGTTGCAGCCACGGTGTCCGTCCAACTCGAGGGCCTCCCTCTTTTCTGCGGCCCCTCGACTTCTCCAGGCCGGCGTCCTCCTCCATGGTGCTCTCAGTGCCTGTGACCTTGCCTCCAGGGAGCCTTCTGGCGCGCTTCTTCCAGGACGGACATGTTTGTTCTTGTAGCAGTCCACGGTGCTTTCAGGGTCTCCGCCAGCCCCGCGATTCAGATGACACACGGGGAGAACTAGTGGGGAGAAAGTGCAATTGGCCGTCGATAGTTCTGGTCTGTTTTGTGCCTGAGGTGACAGTAAAAAAATGCCTTCCTGTCAAAGCCAAGCCAGTCACTGAAACCTGTAACTGATGAAACCATTCATCAATAGTTACTGTACGTACTCGAGTACAAGCCTGCCTGAAGATCAGCCGAGGCACCTGATTTTTTTTATTTATTAAATACTTTTATTGGGGTCTCTTACTTCTCATCTCAACCCATATATTCCTCCAGTGTGTCAAGCACATTTGCACATGTGCCACCATCATCATTTTCAAAGCATTCTCTTCCCACTTGAGCACCTGAGATCAGCTACCTATTTCTTTCCCCTGCCTCCCCCACCCGCCCTCCCTCACGAACCCTTGATAAGTTACAGATTATTATTTTAATATCTTACATCGCCCTCCCTCACCCCTCGCACACTTTTCCATTGTTTGTTCCCCTGAGAGGGGGTTCTAGGTTGATCTTTGTGATCAATTCCCCCTTTCCCCCCTACCCTCCCCTAATTCTCCTGGGTTCTCTACTCATTGTTGGCTCTGAGGGGTTTATCTCTCCTGGATTCCCTGTGTTGCGGGCTCTGATCTGTAGCAGTGTGCATGCTCTGGTCTAATCCGTTATGTGAGGTAGAATTGAGGTCATGATAGTGGGGGGAAGGAAGCACCAAAGAACTGGAGGAGAGTTGTGTGTTTCATCGGTGCTTTACTGCACTCTGACTGGCTCATTTATTCCCTGTGACCCCTCTGTAGGGGGATGTCCAATTGTCTACAGATGGGCATTGTGTCTCCACTCCATGCTGCCCCCCATTTGCCTTGGGTATGAGTTTGTTCTGGGTCCTAGATGCCTCCTACCTGATCCCATTGACACCTCATGATCACACAGGCTGGTGTGCTTCTTCCATGTGGGCTTTGTTGCTTCTTAGCTACATGGCCGCTTGTTTATCTTCAAGCCTTTAAGACCCCAGATGCTATATCTTTCGATAGCCGGGAACTATCATCTTTCTTACTTAAGCACCCATTGTGTCTTCAGCGATCATGTTGGGAAGGTGAGCATCACAGAATGCTGGATTGTTAGAACAAAGTGTTCTTGTCTTGAGGGAGTACTTGAGTTGAGGCCCAATGTCCATCTGCAACCTTAATTCTTAACACATAGATATGAGATAGTTGTGTTCTCCTCTTGTTATATATTTATTTACATAGACATGCCTGTATTTAGACCTCTATAAATGTCCTTTGCCTCCTGGTTCTTTCCTTTATTTCCTTTGACTTCCCTCTTGTCCCACCATCATGTTCAGCCTTCATTCGGGTTTAGTAATTCCTCGCTGCTACGTTGCCCTTGATTGAGCCCCACTAGGCACCCTATGACCTTCCTTCCATGGATTTTAGTTCACTTGTTGTTTCCTTGTCCCTGGGTTGGTTCCCCTGCAGTCCTTTCTCCCCTCCTCTTCTTCTGTAGCCCCCAGGAACCACTGGTCCTGTTCTTTTCATCTCCAAATTATGTATGCCGCTGATCTTATGTAGAGAGACATGCAGATACATTAATAATTGTAACAGCCAGGCAAAGCCAAATAAAACAACAAAGGAAGCCAAGACCAACAAAACAACAACAACAAAAGAAAGGCACTGACAAACATGGAAAGGCCTATAAGTGATTCAAGGTCTGTTGGTTGCCTTTGCGAGTGTTTCTCAGTTGAGTCGGATGGGAGCCACACTCTGTCTCCAAAGTCTGTGGTGTTCCCCGGGGATTTTGTCACTTTGCTCCCCTTGCTGCTCTGTTGCATGCCCTCAATACCCCACCCCAGCGTGCAGGAGCTGGACTGTGCACTATTCCCGCACTGTG
The DNA here is from genome assembly GCF_000313985.2 of Echinops telfairi. NCBI lineage: Eukaryota > Metazoa > Chordata > Mammalia > Afrosoricida > Tenrecidae > Echinops > Echinops telfairi. Next base: position 1,991,982 of record NW_022103901.1, read on the forward strand.
TCTCCAGTATTGTCCCCCACAGCACTATGGTTTAGTGAGGGACGTCGGGTCTCGTGGTGGGGCCAGCCCTATGGTCCTTTCTGTGCATTGTCTGCTCTGAGCAGGACCATCGTCCTCAGGACTGGTGGGCCAGGATGTGCTCTCCTCCCTCTCCATCCCTTTGCATTTCTCCTGTGCACTCTATGCAGACGCGTCCCTCTCCCCCAGCTGTAGCTCCAGCGCTGTCCTCAGGGGGGGGTGTCCACGTAGTTGGGATGAGGGCTGACCTCTCTGTTGGTTCCCTGGTCCACGCCAGCATGTTGCATTCATGTCTTGGTGCATCGGGTCTCTCTCTCCCTCTTTTCCTGTGGAGCTATTAACAATACCCTCCCCTTCGGTGGGCTAGTGCCAAGGCACCTAATTTTGCCACAAAAACTGCATTAACAATGTGTTGAGAAACCCAGCTTGTACTCGAGTATATGCAGTCTTTTGAATGACTTAATGCAGAGAAGAAGCTTCACTTGACTGGAAGCCTTAGAGACCTCTTGCAGTGTCTGTGGACACATCCAGGGCCGTCTGATCTCTCTCTGGAGGAAGCTCCTTGAAGATGAGAACAAACCACAAACAAATAACAAACAAACAAACAAACAAACTCCCTGTCATGGAGTTAATGCTGCTCGCAGTGACCCGTGGGTTTCCCGGACTGTAACGGTACCGGAGTAGAAAGCCCAGTCCTTCTCCCGTGGAGCTGCTGGTGGTTTTGAACTGCCCACTATGCGGATCCCAGCCCCACATGTAACCACGACGCCAATCTGAAGGCCAAAGGGGCCCTTTTGACAGATGTGTTTTGCTGCCAATGGCTGGGGTGAGGGTGGGGGGACAGACTGTAAGCAACCGGGTGAGTCCGTAGGTACTTAGTCAGGAAACTGAGACTACAGGGTCTTCCCGGTGAGTCTTTCAAGGAGTAAGAGACGTGACGTTCGCCCGAAGCCTCCCTCTGTACTGACCGTGTGCCGTGAGCATCGTGTGCTGTCCGGATTTACACTGTTGTCCGGCGTGGTCTGGCTGCTCCCACTCAGAGGAAGCACTGCGCCGCCCTCCCAATGGCGCCTCTGTGGGCACCATGGCTGCAGCCGCGGTGGCAGCCCATCTCTGGAAGGGTCTGCTGCTCGTTCCCGACGCGCTGTTCTCCCAGGCTGGAGGCCCTCAGGGGCTGGTCTTTCCCGGAGACACGTCCCCAGTGCGTGAGGTGGACTTCCACCTTCTTCATGTGGCCGCCACGGTGACCACCCTCCTGATTGTCTCACTGGCAGCAGCTGGAAGGCGAGGTGGTGGTTGAGGGGAGCACAGCGGAACAGGAGGGCGCGGAGAGTGGCACAGCGTGGGGCGCGCCCCAGGCACCACGGCACGCGTCCAGGCTGTAGAGAGGGCCTACAGTTTGCTGCTTGCATTTTCAACAAGATAGAGAAAAGTTAAGCATACTAGAAAAAGTTCTGTTTGGGAAGCCAACCTAGTAGAAAAAGATATCACAATAAGCAATTGGGTGCAGGATGATGACATTTCACTAGTAAAAAACCCAACAAAATTACTGCCAGCAAGTCAGTTCTGATTCATAGCAACCGTACAGGGCCCGGGGGAACTGCTCTGTGAAGACCCGCCTCTCAAAGTGCTGACCTTGTAGCTGGCAGCCCACCTCAGAGCCTGCTGCGCCACTGTGCGCTTCTCTGAGACAGCCCGCTGCACCACTGTGCGCTTCTCTGAGACAGCCTGCTGCGCCACTGTATACTTCTCTGAGACAGCCCGCTGCGCCACTGTATGCTTCTCTGAGACAGCTCGCTGCGCCACTGTATGCTTCTCTGGGACAGCTCGCTGCGCCACTGTGCGCTTCTCTGAGACAGCCCGCTGCGCCACTGTATACTTCTCAGAGACAGCCCGCTGCGCCACTGTATGCTTCTCTTAGAGAGCCCGCTGCGCCACTGTGTACTTCTCTTAGACAGCCCGCTGCGCCACTCTGTACTTCTCTTAGACAGCCCGCTGCGCCACTGTGTACTTCTCTTAGACAGCCCGCTGTGCCACTGTAT
>NW_022103901.1:1997018-1999325 GCF_000313985.2 Echinops telfairi
ACTTCTCTGAGACAGCCCGCTGCGCCACTGTATGCTTCTCTTAGACAGCCCGCTGCGCCACTGTGCACTTCTCTGAGACAGACCGCTGCGCCACTGTATGCTTCTCTGAGACAGCCCGCTGCGCCACTCTGCGCTTCTCTGAGACAGCCCGCTGCGCCACTGTATGCTTCTCTGAGACAGCCCGCTGCGCCACTGTACACTTCTCTGAGACAGCCCGCTGCGCCACTGTATGCTTCTCTGAGACAGCTCAACTCTCCCTGGAAGCAGGGCATGAAGGAATGCTAGCTATATTCCTGACCTTTTTCAAAAGCCAAGGAAATGAATGCCTTCTCCCTGCTTTCGGTTTCCATCCTGAAGTAGGGAGATGCCTACTGAGTTCTTGGCGAGGCCCCTCTGCCTTGTAAAGGTGTGAAGTAGAGAGCCTTGTAACATGGCAATTAAAAAGCCTGTCAATGGGCACGCCACCTTTGTACGGCAATTAGAAAGCCGGAGAGTCTCACCGGTGTGTCAGCCAGGCCTCACTTGTTGTGCACTTTGGGATGGTTTCAAGGATTGCGTGAGGATGTTATCAGCACGACCCAAGTCTAGGAGCCCTAGGGGTGTAGTGGGTCCCTCATTGGGCTGCTCATTGCAAGATCAGCAGTTCAAAACCACCAGCCAATCTGCAGGAGAAAGACGAGGCTTTCTGCCTCCATCAAGAGTTGGTCTTGGAAACCCACAGGGGCAGCCTACCCTGTCCTGTAGGGTCAGTGTGGGTCGGAATTGTCTCGAGGGCAGTGAATTCAGTTGGGTTTGCTTTGGGAACAGGGCTAATGCTCAGGGACCAGAAACCGGATTTCCCTGGAAGCCACAAGTGTGAATTAGGTGCTGCCTGATTCCAACATTTTAGCTGTCGACTTAGTTTACTATTGATCCTGCTGCAGTCTAAGAATAAAAATAATTTTTAAAAAGCATCAAGAAATCTTCTGCTAGTGAGGAGAAAGGTAAACCAGCGAACTGAGAGGCTTGCCAAGCAGACCGTCCATTCAGCGGTTCCTGCACATTGCGTGTCAGGTCCTTGGCTGCCATCTCCACAAAGCAACGCCACTCCCCACTCCGCCTTCCTCTTCCAGGTCCAGAGCAAGCCTGACTGTTTAGGAGCCTTGACAGAGTCTTGTTCACTTCCTGAGGAAGCTCTCACACAGGAGCCCCTGTGGGAAAGTGGATTATCCTTGGTGCTGCTAACTGCAAGGTTGCCGGTTCAAACTCAACATCTGTTCCATGGGGAACACTGTTGCCCCGGCTGCTTCCATGAGGTTCCACAGCTTTGCGGACCTGAAGGAGCATCTCCACTGCATCCCACAGGCTCCCTCTGAGTTGGGCTTGACCCAGGACAGGGGCTTGGCGTTGGGGTTCGTGTTGGCACCCTGTCGACTAAGAGCACAGACGCTCCCGAGAGGAGGGGCTTTCAAATGTGGCGAAAAATTCAGTCATCCTGTCATTCAACTTCCCTCGCACTCTTTGAAGCCCCCTTGTGTGCGTATGTGCTGGTCACACACACATGTGCATGTGGGTGTGTACGTATACCACACACACAACACGCAGATAGAGGGGGATTTAAAGTGCATTTATCAAAGGAACTTGAGTGAAGAGACTCAGGAACTGATAGGTACATTTTACCACGGTTGGTTTATAAATATTTCCAGTTTTTAAAACTCAATGCCTGCTAGCCAACACACAGGAAATCAGTATTCAAACCCTGGGCTGGAAGCATGCCCTTTACCGCACTCCGCTCTGCTTTGGTGGCAGGGGAGGGAGTTTGGGGGCCACTTTGCATAATCCACTGGGGAGATTATCATAATCATTTGAATAGCTCCACCATTACTAGCTTGAGTGCATACATGCAGAATCTCCTTATTAAGTGGTGAGCAAGACTTTTATATGGATGGTGTGGTGGGTACACGTTGGGCTGTGAATCACAAAGTCAGCAGTTTGAATCCACCCACTGGGAGAAGGATGAGGCCTTCTGCTCCTGTAGAGTTAGTCTTGGGAAACCCACAGGGGCAGTTCCACCCTGTCCTGCATGGTGGCCAGGAGTCGGCCTGGACAGGATGGTACTCAGTGCGAAGGGGTACCATTACTGAGATTGCCTACTGATAGCTCTGCCCACCACACCACCAGGGCTCCTTCCCTATGTGAGGGAGCGTCAGAAAGTTCATGGAAAACGGAATGAAAAGATCACAGAATGTTCCCACCAACTTTTCCAGCCCTACCCACCCACACCAGTCTCTACCCACCCACACCAGTCCCTACCCACCCACACCAGTC
>NW_022103901.1:1999613-2020864 GCF_000313985.2 Echinops telfairi
AGTGGTCCACATAGCTACATCAGTCGGGAGGGAATTCTACCTGGTGACAAAGTCAGCCCTGCCATGAGGCTCTGTGCCCTGGGGTCCCTTTACAGAGCTTTTTGGAAATGACCGAATTATTGAAATGGCAAACCCGTTTGTCATTGTCCGGGGTTAAGGATGAAGGGGCAGTTTGGAAAGGGCAGAGCAAGAGGCCGATGCAATAATGGACCCAGTTTGTATCTTGATTGTTTTAGTGGAGATGTGAGCCTGCACACATGATACGATCTCTCTCTCTCTCTCACAAGAGCAAATCAGGTGAACTAGGGAAAAATCGAGATGCAAGTATTAGTCAGCATCCAAGTTCATCTTCAAAGTGGGGAAAGGAAAAGGTAGAGAAGCAAAATGTAGCACTCCAAGGAATTACCAAGATCAAGTTCTAGGAACTTCATCAATTCTTGTGATCAGATGTATGAGTTTTACGTCGACTCAACTTTAATCCAACCTTGATTCAGGTCCACGGTCTTGATCGCACTGGCGAGTTCTTACTGCAGACGCCCCAGCGTCTTCCTAGGGTGACAGTGCGCGGCCTTCGATCAGTGGGAAAACGGAATGCAGTGACCATGGTCCTTTCCCTCCACTGTCTTTTTGAAGCTCCCATTCAAGAAATTAACAACCCATCCTCTATGAGTGTGGGCTTATAAAAGAAATGAACAAGCAGCTGTTAACACTCTGAGCTGGAAAGGAACGATAATGGAAAAGGTGGCATCTTCTTGACAGCGGTAATGCAACGACAATTCTCAACAGAAAAAGAATCCCCATTCATCCCCTGGCCCAGCCCGGCTCGAGGAGACGTCCATCAGAGTGGGATCACGGCTGAGATTGCTTTACAAACCTGGACGGACGCAGGCCGGCGCTTCCTCCCCAGCGATGGTAGATGGATGCAGAGGAGTCACACACAGAGGTACACTGGCCCCAGGTCACCCCAGGCACTCCATGGTCACCTCTCATTGGCAACAGTTCAGCAGGACAGATCCCCGCCCACCCTGCTACAACCCCAGGGATGGGCTCCCACATACTGGCGATTGTGAGGATGACACCCTTTCTTCCTCTTTCAGGAAGGTCCACATGAGGTGGCGGTGGCTCAAAGACAGCTAACAGCAACCACAGCGCTGGCCCACACCTTCTCTAGGTAGCAGGAGCTTGTTCTGAAGAGTTTAGGTGGAATTCCATCTGCTCTACAGAAAGTTCCAGAGACAGCAGTCTCGAATACATTGAATGGATAAGACGCAAACATGGTACAAATTGAATTGTTGGAAACATGAGAGTCAGCTTAAATCACCCTTGACATATTTATATGATTTAACTCAGTGAAATGGGTATCCTCTGTTCCAGGCTCTATCACAAAGCTCACACACTTCTATCAGTTTTGCACAGATTTGTTGTCTTTCTAAATACAAAGAACCAAATTACCGGTCAGAGCTCATCAGCAGACGTGACCGTCTGCCATGCTAACGTCGCCCTTGGGGGAGTCTGTGCCTGCTAGTGTCCCCAAAGCAAGACACTGGTCCACATCTTGTGCTCACGATGCCGGCTTTGATTGCCTGCCTGCAATTGATTGTGAAGTGTTAAGAGGTAGTCATGGATTACAACTCCATGTGAAGAGAGCAGACAGCGTCACGGCTGGGCCAGCAGAAGACACCGTGACGAATGGAGAGAAGGCTGAGTTGCCCAGGGTTCCGTTTGCCTTGGGCCCACCATCAACGCTCATGGAAGCAGCAGATTGGTGTCAGGTAGACTAGAGAAACAAATTCATAGACACTCATGTGTATAAGAACGAGCTCTCTATAAAAGGGTAATTGTATATTAAGATAACATCCCAGCCCCGTCCAGATCAAGTCTATAAATCCGACATTAGCCCATATGTCTGATACCAGTCTGTAAATTCCTCTTCAAAGTCATGCAACACACGCAAGGACGCTGTGTGTATGGAGATCATAGGCCAGTGGGTGGAAAGTCTTGTGGATCCAGTGGTGGTGGAAGCATATCAATGCTGGTGTGGGTCTCCATGTGGCTGCTCTGGCTCCATCATCATAGCTCCATGTGGCTTGTCAACAGGAATGTCAAGCAGAGAGTGTGTGTCTGGCCTGCAGTGAGCTATCTATCTTCATAGCACCTCCCAATGAGGTCATCAAGCTGCAACCTGATTGACAGACTAGACGCCACCCCTTCGCAAGTTGACAGGAGATGATGTCCCTGCCACAGGATTGCATTGGACAGATTTGTTGCACAAGCCTTCTTCTTCAGAGGGTTAAAAAAGCAAGATGTCACTTTGAGGGCTGTGGTTGCCTGAGCTAAGCCATAGTCCTTCTAATTGCCTCATTTGCATGTGAAAGCTGCTTAACAAATAAGGAAAACCGCAGGAGAATGGATGCACTCACACTGTGGTGCCCGCCACGATGATATGATTGAAAGTGCCATGGACAGCCAGAAGAACAAGCAAATCTGTCTTGGCAGAAATACAGCCAGGAGATTGCGGAGAAGTGAGGTTGGCGAGACCTGCTATCAGGAGAGACCGGTCCCTAGAAATGGGTATCATGCGTGGTGAAGCGGAGGCCACGGAAAGAGGCAGATGCTGCATGAGATGCACTGACACAGTGGCTGTGGCAGTGGTGCAGGGCAGTGTTTGTTTGGGTTCGTGTTAGGGTGAGTCAGAACTGACTGGGGGCGCCTGTCAGCAACAGTAACAGTGGACTTCCCCAGGGTTTTATAATCCAAAGTTTGGGCTCATGCAACAATTGACCATTATTTCCTTTTAAGATACATGTGATTTCCTGTCCTGGGCCATTGCCGAGGGTGAAGTAAAATTTTATATACAAATCCAGGATTTTCGAGCAGCTTCCTTTGCCTACCTCTTGCAGTGGGTTTTCATCACACCCAACTCTCTCTTTGTCTGCCCCACCTCCCCCGCCAATTTGCAGGTTGCCTTTTGGCTTGGGGTGATCGCCACCCTCAGACCCAAGGGTTGGCCTTCAGTTGTTGGATTTGAAGGCATAGCGCCAGCTCTCTTGTTGCGAACAGAACAATTAAAACAAGGCGTAAAGCAACAAAATAAAACAAATCTCCACAATAACCCAGTGATATGACGTTAGTTCCACCCATAGCGACCCTACAGGACAGAGCCGAATGGCGCCTTCCGGTTTCCAAGGCAGAAGCTGAGTGCCGCACGTCTCTCTCAAAGAGCGGCTGATGGGTTCACACTGCTGACCTTTTCAGTGGACTCCACACGTAGCCCACTGTGCCACCAGGCACCCTTGGGAGGGAGCACAGCCGGTCCCGTGATTGCTAAGAGGTGGTGTTTGGTAGGACATTTTTCAATGGCGGGGGGGAGGCACAGTCTTTTCTATGTGGCGAGGCTTGGAGAGGGTTGGGACTGACGGTGTGTAGACAAGGCGGACGCTATTGGGGGCGAAGCTGACAAACAGGGCAGGAAACTGGGAGAATGATGGAGACTTGGACCAAGACCTCTGATCAAACTGAGCCTGATGCAGGGCCATTTCTGCACTGATTATTAACCCTTTACTTCGCTGTGTGGGCTGGTTGAAACAGATGTCTCATTGCTTGTAGCTAGAATCATGCGGATGACTCTTTTAAAACAATTTTTTATTGTATATTAATTGGGGGTTTATGTTTCAGATCATGATTTTTGTATTCGACAACTTAAACTGCTCATCAAACCTCCCAATAGCTTACCCGCCCATTCCTTTGTCTCGTCTTCATCTTGTACAGTACTGTCTTCCCTCTCACCCAAGTTCACATCTGCCCTGGTGGTGTAGTGCTTGTCCATTGGTCTGCTAACTGCAGAGTCAGCAGTTCAAAACCACCAGCCACTCCTTGGGCGAAAGCTGAGGCTGCCTACTCTAGTAACAGGTGACAGTCTCAGAAGCCCTGTCCGATAGGGCCACTGTGAGTCAGCAATGAGTGGATGGCAGTGAGTTTGTTTGCTGGTTTAGGCGTGGTTGAGCTAGCCATCTATCTTAGATTTCCCCCAAACGTTTGGACAGCAGCAGCAGCAGCTCTAACTTACGGCAACTTTATACTGTGTCTGCCATAAAACGTTTCCTCACTTGATTTTTTGTGGCTTGTCTGTTTTAAAAAAATAGATATTACCATTGCTTACAGATTTTGATGATTAACCTTTCATTGCAATTGTTACCAGTTTTGACTGCCAAGTTAGGCATTTGTTTTCCTTTTAACTTTGTTTCTATGGGATCGCTTTGTCATGTAAAAATAAAAAAAATGTGATGTTATTTAAGTTATTAATTGCGTTCTCTCTTCCTAATGGCTATTATGAGGAGCCCAGGAGGTGTTGTGGATTAAACATTAACGGTTGACTGCAAGCTCAGCGGTTCAGACCCACCAGTTGCTCTTTGGAAGAAAGAGGAGGCTCTCTGCCCCATAAAGACTTACACTCTTGGAAATCCCCAGGCCAGCGCTCCTTTGTCCCAGCTCCACTGCGAGTTGTCCACTCACTGGCAGTGGGTTGGTTGGTTTGTTGTGGAATGACTATTATCCTGTTTGAATTAATATACCCCAATATATACTACTTTAATTAATATAATTCAAATAATATAATTGAAATATATATAGTTAATTTTGTATAGTGCACACTCTTTCACTCTTCTTTTAAAAAAAAGTATCTTGACTATTCAAATGTATTTGTTATTTTCTGTAAATTTAAAGCTTAGCTGGCCACATCCCCCCATCCTAAAAAAAATCATGTGAGGAACTTGCTAAGGGAAAGGATTTCATTTGTAGAATAATTTCTCGAGAGATGACACCTTTATGATATTGACTCTCGACATTCCCGAGCAGAGAATCCATATATATTTTCATTTGTTCAAGCTTCTTTTATGTCCTTTAGTAAAGTTTTATCGTTGGCTTCATAAAGATCATGCACATTTCTTTTCATTTTATACCCACTTTAGGGTTTATATTACTTTTTTTTCCCTGTTAGAGTCTTAAATGGTTTACTTTGGAGGTAGACCTAGAGTATTGATTTTTGCCTGTTGACCTTGTAACTTGCCCGTTGCTGCAATCTAGCTATTCCTGCGTTGATGCTTCTGATTTCTCTGGGGGAGGAATCCTATGGTTTGGGCAGGCAACCAAAGACGCTGGCTTCTGTGAAGAAGATCGCGGCATCAAGAGTGGAGGGAGGCGGGCTAACCACCTGCGATAGGCAGATGACACAACCTTGCTTACTGACAGCAGGGAGGATTTGAAGCACTCTTTGATGAAGATGAAAGGTTGCAACCTTCAGTGTGGATTATGGCTCAATGTAGAGAAGACCCAAATCCTCACAACTGCACCCATAGGTGACCTCACGATAAACAGAGAAAAGGTTGAAATCATCAAGGCTTTTGTCCGCTTGGAGCCCCAGTCAGTGCTCATGGAAGCAGCAGTCGAGGGTCAAGCGATGAGTTGCGTTGGGTCCATCTGCTGCAAAGATCTCCCGAGAGAATTGGGAAGCAAGGATGCTACTTGGAGGACCGTGGTGCCTGACCCGAGCCGCGGTGTTTCATTTGCCTCAACAACATGTGGACGTTGGCCATTGAATAAAGAAGAGCAACGAAGAATCGCGGCCGTTGGACGGCGGGGCAGAAGAACCTTCAAAGTCCCCTGGACTGCCGAAAGGACATCCTTGCTCCTTGGAGGCAAGGATGGCGAGACTCCATCTTGCATGTTGCGAACACGTTGTCAGGAGAGACCAGTCCCGAGAGAAGGACATCAAACCCGGCCAAGTGGAGGGCAACGTGGAGAGAAGGCCTTCAACGGGAAGGACGCACACAGGGGCTGCGTGTTGTCTCCGGCCCGCAGACGTGGTGAGGAGGCGCGGGACCAGGCAGGGGCTTGTTCTGTCGGGCAGAGGGTTGCTGTGGTTCAGGACTGAACAGCGACAGTCACCCGGTTTGAGAGCTTGGATTTGTTCCTGTTCGCTTGGTGGCAGAGCAGGTTACGAGTGGGGCTGCTAACGGCAAAGGCAGCCATTTGAAAGCACCAGTCGCTCCGAGTGAGAAAGAGGAGGCTTTCCGCCCTGGAAAGACTTCTGGTCTTGGAAACTCGCAGGGACGGTTCCAGTCTGCCCTTCGGGGTCACTAGGAGTTGGAATCGACTCGATGGCGCTGCCTTTTGGTTTTCGTTTTTGCCACACCCAAGTCAGTGCAGCCGGGATTGCAGAGTGAACGGTCCTGTTGGACAACGTGAAGGATGCTCCTACATCGTGCCTCTGAGTCTATTTTCTCTAGTCTAGTGTTCATCCTTAATTCGGATTTGCTGTGTGCCTTTGTTGGTGAAGGGTGACTTTCAGATATTAGCAAAGGAAGCTTCCCCCACCCCCTTTGCTACTCACGCGACTGCTGCTGTTGGGCACCGCCGGGTCCGCGCTCACGCACAGCAGCCCCGGGTCCGGTCCTGCTCCCCCTCTCAGTCACCACCTATGAACGCATTGTTTCCGTCACCGTGTTTGTCCATCTTGTTGAAGGTTCGACTCTTTCCAGGGAGCACGACGTCCTTTTCCAGGGTCTGGTCCCTTCCGACGACTTGTCCAAAGCACGTCCTCACGTCTCCGCACCGTGCTGGCCGGCCTTCTTCTGAAACAGATTCGTTTGATCTGTGGAAGCCCATGGCACATATTCTTTGGCTGCAGCATCGTATGAGCACTCTTCTCGTTTACAACGTCAATAGAGTGAAACCACTGAGACTTCTCTCTCTGTCTCTTAACATTACTGAAATAGTCTTGCTTACCTTGATCAAACCCACTTGGTCCCAACACGTGGCTACCGTTTACGGGATCATAAAAATGTTGCATCTATGTTCAAGAATGTTATTTCCTGGTATGTTTCTGCCCTCATATATATCCTTTTTATGAATCACATAAAAAGTTAGGCAGCTCTATATCTTTTCTCCTTCCTTTCAAATCGTATATATCAGCCGGGGTTAGCCATTCCTTGAAGATTTGGAACGCTTCCATGAAGCCAGTTCAGCTTCCAGTTTCTTGTTGTCTGACTTCCTCCCTCCTTCCTTTCGTTGGGGTTAAAAATCACTGCCGACCGTTTAGCTCTTCCTGAGGTTACCTGGTCCACCAGGACTGCTTTCTAATCACAGTGTGAATGTTGGCATGTTTTCCTGACAGCCCACTCGTTCCCTCTGCTTGGGGTTCAAAGGAGTCAAGTGACATGTAAAAAATTTCTTTAAATAACGTTCCCGCCCAAAGTTATGTTCCTGTTTCCATTTTTAATGCGGCTTATTTTGACTTTGATTTTTCTTTCCCCCTTGTCCGGCTTGCTAAACCGTGCCAGTCTTGTCTGATCATTTCAAGGAACCTGGCTTCAGTGATCCTGATGACTTTGCCTGGCATGAGCCCTGGCAGCTCTGTAGGCCAGTGTTTGGGCTGCTGGCAGCAAGGTGGATGATTTGAACCCAGAAGTCACCCAGGGGTGAGCAATGAGGCAGGCTGCTCCCGTAGACAGACAGCCTCAGAAACCCCATCGCGGGTCCCCACCTGGAGTCGGTTGGGTCGATGGCGGCGAGTTCCATGGGCTGGGCGGCCCTGGCGGCAGGGTCAGCAGGTTGAACCCAGCAGCTTCTCGTCAGAATGACAAGACATTCGACCTCTGTCAAGGTTGATTGCCTGGGCAACCCCCAGGAGCAGTTCTGTCGCACTCTGCAGGTTGCTGTGAGTCCTTGAGGGTTCTTTCGTCTCTTGGCCATATAAAAAGGACCATTGTTAACCTGCACAGGAACAAAATTCGGCAGTGGGGTCATTCTGACACCCCAAAACGTAAACCCACTGCCATGGAGTGGATTCCAACAGGACAGTTAGAACTTCCCTTGTGGGTGTTCAAGGCTGTCAGTATTTGCAGGAGCAGAAAGCCTAGGAGTGGTTGGTGGATTCAAACCACCAACCTCTTCTGTTACAATCCACCAAGACTCAGAGGAATCCCCGCAAAACAAACTCAAACTCACTGCCAGCAGGTGATTCTGAGCCTTTGCTCTGGTGGCATGGGAAGCGCTTGTGTGGGGTAGTGGATTGTCCATTGAGCTGCTACCCAGTAAGTCAGAGGTTCAAATCCACCAACTGCTCAGCCAATGAAAGACGAGGCCATCTGTTCCTGCAAAGCTGTGTTGTCTCGGAAACCTGAAGGGGTAGTTCCACTCTGTCCTGGGGGCTCTTAACCAGGGACCTCAATAGTGACATTCAATACAATAGTTTCCCCTTCTCTATTCTGTCTCAGTGCAACAGCTTGAATGTTTGCACTTAGACCAGTGGTTCTCAACCTTCCTAATGCTGTGCTCGGCCCTTTCCTACAGCTCCTCATGTGGTGGTGACCCCCAACCATAATGTTATTTTTGTTGCTACTTTATCACTGTGATTTTGCTACTGTTAGGAATGGTAATGTAAATATCTGATATGCAGGATGTATTTTCATTGTTACAAATTGAACCTAATTAAAGCATAGTGATTAACCACAAAACAATATGTAATTATATATTATGAAATATTTATTTCTGGTACAAATAAATGAAATTTTGTCTGGAAGCATGGTGTAGCATGGGTAACAGTCTTAATATAACAACAGTAAACTACATGGCTACATTTTGCAACTGTGTAAAAAGCCAATGTCACTGTGAAGGTTGAGATAGCTTCTTTCACACCAGATCAGCATGTCTGCATGTGGGCAGACCTGCCTGGAGACGGACAGAGGAGCGGTGTCTCGGTTCCTAAGACCATTAGAAATATGTTTTCCGATGGTCTTAGGCAACCCTGTGAAAGGGCTGTTGGACCCCCAAAGGAGTAGACACCCACAGGTTGAGAACCGCTGACTTAGGCCATGTTGGGGGTGGGAGGATGGTCACTTCAAGGTCTTGGGAATGGCTCTGAAGGACAGCAGTGACCACAGGGCTCGTGTGTGAAGCGAGCGTCCCTGGAAGCTTCCCTGCTTCCAGCCCCTCAGTAGCTGCCGTCCTGGACCGGTCATTGTGGATGAGGATGAGACCACCACGGCCTCCCCTGACTGCAGTAAGCATTTGCTACCTGAGGGTCCCTGGGGGCTGAGGGTGCAGCCCGGGCTAGCGTGAAGAAAACCTGGGTTCTCAGTGAGTGAGGTGGGCTTCTCCAGAGGAGCCAACCCAGTGACACTGTCCGTGTTCATGGACACAAGGAGTCATGTCCAGGGACAGTTTACACAGTTGTAGAAATAGGTAAGTCCAGTTTAGGTCCGGCTTCTCCTGACACACGGGACCTGAGAAACGGGAGCCGGACGACGAGGCAGAGCCAGCAGGGGCGCAGGCTGGTGGATGAGAGTCTTCAGGGGTGAATGAATCCACCCTGGGTCCTCGGCTGGTGGCTCCTGGGATGATCTGGCCGTGATCCAGCTCTAGCAGAGGGTGAGGGCCTGAGAGGATTTGCTCTCTCATTCAAAAGGTTCAGGCACCAAGGGGGTGTCTTCAGGCTTTGCTGTGACTGATGGGTTGAGCTCTGCCTCTGCTCTTACTCAGGCGCACCCACTTGTCAGAGCTCACACCATACACTCACAGACGGGAAGTTCGGGGCGAGAGCAAGGGATCTGAGCCGTGTTCCTGACCGCACCGCGGGATGTGCTCATCTGCCCCGTGTCTGCGCCAGCACTGTGCCCACCTCATCGGGATACCCATCCCATCACGCTGCGTGTCCAACATGCATCTCTTGCCCCAAACCATTGAGTTTATCATGGAACGGGGTATGGTACCCCTCCCCCCTCCAAAAAGTGGAATTTTTTTTCAAAGCTATGTATTTAAATTGTTTCACCAAATAGCCTTATCACCTTCAAAGTGCTCGCCATTGTATGTAATGCATTTGTCAAATCTGCGATTCCATTCTTGGAGACATTTTTCAAACTCATGTTTGGATGGCTGACAGCACCTCTCTTGTTTTTTTCTTCACCTCTTCTGTGTCATCTAATCGCTGTCCTTTCATGTCCCGCTTCAGTTTTGGAAACAAAAAAGGGGTCACTTTGAGCGAGGTCAGGTGTGTGGGGCAAGCAAGGCATGCTGTGTTTTGCCCAAAACCGGCACACTGAGATGTCACCAAGTGCACTGTCGTGGTGGCAAAACCACTCCCCCGTCAGCCACAAATCAGGCCATTTTTGTCACATACTGTTACGCAATCTTTTCAGAACCCCTAAATAGAAGCTTGATTAACAGTCTAACCTGGTGGAACGAACTCCAAATGCACCATCCCCCTCACATCAAAAAAACAAATGAGCTTCAAATAGCTGCATGCTTTTCTTAGATGGGACATTATAAACAATGAGGCTCGAGCAAAACTGCTTTGATGAAAAAATGCACTGTGACCAGAGAGAACCTTCCCAGGTGTGCTAGTCTGGATAGACTAGAGAAATAAATCCATAGACACTCGTGTGTATAAGTAAGAGCTTTATATAAAGAGTAACTGTACATTAAGAAGACATCCCAGCCTAGTCCAGATCAAGCTGATAAGTCTGATATTAGCCCATATGTCTGATACCAATCTATCAAGTCCTCTTCAGACCCACGAAACACATGCAATGGCACCAAATGCAGGTAGATCATGGGCCAGTGGGTGGGAAGTCTTGTGGATCCAGTGGTGGTGGAAGCGTCTCAGTGCTGGCAGGGGTCTCCACATGGCTCCTCCAGCTTAGGGCACTAGCAGGGCACTAGTGTAGCTCCATGTGTCTCCCAGGGAGCCTGTGTGTGTGTCCCATCTCAAGTGAGCTATCTATCTCCCTAGTGCCTCCAAATGAGGTCATCAAGCTGCCACCCTGATTGACAGGTTAAACTCCACCTCTTCACCCTTAATCCTCTCAAATGGATAACAGATGATATAACTACCACACCAGGTGACGCCACTGGAGTCACTAACGCAGAGCTAGTTGCTTGATGCTCACCTTGTGGGAAAAATGCGTATTTCCCCATGCTTGGGTATCCCCTGGTATATACATGTATATGTTGGTGTGGTGTACGTATACACTGTGTCTGCGATGTGGCGTGTGTGGCTCTGAAAGACCCACCCTGTCAAGTCCCTTTCTAGCCCTGCCGGCGTCTCAGGTAGATGGTACTCTCTGGCTGACGAGCCCTGGAAGCTAATCACGAGCTTTCATCCCATGTCCGGGTCTGAAGTAGGGCTCACAATGTGGTCAGCCACCCCGTTTTGTGTTTTATTAAATCATGAGCCACCCCAACCCCTGGCCTATCTGTCATCCAGGCAATGCTGCTGATGCTGAAAAGATGAAGCAGGGTTGTTTTCAGGCAGCCTGTAAAAATAATTGGTTTAGCAGTGTTGTGTGAATACAGATGAGACAGGGCCAGGGGTACGTGGTCACTGAGCTTGGGGGGCAGGTGTGGGGGATGGGAGGCTTGTAGCAAGGTGCACACGGAGTAGCCATGGGCATCGAGGTTGGAGGAAAGCACTGAGTTGTTGGGAAGTTGGCGTGTGGCGCCATGGGCCCGGAAGCAGAAGTGGTCTTGCCTCTTAGACACAGAATCACCCACGGCGAATCCGTCCGGGTCACTAATTGTCAGGACGAGGGTTTTTCCCCCCGGTTCTTCATTCCATGTTGAGTTGAGAGGACGCACAGAAATGAAATATTGCCACTTGCCTCCCGGCGGGAATTATGTCCCTCGATATTTAGGCACAGGTACCAATTAAGGGAAGAGGAATCTGCCCGAAATGAAATTATTAGCACGCGTGCAGTGGATCTGCTAACTGTTTAATCTTGTAACTGCTTGGTTCTTTGCCGTGCATCTAGGTAATTTAATATGAATGATGGATTATTATATTATTTCCATGGGAAAGAGACATATTTTAAGTTAACGGTCCTTATCGCTGATACCAATTAGCAAAAGAGAAATGAATTCCTGAATTTATATTTCCTAATCGCTCCTGCAGGGTTGCCTCCTCACTCTGGGCGGAAGGCCCATGAATTTGGCACCCCAGTGGTGTAGTGGTTATGCGTTGGGCTGCGATCCGCATGGTCGGCAGTTTGAAACCACCAGCAGCCCCATGGGAGAAAGGCTGGGCTTTCTACTCCCATCAACAGTCATGGTCCCGGAAACCCACAGGGGGCCCGCTGTGAGTTAGCATCGACTCATCGCTGGCAGTCAGTTTGAGAGTTATCTGCTCTGGGAGGCACAACATGCATCCAAAATGTGGACCCCAATCAAGCGCTCCCATCCTCACTGCTCGCCCCCCACTCTCACCTCCCACCACTAGGCCAGAAGCCAGACCTCCCCAGGGACCCATCCCCGGCTAGGTGCTAGTGAGTCCGTTCTGACTCATCCTGACCCTGCGGGCCACACGGAGAAGTCCGGGCCGGCCCTGCTCCAGCCTCACGATGTTCTTCAGAGAACCCCTGTCAGTTCACCTGTGTGATGCCCCTCGACTGCACCAGGCCTGATGTCCATCACTTGTCTGTTGTCTGTCACTTTTGCCCTACCGTGGCGGCTCGTGGGATGCGGGAAGCCATGTCTCTGGCATTTCCGATACTAGGAGGGCCTCTCAAAGTGAACGGGTTTCAGCAGAGTTTCCAGGCGAAGGACAGACCACGAAGAAGGAGTCGGCTGTCCACCTCAGGAAGTAGCCACGGAAAGCTTTCTGGAAAGCATTGAAACACTGTCAGGGACCCAGCCTACAGACTGTCCAATAGGCGGATGCCAGCCCCAAGTTTGGGGAGTCCACATGGCTACCTGAACCTCTGACTTCTGGCCACCAATTTGGGGCTGGTATTTTCACTGCCCTCTCAGGGTGCCAGAGAGTCCTGGAAGAGCAGAGGGTTTATCACTGGGGTCACTAATCACAAGATCAGCAGTTCTAACCCATCAGCTTCTCTGCAGGAGAAAGAGGAGGCTGCCCGCTCCTGGGAGTGCGTATCTCCTGGAAACCCTGACGTGGCAGTTCTGCGGAGCTGGACGGATCCGTGGCCGTGGGATTGGCTTTGCTTGTTCCAAGCTGCAAGCTGAGGAGTTCACAGGGCACCCTGGCCTTTGCCTTGCTGGGTTCAGTGACCCCCACAGGGTGATTGTCGCTGGAGGGTCTACAAAGAGGACACAGAGACGGCACTTCCCCCGGCCAGCACTCTGCCCCTCCCCTCTGCCGCCGCGCCCGCTCTCCTTAGCAGGCTCAGTACACCACGGAGAGCTGGCCGACAGTGCTCTGATGGGCCTTATTAGGGAAGCTCACGGGTCAGCGTCCAGGCGAGAAATGCTCAGCCAGAACGCATTACCACCTTCTTTTCATCCTGCTAGCAGATGCCTGAAGCACAAGGTCAGAAGTTCAAAACCACCAGCTGCTCCCCTCAAAGAGATGGGCTTTCTACTCCTGTAAGGAGAGAGAGTCTCAGAAACCCACAGGGGTGGTTCTGCCCTGTCCTGCAGGGTCTCCGTGTGTTGGTGTCCACTTGCCGGCAGTGAGTGTGAGTGAGTAAATGCCCAAAGGACATGCCACTCCGTTGTCGACAGCAACCCGAAGGCACTCCAGCTGCATGGGTCAAGGGCTTAAGTGCCCTGGATTTAGTGTCCGGAGGCACCCCAGTCCATAAGCCAGTCTATGCCCCAAAGCATTCCACTTGACTTGCTCAGTGGCTGGGAAGCCCACTGTTCTATGCCACGCTCTGGCTCCTGGTTCTACCACACTCCTCTGGGGTCACAGCTGTCTCCTGGACTGCACAGGTTCACTTGTGCAGGGATCTTGGGGTCCAGGGGACGTGGTCCATCCCTGACCCTTCTCTCTTCCTGGTAGTGAAATTGCCCTCTTCCTGCTTCTTGGGAGGCTCCTTTTATTCCCGCAGGATGGCAGTCACCCACAGGTGTCTTTCAGACCCATCAAGAGAAAGCCAGGTGGTGGGAGTTCAGAGACTATGGCTAGAAGAACCACCACAAACACTTCATGCACTGCAGACACACAGGTGAAGGCCGGGAGGGGCTCAGCGTGGAGCTGCCACATCACCAGGGACGGGCTGCCTTCTCAAGGGGAGACCTTATTATCCACCAGTCAGCTCTCCATGCTCTGTGCTCAGGGCTCTTTATCGGCCGGCTCTACACCACCGGCTAAATCATGTCTCCTCAGTCTGGTGGATGTTGGCCTCCCAGGTGCGTCTTTTCTGTTTTGTGGAGCCTACCTGCCAGCACAGATCCTCAGGTGTGACCTGGACAGCCCCTACCAAACGCCCTCTGCTGTGCAGTTGACTGGACTCACAGTGACCCTGTGGGACAGCGTAGAAGGCCCCGTGGTTTCCCAGACTGCAGGTCTTTACAGGAGCAGGCGGCCTTGTCTCTCTCCCCCCAGAGCGGCTGGTGAATTTGGACCACTCAGCTTTGGGTCGGCAGCTGAGTGCGTTCAGTGCTGTGCCCCCGGGTCCCTCGGACCTAGATCAAGGCACCCCAGTGACTCCAAGTGCTGTTGCTCGGGAGCCAAGGACAAAGGCCACCTGAGCTGGGTAAAACTGGGTCCCACCAACACACAGGCATGCCTCGTGCCAGAGAAACGGGTTCAGCAGGTGTTCCTCGAACGTCTAGGTGGTGGTACCATGGACTAAGCATTGGGTTGCTAACCACAAGGCCAGCAGTTTGAGTCCACTGACTGCAATAGGGAAGAACAATGAAGCTGTGTGCCCCTGTGGAGACTTACCATCTCAGACCCCCCCACCCCCTCCGCAGCAGTTCTGTACTGCTCTCAAGGGCCGCTGTGGGAGCGGTTGGCTCGGTGGCAGTGGGATGATGCACCCCAGATGTCATCCTCAGGAAGATGGCTGGGTGTTGATTTAGGAGCCAACTTGTAAGCAAGCCAGTTAGGTGACCGATGACCCAGGGAGACACTCATGCTTCAGAAGGGTCAACCACATGAGACCCATGGGTGCAGACTGCCCGGGGATGAGCGTGGCAGAAAGAAGAGCGAGCAGAACTGGGGGTGCCAAGGGGGCATGCGGAGGGGGGCAGTGATGTGTGGGGACCACGCTTGGCGTCAGGAATCCAAATGTGTGTCAGTCCGTGGATTTGCTCGGTCAGTGTCAACGTCAGTGCTGGCGTCCCCTCCGTTCACATAGGACGTGCCCTGGAGGATGCCACGCCTTTCCATTGGGATGGTGTTGGGAGGAGGGGGCAGACACGGAGTGGGTGTCCCCTCACAGGACCCCTGGGGCAACAGCAGGAAACACGGCCCCACACACGACCCAGCAGTTGTGCGACCTGGCACACGCCCTACGGAAATCGGGATCAAAGTGCGAACAGTAGGTAAATGCATGCTCAGGCTCCCTGCAGCCCTGCCCCGCAGCCGAAGGTGGGAACTCCTGCACATGCACACGATGGGACAGGGCACCGGTCACTAGGGAACCGCAACAACACAGTGGTGGGACGTCGGCACCCCGACACCATGGAATGCGATGGATGCCGGTCGTTACAGAATCACGGCGGAACGGCGGGAGACTTCATGACGTGAGTGGATCTGGGAGGCGTTGCCATTGTGCTAGAAAAGTCAGTCAGTCACCAGGGGACAAGTTTTGTGTGAGGCCATGTTATTGAAAAACAATCCAAAGAAGCTTTACCAACCCAAAGAAGCTGACTTTGATGACTGCCAGAGGCAGGAGGGGGTGGGAGGGAGTGGGGAAGGGGAGGTGTTACACTCAAGGGTGGACAGGTATGAACCTGGGGGAAGGGGAGTATGCTATACAGTAAGAAGGAGATGGGCCAGAGAGAGAAAGAGGTTTGATGAGCTGTTGAGTGCAAGAATGATGATCCGATGGGTCAACCCCACGGAATTCACAAGACGAAGTTAAAAGAGGAAAAGTCAAGCGCGAGAAGCTGATTCAGAGCTGGAGGTGGTGTAGCCCCAACTGCCGAGTGGCAGACGAGGCAGGCGACATGTCACCGACTTGCCTGCTGATGAATTAAAGATGAAAGGGCTTCTCTCTCCCTTTCTTTCCCCACCGTGGTGGGAGCAGCCTGAACTTGTAACGGAATCACCTGAGTTTTCCTGATGAGGCTTGCTCAGCAGAGGAGGGAAACATGCGTACCATCTCTTCCCGCAGTCTTTGCCTGGCAAACCTAATGAGTGAAGGCAGCGCTGCGCTGGGGCCGCCCTGAGCTTACACAGGGTCCTCTGCACCGGTGTTAGGGCTTGGTGAACCGGAGCAGTCAATCCACACTTGTTTGCCGGCCAAAGACGTCCTTTGTGTCCGCCGATTATGGCCATCAAAGCCTGAAGCAGCCTTACGGTTTCTTAGCCTGGTGTGGAATTCAGATGGAAGGGTCAGGGATATCGGTAAGCACAGGTCATCGCATCTTGTGGACCAGCCTTAGTGGGGGCCGTGAGCACAGAGGCCCTTAGGAAACAGACAGGCATTTAAAGGCCTCTCTCCTGAGGATGAGGCCTGGGAGGGGCCTGGGCGTTAGCACTGGGCGCCGACTGCCCAGCGGATGGTCCACCCCCACCGGCTGCTCTGTGTGAGAACAGAGAGGCTGCCTGCTCCTTAAGATGTGCCGTCCCAGATGTGTCCTGGGGCGCTCCTCTGCTCTGTCCGGCAGGCTGCTAGGAGCCAGGGTCGACTCCATGGCGGCAGGCTTGACATTTGGGATTTATCCACCCTGAGCCGAGTTCACACTGACTTACTTTCTTCTTGTAAATCCTTACAGCTCTTCTGTCAACCCATCCATCCGTTGTATCAAGCACATCTGTACATCTGTTGCCATCATCATTTTCTAACCTTTTCTTTCTACTTGAGCCCTTGGGATCAGCTCCTCTTCCCCCCTCCCTTCCCACCCACGTGATTCCTTGATTATAAAATTTTATTATTTTCATATTATACTCTCCACTGTCTTCTTTCACCTACGTTTCTGTTGTTCATCCCCTTTTGGGCGGGGTGGTGGTGGTGGTGGTGGTGGTGGTATATGTCCATCATTGTGATCGGCTCCCCTCTATCCTCCTTCCTCCCCACCTTCCCCCTCCCCTCATGGGACTACTACTCTCATGGCTGGTCCTGAGAGGTTATCTGTCCTGGATTCTGTGTGACGAGAGCCCTTTCTGTACCAGTGTCCATGTTCCAGCCTAGCTGCACTTGTAAGGTAGAAGTGGGGTCATGACAGTTGGGCAGGGGTGGGGGCATTGAAGAACCAGAGGGACGTCCTGTGTCGTGCGGTGCTGTACAGCACTCTGGCTGTCTTGTCCCTTCCTTGTGACATTGCTGTGAGGGGATTCCAATTGTCCACATAGGGGCTTTGGATCTCTGCTCTGATCCCCCCTTCGATATGATTGTTTGTTTTGGGTCTTCTCATGCCTGATACCTGATCCTGTCGACACCTCATGAGCACACAGGCTGGTGTGCTTTTCCCATTTTGGCTTTGTTGTTTCCCTGCTAGATGGTCACTTGTTTAACTTCAAGCCTTTAAGACCCCCGGTGCTATATCCTTTGATAGCCGGGCACCATCAGCTTTCTTCACCACATTTGCTTATGCACACGCTTTGTCTTCAGCGATCGTGTCTGGAAGGTGAGCATCACAGAATGCCAGGTTATTAGAACAAAGTGTTCTTGCATTGTGGGAGTACTTGAGTAGAGCCCATCTGCTACCTTGATACTTAACATATAAATATATGTACATAGACTTATATCCCTATCGTTATATATTGATATATTTACATATATAGATACCTATATTTATACTCCATAAATGTCTTTTGCTTCCTAGTTCCTTCCTTTATTTTCTTTTACTTTCCTCCTGTTCCACTTTCATGCTTGACCTTCATTCATTTCTCAGTAATTCCTCTTGGCTACATTGCACTTGTGATCAAACCGCACCAGGTGTTCTACACCCTCCTCGCCATTGATTTATGGTCTTTTGTTGTTTCCTGGTGTGGTAGTTACATATCTGGTGTCAATTTGAGAGCATTATGAGTGAAGGGGTAGAGTCTAGTCTGTTAGTCGGATCATAGCCAATGAGGCATCTGTGTGGGCTTGGGCTTCTCCTGAGAATTCGGGACACTCCTAGAGTTTCCTCCTGGGAGGCGGGAGACACTCTCTCCTCACTCCCTGTGAGCCATCCCTGAGGAGAAGCCACATGGACCTACCCTGATGCAGCCCTGGAAGCTGGAGACGCCATGTGGAGACCCCTGCCAGTGCTGAGATGCTTACACACTCACTGGATTCACAAGACTTCCCCCTCATTGGCCTGCGATCTTCCTGCATTCTGCGTCATTGCATATGTTTTGTGATCTTGAGTCTGAAGGGGACTTTATAGACTGGTATTGGACACATTGGCTAATATCGGACTTATGGACTTGATCTGGACTGGGCTGTGATGTTTTCTCAAAGTTCAATTGATATTGTATACAAACCTCTTTCTTATATACATGAATTCCCATGAATTTGTTTCTCTAGTGCACCCCGACTAACACACCTTATCCCTGGGTTTGTTGGCTCCTCCCTTCCTGCCCCCTATCTCCCCCTCTCCCCTGTCCCTGCCCTGGAGCATTGGGTCCCACTGTTCTCTCCTTGGGGTCGTCCATCTTGCCTATCTGATATACATAGACATGAAGAAAAAGGGGCCGATGAATATTCATGTCTGTCTGCTGACCCTGACGTGTGTTTTCCAATCGAGTCTGATGAGGTGCCAAGCCCAGCACCCCGAGTCTGACGTCCATTTTCAGGGTTCCTGGGGACATTGTTGCTGTGCTCCCCTGGCTGCTCTGCTGTGCTCCTTCATCTTCACCCCGGTGCGTGTGGGTGGGGGGGTTCCGATCAGGCACAATTCCACACTGTGTCACCAGTGCCGTCCCCTGCAGCACTGTGGGTCAGGGAGGGGACCGCGTGTCTCATGGTGGGGCCAGCCCTATGGTCCTCTCTGTGCCTGGGCCGCTCTGAGCAGTGGTGTCGTCCTCTGGGTTTGGTGGGCCAGGATGCAGTCCCCCCTCTCTCTCTCTTTCCCTCCTAGTTTGATCCCGTGTGTTCTGGGCAGACTCGCCACTCTGCCCGGCTGTCTCTGTACTGCTCTCTTCTGGGGAAGGTCGCCGTAGCTGGATTGGGGCCGGCCTCGCAGACCCCTCTGCTAGTTCACACTTCATGCTGGTATGTTGCCCTCGAGGCGTGGTGTACCAGGTTGCGTCTGATCCCTCTCCCCCTTTCCTGTGGAGACATAAACAACACCCCCTCCCCGCTGCCATGGGTGGGTTAGCGCCTTGTTCCCCAACAACCCACGGCCTCTTTTCCTTCCCCCTCCTTTTCAGTTGGGTGCTCCGTGCATCCCTGGGTTGGGTCTGACCCCTGGCAGAGTGCCCGGGCCTTGCCCTGGGAATCCATGTATTTAGTGGCTTTTCCCCTTGCCTCTTGTGGGCTCAGGTTGTACTTGTCCTTTTGTCTTGGCCTTACTTAACATACTTTCCTCCAACTCTTCCCATGCGACGATGCGCTTCATGCGTTCATCACTGTTCTTGAGGGACGCGTAGTCCTGCATCGCGTATATGTACCAGAGTCTATAACCCATTGACCTGCGGATGGAAATTTAGGTTGTTTCCAACTCTTTGCGATTGTGAACTGTGTGTGAAGAACGTTGGAGCACAGACGTCTGACCGTGGACTGTCTCTTACCTCTTCTGGGTGATGCCCAGTCGGGGGGTTGCTGGGTCAAATGGTAGCTCGATTTCCATTTGTTTTAGGTATCACCAAATTGATTTCCATAATGGCTGCACATGCCTGCAGGTCCACCAGCACACACTGACCGCATGCTGGACACAGCTCCAAGAGCTAGGTGCATGTTCCAAACCAGATGTGAGGTCCACATCTGGGAGGCATAAGACAGAAGACTCCGCGCTCCTGTGTGCATTTCAGGGGGCATAGCTTGCTGAGAATGACCAAGAATGACTTATTTAAGTCCAGAGCATTTCCCAAAGCCCTTCCCATGCCCCTCAAATTTCCCTCTGTGGTGACCGTGCTGTATCCGGGCAGCATGGTGAGCCTCATGGGAACGCCGGGGCCGGCTGATGTGTCTGTGGTATGGGAGGCCCCCACCTCAGGCAAGGGTGGTCAGCAGGTTGGCAGCCTGACAGTGACCACTTCTGCATCCCTGTTCCCCTCCCCTCTTAGTGCAGTGGACTGCACAGGACTGTACCCTGAATCTCCACAGGAGAGTGTACATTAGTAAGGGCTCCGTGGCTGTCTGTATGGCTGATGGTCTGTTTGTTCTGTACCAACCTGACATTCTGTTTCCTAATGACTAAAGAAACCCCTCCCTGGGCAATATGGCTGACCGGAAGATGAGGCCGCCCGGCTTCCTCTCTTGGATCAGTAGAGAACTGCTCTCGGCCTGCTGTTGACAGGCAGCTGAATCGTTTCTAATTTAAATTGAGCCAAGCACACTCGGGGTATTTAGAGTCACATAGTAAGTAGCTGGTGCGTGCTGTGGGGTGTGTGTGTGCGTGTGAAGGTGGCACTTCATAAAAGTCTGTGGGAAAAGGGAATGGAAAGATAATGGAATTCTTCCATGAAATTCTTGAAGCACCTTTCATACAGTGTTCCAAGAGAAGATATAAATGTATGTGTGTATTTCTCTCTCCCTCCTTTTCTTCCTTTTGTCCTTCCACCCTTTCTGTTTATGCCTTTCTTTCTTGATATCTATCCATCTACCTGCCTACCTATCTACTTATGTACTTACGGATATCCATCCATCAACCTACCCAGCCACCTACTCACATCCAGCTAGCTACCCACTCACCCACTCTCCTGCCTATATCTACCTACCTGCATCCATCTGTCCACCCATCCATCCACTTCTCTGCCCACCTATCTACCTACTTACTGTATATACTCGAGTATAAGCCAGCGTGAGTGTCCACTGGGGCACCTAATTTTACCACAAAAACTGCATAAAAATGTACTGGAAAAACTCAGCTCATACTCGAGTATATATGGTATATCCATCTATCTATTAATCCACCCACCCACCCATACACACACACCTACTCACCCACACACCCACTTACCCCCGTATCTACCTACCTGTATCCATCTATCCATCCACCCACCTATCTGCCTATCTATCAATTCATCCACTCACCCATACATCCACTCACTCACCCACACACCCACTCACCCACACACCCACTCACCCACCTAATTATCTGCCTACCTATATCCATCTATCCATCCACCCACCCACCCATCTACCTATCTACCTATCAATTCATCCACTCACCCATACATCCACTCACTCACCCAC
>NW_022103901.1:2020964-2034107 GCF_000313985.2 Echinops telfairi
ACCTAACTATCTACCTACCTCTATCCATCTATCCATCCACCCACCCACCCACCCACCCACCTATCTGCCTATCTATCTCTATCTACCTATCAATTCATCCACTCACCCATACATTCACTCACTCACCCACACACCCACTCACCCACCTAACAATCTGTCTACCTATATCCATCCTTCCAGTACTTGGGGACTAAACCTTCATCTCTCAGTGTTACTCTCTCTAAGCTGAGAGCTCCGTCCTCTGAGCTGTTTGCAGCAGTGGGATTTCAGGGTACATGTGGATGTTGTCCTCCAGAGAGGAAAATGAAAACACACCACTGCCGGCACCATCTGGTGTCTCACTGTAGATGTGATGTCTCTCGTTTGCAACATTTTACAAGGAAGTGTCCACACAGATGAAGCAGCCATAATTAGTCAAAACATGCTATCTCCCTTTGTACGAACTGAAGCCGAGAATTCCACAGGGACCTTGATGAACCTCCTCGGGCTTTTCTGAGTCAACTGCTCCTCGCCAGGTTA
Organism: Echinops telfairi; assembly: GCF_000313985.2. Lineage (NCBI taxonomy): Eukaryota > Metazoa > Chordata > Mammalia > Afrosoricida > Tenrecidae > Echinops > Echinops telfairi. The sequence goes on from NW_022103901.1 coordinate 2,021,484, forward strand.
GGAGAGCGATTCCCGGGCTGGTGCCCAGACACTGCACTTGACCAGCCCTGCCTGCTGTGTCACAGCCTCCGTGACGGGCGGATTTGGGGTTTCTGATCGCAGATCACACTGTGTCTGCCTTTGCATGGAACGGCGAGATGGAACGAGAGCCTACAGTCCTCTCACCGGCCTTCCAGTGGGAATGGAAAAGCTCACAAGCCCGCCACCGGAAGCTCTGAGGGTTCCGCTCGGCCGGGGTGGGGGCAGAAGCACAAGTTCTCTACAGCTGCATTTTTAAGAGGGGCCGCTTCTGTGTGAGTCCTCCCCAAGAGCAAACTTGCCACCATCGAGTGGATTCTAAAGCACAGCGACCCTACAGGACAGGTGGGCTTTGAAGACAGTGACCCTCTCGGGGAGCAGAGAGCCTTCTGTTTCTCCCAGGGAGAGGCTGGTGGTTTCAAACCGCGGACCTGGAAGTTGGCAGGCCAGCTCGGAACCCAGTACCCCAGCAGCACACACATTGTTGGCGTCTGGGTTTTGTTAGCGTAACGACGGGAGGGAACAATATCTACAAGCTCACTCACTGCCTTCGAGTCGGGCCCAGCTCACAGTGACCCTCCAGGACAGGGTGGAGCCGCCCGCCCCTGTGGGTTTCCACGACTCATGGCATGCCCTGCAGAGCGGCTAGTGTCTTGAACTCAGACTTTGTGGTTAGCATCCCACACATAACCCACTACCCTGCCAGGGCGTCTCCTAGGAGGGTCCTTACAAGCTCGGAGGTAGTCCAGCGAACTTCCGTCCCTTTTATACAGACAGCACACACCGTCCCCGGTTCCTTCTGTGTTGCCTAGTATAGACTGAACATGAACACAAAACCAACACACTGCCGTCAGGTTGGTTCTGACTCAGCGACCCCACGGGACAGGGGTCTCCATGCTTGTAACGCTGTACGATGGCCGGAAGCCTCATCTTTCTCCTGCAGAGAGGCTGGTGTTTCGAACTGCTGACCTTGAGGTTAGCAGCCCGACGTGGACCCACCACACCACCCAGGCCTTCTGTGTTCTGCTCCAGGTCCGATGAGAAGATGCCTTGGAGAGGTTGCTCTCGTGGGGACAGTAGGCAGCAGTAGGTTAGATTGGCACTGACGTGCGGTAGGAGTGTCCTACTTGGGAGGGAAACCTACAAATCAAACCCATTGCCATTGAGTGGATTCCTACCCACAACAACCTGTAGAGGGTTTTTGCACTTTGTCAATCTCTTTGGGGGCAGACAGCCTCATCTTTCTCTCATGGGGTGGCTGCTGCATTTGAACCCCTGACCTTGTGGCTAGCAGCTCCACTCCTACCTGACAGAGTGATACTGGTCTGGGGACATTTGTTGTTGATGCCGCTGAGTAAGGTCCCACTCCGAGTGACCCCTTCCTTGTCCAGGGGGATGAAACACGACCTGTCCTGTACCAGCCTCACGGTCCCTCCTCTGTTTGAGCCCCTTGTTGCAAACACTGTGTACCAGGACTCTGAGTACAAGGGCACCTCTAAGGGTGCGACGTCCTTCTGTTAGGGCTCCTTAAGGAGTGTCAGGAGCTGCAAGCTTATGTCGTCCACCCTGTGTTAAAGAAGACAGAGGTCAGATGCAGAAACTTCAAGGAGGGGGGGGGGGATGGGATGAGAAGATAATGGGATTTCCCCTCATCCTTGGAAAACCCACCAAAGTCATTCACATGTGAATGTCATGTGTACAATGGTAATAGCAGATACTCGCGTGGTTCATAGCTCTCATAGAGCCCCAGCTTGTGATTTTAAAAATACATCCAGCGTCCTCCTGGCAATGAACGACGTCTGTACTCTCGTCCATCCTCCAGGATCAACTGTGGGTATCTGCTTTTGTGGGACCCTCCCCGACTTTGGGGGACAGTGGCTTATCAAACTCTAAACTCTGAGCTCACTCACTTCCATTGAGAGGATTCCGACTCACATGGATCCTGTAGGACAGGGGAGAGCTGCCCCTGGACTCCCAAGACGGCCACTCTGTACGGAAATAGGAAGCTTGCTTTCTGCTGCAGAACGGCTGGCCGCTTTGAACTGCTGACCTTGGTGGTTAGCAGCCCAACGTATAACCACCACGCTTCAAGGTTCCTTGTGGTCTCTCTGGGTCCCCTCCCTCCCTGGCTCGGCTGTGTCACGTGATCGGGACATCCTCTTTCGCTGATAAATACCATGTGGAAGAAGTGACATGGGGCCTCCGAGCCCCACTGTCTACAGGCTCTCAGCCCCCACAGCTTGCTAGAAGCCACCCCCTCTCCCTAGCCCACCTCCAGCCCTCTCTTGAGCTCCAGACAATTATTGGTTATGGGCTAATGGCTAGAATAATTATTTAATTACCTCTAGCCTAATGCGATTCGATCTGGACGCCTCAGCTCATTTCTCCGGCTGCCTCCCGGGCGTCCCTGGTCCTGGAGAAGGTTGTTGGCTGTCAGAGTTTCGTGTGTTTGACATTCCAGAGCAGCTGGGGTCTTTTCCTTCTGGTCTCTAGTCCTACCTTCCTTCCCCTTCCCACCGCTGCCGGGCCAGCCCACAGCAGGCTCGGGGGACACCCGAGCAGGTCTCTTACGCCTAGGTGTGCGGCTCAGAAACACAGTGGGGTGGCCACGACGGCAGAAACAGCTTGTGTGGGGCTTGTTGAGGGGAAAGTGGGTGCGATCTTTCAACCTCCGTCGCATTCACAATACAAAGCTAGTACCCAGCCCACAAATGGCAGTGTCCTGCTCTGCACAAAGACCACCCTCGTCCCCTTGTGCTGCCAGTGCTGTCCGCCGTGCCCACCCTCTCCCCCCACTGCTGTCAGCCACGCCACCAGCCCGTCGGCCTCCTGTCACGTCTGTGGCGGTGCCTGTGCCCGGGACGCTCTTTGAAAATGCTGAAGCCACGGGCCTGGTGCGCACGTGGTCTCCTGAGTCAGCGTCCCACGGCAGGTGTGTTTACTCACCCTTTTCAAAGCGTAAGAATCAGGATATAACTAGAACACATGAGCCCCGCCTCCCGTTGACCTGCCCTCATGGAGCCTCGTGGGGGCATAACGCTTTCTGAGGGAGAGAGTCACAGGACCTGTGGGCTCAGAACCCGATGTAGGAGGAAGTCGGTTTTGACTTGAATCCCCTGCTCCATTACCAGACCCCCTCACCTCTGGTGGGAGATGCCAAGAACCCTCACCATTAGTGGGGAGATACCACAGTACCAGATCTGTCATCACCATCACCATTGGTGAGAAGAGCCCCCAGTACCATTACCATCGGTGAGGAGATGCCCCAGTACCATCACTGTTGGTGGGGAGACCCCCCAAACCATCACCACTGGTGCGGGGCAGGAGTGGCAGGGACACGCTAGGTTTGCTGAGGAAGCAGGCGGTGAGCTCGTCTGAAGCTCTGCATATTGAGTGTCGCGTCTCAGAGAGGGCGCTCCATGCCGCGGGGTCTGCTGGTGCTATGTCCCCGCGGCCGTTGGGCCCTGGTTGGGTGTTTAATGCAAGGTCAGCAGTTTGAAACTACTAGCTGCTCTGCAGGAGAAAGATGGGGCTCTCTACTCTTTCAGAAACACTGCTGTTGATTCCAACCCATAGACCCGACCGAGCATACCGAGACTGCAGGCTTCTACAGGAGGAGACAGCCTCCTGTTTCTCAGGCCGGGGAGCAGTTGGTGGCCATGAACCACCGACCTTGTGGTTGGCAGCCCCAAACTTAATCCAGTGCACCACTAGCGCTCCTTATTCCCCAATGTGTCTCTACCCAGCGTTCTCCCATTGAGTCATTTTGACTGAGCCTCAAGCCAAATGCACAGCCCTGGAGTTGATTCTGACTTGCAGTGACCCTCTCGGGCAGTGAGCAACTGCACCTGTGGGTTCCGAGAGCATCCGTTTTTTACGAGAGTTGAGCCACTGACCCCACAGTGAGCCACACACATCACCGCCAAGCCCACCGCCATCCCATCATTTCCATCCAACTCACACTGGTCCAAGCTGGGTTTCTGAGACTGTCTATCTTTACGCACACTGACAGCCGCCTCTTTCTCTTTTGGAGCAGGTGCTGGGTTTGAACAGCCAACCTTGTGGTTAGCAGCCCAGCACCTACCCCACAGTGCCACCAGGGCCTGCTAACCACCAGCAAAGCCTGGTGGCTCACATGCTTGCCTGTTGATGCTGGGAGCCCTCTAGTGGAATCAAGCCTCGGGGAGACCCACGTGGCAGGGAGAGCTGACCCCGGCTCCTTCCTCACTGGGAGCTCTATGGAGGCCAACCGCCAAGTCTTTCTCCCTCAGGGGCTAGGAGTGGGTTTGCACTGCCGACCTTATGGTGGGTCACCTGCCAGGTGCTTCACTTTCTCCAGGGCGCCCTTTGTCTGTTAGTTCCTGTCAGGTGCTGTCCAGTCGGTTCTGACCCACTGCGACTCTGTACCATCTTCACCACTGCTCGTGTTTGAGCCCAGGCGTGTGTCCACCGTGTCCGTCCTTGTCGAGGACGGGCCTTCCTCTTCTTCCTGGCCCTCTACTCACCGGCACAAGGTCCTTCTCCGGGACGGCTGCTTCCTCCGGACCTGCCAAAGGACCCGAGGCCAAGTCCTGCCATCCTTGCCTCTGTGGCCGACTGCATCCCATACTTGACCTTCTGCCACCGGCTGGGCTACACGCATCATTAAAGGTGTTATATCCGTCTAGGGCAGCAGCTCTCAACCTGTGGATCGTGACCCCTTTGGGGGTCAAACAACCCTTTCACAGGGGTTGCCGTATTTATAACAGTAGCCAAATTACAGTGATGAAGTAGCAACAAAAATAACTTTATGGTTGGGGTCACCACAACATGAGGAGCTGTATGGAAGGGTTGTGGCACGAGGAAGGTTGAGAACCACTGGTCTAGGGTGTTACAAGCATTGCCCTCTGCCTGAGGGTGAAACTCTCTCCATTGTTTGGGAGACAGCAGCATGCAGGCCCATGGGCCGAGGGCCGGTGTCTAGTAGGGGAGAGAGTACTTTTCTGCCTGTCCTTGTCCCCTGCAGGCTGTAGCTGCTTCTCTTTTTTTAATCAACAGGTTTATTGGGATGTAATCCATTTATCATATCAAGAAGCATTACACATCATTACCACAATCACTTTTAGAGCATTTTTCCTTTCTTGGACTCCTTGTTAGCTCCCCATTCCCCCAGCCTCCCCTGCCTTCCCCCCAGGAAACCATTCACGCGGTTATTGTCTCTATAGATAGATTCATCCTCCCCGACTCTGTGTGTGTGTGTGTGTGTGTGTGTCTGTTTTGATGCAAAGTGTTCTCAGGTGCTTCCTTGCTCTCTGCTGAGGACCCGCCGCCCCAGGGGAGGGCTGGGCGGTGCTGTGGTCCTTGCTATTCCAGGGCGACTTTCCAAAACAGCGGGGAGTGAGGCGATTTTGCAAATTGCAAGACGCTCTGTTGTGATCTTGCCTGAACCTGTAACACGCGTCCTCCCGCAGAAACAACACTTCATTATGGTCCTATTCCCGCCTGATGCCAGGCACAGTGTGGGGCCGGTTAGGATGATATTGTCAGAGGGAGCTGGAGTTGGAAAAGAAAACAAAAACTACACCCCAAAGACGATTTAAAGATGATCGAATAAAACCACTGTGGACCCCCTCCGATGCCCTCTAGCATGCGTGGGGAGCTGTCTGATTGCAGGGCCCTGCCTTCTCACCCCAAATAACAACACAGAGTCACTGACGGCCCAATACTCAATCCAGGGAGCCCATCTCATCCCTTTGCTGCGCTTCTCAATCCCTGGTGGACTTTTCCCAGGGGCGCCAAAGCGAGGGCTAGGAGGGGCGGGGCCTTCTGGCTGTGACACCTTTCTCAAAGTCTCCCCGTGACATCCCCGTGACAGATGCATGTGACCTGATCCTCAGACAGCTTTATCCCTGGTGGCAGTCCTGCCGTCTGGCGTCTGTCGATCATCACTGAGTGAGGGATTCGAGGCCTCCAATCATTGGCGCTTTCCAACCCCTGCCAGCCGGACGGGCCTCAGTTCAGTGGGTCCTTTCCAGCCTTGCGGGGTTCAAACTCTGGATTGGATTTTTAGGGGCAGCCTCGTTCCTTGTCTGCGTGCGGGGGGTAGGGAGGGGGTTGCTTCTGGGGGTAAAACACAAGACCAGTGGCCTGCCTTGAAAGCTGTCAGTTTACATGAGGAGTGTTTGAGTCACTGAAGACTAGTTTTCCGTATGTCTAAACTGGGCTGGAAAGTAGCCCGAGTGGCATCCTGGTAAGGCATTGGGTCGCTAACCACAACGTCAGCAGTTTGAAACCACTACCTGCTCCTTGGGAGAAAGATGAGGCTGTCTGCTCCGGTCACAATTTACAGCCTTGGAGCCCACAGGGGCAGCTCTGCTCTGCGGGGGGTGGGAGTGGGGGTGGGGGTGAGCCTAAAAGGACTTGACAGAAGTGAGTGTGCGTTTTGTTTCGTGAATTAGACTAACTCGGTTACAGACCCCGCTTCTTTATTATCTACCAGCTGCTGGGAGGAAAGGCTCACAATTAAAGCATATCGGAGTCTTGTGTTGTATTGTATTTTATGGAATGGAGTAATAATGGCATTGATGAACAGGTGAGATGGAATACTTCAAAAAAAAAAAAGCCAAACAAACAAGAAGCCTCTGCCTCAGAGGGACCGACCGTCTTTCAGGTCACTGTCGGTGCTGGTCAGATGTGTACCTGCAGGCCTGTCTTACCTGCCTGCACACACGCTGCACGTGACCGCAGCACCCAGAGGCCTCTGCTCTTGGTGCATGCTCATGACTCCAGCCCCCGTCTCTTCTGTGGGTTGTCTGCAAGGGGGCTTGTGCATTGCTCTGTGATCGAGCCGGAGACCCTCCCGCCCCATGCTGTGAGATAGGTACACACCAGTTTACCGACAGACATCATTGATTTGGATCTGGCTTTGATCGGTTAATTGATCAGCCCATGTGACTGTCCAAAGTCTTATTAAAATGTAGGTGTTGTGTGATTGTAATCCTGGATACAGCATACCCAGGTGCTCTGGTGACACTGTGAGCTCTAACCACAGGGTCGGAGTTTCGAGCCCACCAGTCACTCTACGGGAGGAAGGTGAGGCTCTCTCCTTCTGTAAGGATGCACAGTCCCAGAAAACCCGAGGGGCAGTTCCACTCTGTCCCGTAGGGTCACTGTGATTCAGCATCGATTTGATAGCAGGAGTCTTGAGTTTTATCATCGCCTCGTACCTCGTACTCAAGTGAATTCCCTCCCTCCAGCTCCTGGTGGTCACCAAGGACCAGGAATGACATACGTTCCAACCCCAGGTCTTCCGGAATGTGTTTCCCACACGCTGTGGTTCTTGGCTATGCTCAGCACTCCAGTCTTTCTCCTGTGCCCTGCTTTAACCTGGAATTAACAACCACGGGTGCAAAAGTAAGTTGCATAAGAGCCTTAGTGGACACTAACTTGCTTTATTAGGATGGTTTTTGTTAATGAATAATTATTTCATTTCTTTTCTTTCCTTTTTTTGGATAGATCATTTTATTGGGGGCTCTTACAGCTCTTATCACAATACATACATCGATTGTATCAAGCACATTTGTACATATGTTACAATCATCATTTTCTAAACATTTTCTTTCTACTTGAGCCCTTTGTATCAACTCCTACTTTTTCCCCTCCCTCTGCCACACTTCCACTCTTATGACCCCTTGATAAATGATAAATTATTATTATTTTCATATTTTACACCATCTGCTGTCTCCCTTCACCCACATTTTTGTTGAACATCATCCTGGGTGGGGGAAGGGGGGTTATATGTCGATCACTGTGATCAGTTCCCCCTTTCTCCCCCTTCCCCCCCCACCTTCCCCCTACCTTCATGGAATCGTTACTCCCATTATTGGTCCAGAGGGTTTTCTCTGAACAGGATTCCGTGTGTCCAGAGCCTTATTTGTACCCGTGTACATGATTTGCTCTAGCCAGACTTGTAAGGGGGGACTCGGGTCATGATAGTGCGGGAGCAGGAAGCGTTAAAGAACTAGAGGGATGTTGAGTGTTTCATCCGTGCTATACTGCACCCTGGATGACCCGTCCCTTCCTTGTGACCCTTCTGTGAGGAGATGTCCAACTGTCTACAGATGGGCTTTGGGTCTCCACTCTGACCCCCCTTGTTCACATCGATATGATTGTTTGTTTTGGGTCTTCTTATGCCTGATACCTGATCCCGTCCACACCTCATTATCACACAGGCTGGTGTGCTTCTTCCATGTGGGCTTTGTTGCTTCCCTGCTAGATGGCAGCTTGTTTAATTAACTTCAAGCCTTTAAGAACCCCAGATGCTATATCTTCTAATAACTGGGCACCATCAGGTTTCTTCACCACATTTGCTTATGCACACATTTTGTCTTCAGCGATCATGTAGGGCAAGTGAGCATCACAGAATGCCAGATTATTAGAACAAAGTGTTCTTGCGTTGAGGGGGGACTTGAGTAGAGGCCCAATGTCCATCTGCTACCTTGATACTTAACAAATAAATATAAGTACATAGACCTATATCCCTATCATTATATATTCATATATGTGCATATGTATATGCATGTATTTAGACCTCTATAAATGTGTTCTGCCTCCTAGTTCTTCCCTCTACTTCCTTTTACTTTCCATCTGTGCCACTCTCACGCCCAACCTTTACTTGGCTCTCAGCCATTCCTCTCTGCTCTGTTGCACTGATCACCCCCACCTACGCCCTCCTCGCCATCGATTTTAGATCACTTGTTGGTCCCTTGTCCCTGGGTTTGTTGACTCCCCTCTTTCTTCCCCCACCTCCCACTCTCCTCCACCCCCCTGAAACCATCAGTCACATTGTTTTCTCCTTGGGATTGTTTATCTTGCCTATCTCATATAGATAGATATGAAAAGAAGAAGAAGAGGAGGAGGAGGAGAAAAGGGGGCCTATAAATAGTTCCAGGTCTGTCTGCTGACCTTTATGTGCACTTTTCTATTGCGTTGTTGAGGTGCCAGGTCCTGCCCTCTGAGTCTGAAGTCAGTTTGGGGGGATCTGTGGGGTCTAATTTGCTTTGCTCCCCTTGCTGCTCCGTTGTGCTCCATTTGTGTTTTACCCCACTGTGGGTGTGCTGCGGGAGATGGGGGGGGATGAGGTGGGGTCAGATCGGGTACAATTCCCACACTATGTCTCTGGTGTTGGCCCCTGAAATGCTGTGGGTCAGCGAGGGGACATTGTGTCTCATGGTGGGGCCGGCCCTGTGGTCCTCTCTGTGCACTGGCTGCTCTGAGCAGGAGTGATACGCTCAGGGCCAGAATGCAGCTCTCCTCTGTCTGTCTCTCTCTTTCTCCCTTTCCCTCCTAGTTTGATCCGGGTGTTCTGGGCAGACTCTCCTCTGTACCCAGACTATCTCCCCAGCGCTGTCCTCTGTACTGCTCTCTTCTGGGGACGGGCCGACGTAGCTGGACTGGGGCCGGCCACGCAGACCTCTCTGTTAGTGGACGGCTTCAAGCCAATATGTACGGCAAACCAATCATTTCTTCGTGACTCATTCAATTTTTGGGGTATTATTCCTGTTCATTATTTTCTATTGTGATTTGTCTCCTCCATAAGGAAGAAACATGTGTTTATGGAATGATAACTAGACAACCAACCAAGGGCCCGCCTGCCAGGTGAAGAAGAGAAACAGCAGCAAGAGAAAGTATGTGTGCTCGGAGCACACCTTGCTCCCCTCCATCTAGCTCCCTCCCACCACTGCCAGAGGGAGTGCAGGCTAACCAGCCACATGCACCACAGCTCATTGTACCGTACCACGTGCACCGCACCGCAGCACATTGTACCGTACCACGTGCACCGCACCGCAGAACATTGTACCGTACCACGTGCACCGCACCGCAGAACATTGTACCGTACCACGTGCACCGCACCGCAGAACATTGTACAGTACCACGTGCACCGCACCGCAGAACATTGTACAGTACCACGTACACCGCACCGCAGAACATTGTACAGTACCACGTACACCGCACCGCAGAACATTGTACAGTACCACGTACACCGCAGAACATTGTACAGTACTACGTACACTGCACTGCAGCACATTGTACAGTACTACGTGCACCGCACTGCAGCACATTACCTTAAACCAGTGAGAGTTGTTTTGGAAAATCCAATGAAGTGTACACACGTGGCTGTGTCCAAGCAATGCTTCCCCCACAGGCTGCCCTGAAAGAGAAGATGGGGCGTTGTTCTGGGATAAGATCCGAGTCAGCACAGGACTAAGCAGCCGCAGAACAACCGGCAGGGCTGTGCCTTGATTCTCATGTTTGAGGCCGGGCAGAAGCATGGCCAAGAGGTCAGCTGTTCTCGGCCCGCTGTGTCCATTCCCCAGTTCAGCGTGCCCACCCCAGCTCTGTGGAGCAGCTCCGAGTAGAAGAGTGTGGGGCAGGTGGTATACACTCAGCAGGCTGAGAGCTGGAGAGAGGTTGAGAAGGCATCTCTTTCATCACCACGTGGTTAGGACTCCTTAAGTATAGAGAAGAGCCCGGTCATGCTCCGCGGGATTTGGTCTTCCGGTCCCTAGAGCACGTGGAGGGAGTGCATTGCTGTGGTGCCTGCCGTCAGTCAGCAAGTCTGTCTCCTGAGCCCCATTGCTGAGGGGTGAATTCATTTCCCCTGCATTTGTTGTGCAACGCCGATCTCGGGAACACTAAGCTACAGCCAGAGCCCGAGGGTTCCCTTGGCTTCTTCCATCTTTCCATGTCCCCCGGCCTGGATGTTCCCACGTCATGTGTGACAGACGGCACCCTCCAGAACTTGAAACTAAGGCTGTGTGGGCGATGCATCGTTTAAAGATCTTCTTGCCTCACTCACTGCCACCGAGAGGGTTCCAACACACAGGGACCCTATAGGACAGCGGAGAACTGCCCCCGTGGGTTTCCGAGATGGGAGTGCTTTATGGGAGTAGAAAGCCTCATCTTTCCCCCACAGAGTGGACTGGTGGTTTTGAACTGTGGACCTTTTGGTTAACAGCCCCGTATGTAACCCACTACTCCACCAGGGCTCCTTTAGATATCATACATCTCAACTCTTCTTTATTCTGCCCTCATGCTTACATTAACTAGACAGAGAAGTCCTGTTGGACATGCTTGAGTGATCTCAAGCTATTCCTTCACTATCTTTTTGCTCCAGTGTTGCTCTTACGAAATTGAAAACCGCTCTTGCTTCCTAATTCTCATCGTGCGACCTCCTGTTTACTCTTCAGATATTTGTGAACACCACTCTTTTACATAATGATTTGGAGTTTAACAACGGTGTGCCCAGGTATGAAATCTGTTCTCATGTGTTCTCTGACGCTAAGAAACAAATTTCCTTCCATTATGAGAAGCGGCCAAGAATGAATCGTATTCTTTCCTTCATCCACCCCTCCCGTCTTTCCATCCTTATTCTTGATGTTAGGGGCCATGGGGTTGATTCTGAGTCAGGACCACAGAAGGAACCCCGTGGACACAGAAGGGAACCCCGCCTGTTCTAGTGGTGGAAGCCACTGTTGCGGTCATTGTGTGGACCTGCCTTGTCCAGGATTTTTGCTTAACAAGTCCCTGTGTCAATCCATCTTGTCCCGGGTCTCCCACCTTTTCGCTGCCCCTCGGCTTTGCCAAGCAAGGTGTCCTTCTCCAAAGACTGGTCTCTCCTGAGAACGTGCCTCAAGTGCGGGAGTTGAAATCTTGCCGTCTTTGCTCCGAAGGAGCGTTGGCTGTGCCTTTTCCAAGGAACGCCTGTTGGTTCCCTCGGCCAGTCTTTTCTTTCTGGGACTCCTGTTATTTGGATGTTGCATCCTCTAGCCTGGCCCGCTTCTTTTTTCTCATTTTGTGTCTCTTAAGACCTTTTGCTCCACATCCTAGGAGCTGTCTTTAATTTTATTTTCTGTTATATTGCTTTTGCCTCCTGGGCTTGCATTTTTAATTTTGCAGAGTTCTTATTTTCCCTTTATTCCTTTTGACCACATTCTATTCTTGTTCCATGGAAGCAATGTCTTTTCTCTTATCTCTGAACATTTTAATGTGAGTGTTTGAGAGACAAACACAAACAATAGTTTCTTCTTTCTGCCTGGTTCCCCAAGGTGCTTTCTTTTCCTTTACGTGTGTGTCTGCTCGCGTTTCTACAGTTCCCGCTGCCTTTCCGCAGGGGGCTCTCCATCCTGGACTCTGCTCATCATTTAGAGAAGCACTGAAAGCAGCTGACGATACGGGTTGGGCACATGACAACTTCAAGTGTAACTGCAGACTGATTAGCTTGAACTTCCCTGTGGGGTAACCGTTGATCTTCCTTTCAGAGAATTTCACTCAGACTGGTCAGGATTCTCAGAGAAGATTGTTCCCTCTTCCTTCTTGGCTTCTGGCTATTGTGTGTGAGGTAGTTAGTTGATTGTGCCAACCTGGCTGATAAACACATGTGGGGTTAATTGAAGAGAGGAGAGATAAATGGCTCGGTGAGCCTTGCCTTTCTAGTTCTCGGGTCTCTTGCTTTCTGATGGTTGGACCAGGGTGCAGCTGCTTTAGCCAGTTCCCTACTTCAGCTGGCAAGGTTCACTTCCTGCAAGACATCCCTGAGGAGAAGCCACATGGACCTACCCCGATGCA
>NW_022103901.1:2035730-2041671 GCF_000313985.2 Echinops telfairi
GGGGGTGGGGGCCGCCGCCACGCAGCTCACTGTTGGCTGCAGCGCAGCCGGAGCAGACAGGAAGTGTGAGTAAATGTACCATAGATTATGAGTAAATGTACCATAGATTGTTGTACATGGAAATAATGGTAGTAACAAGAAATTATTGATACTATAGGATTCACAGTTTGTCTGTTATGCTGGTTTGTGATAACAACTACTACCATACCGTATACAGGTAATAAATTTCCTTTTTTGTTGTTGAACAATAAAAATGTGTACCATATTTTTCTTCATGGAAAAATAAGATATCCCCGGAAAATAAGACCTAGTGCATCTTTGGGAGCAAAAATTAATATAAGACACTGTCTTAGTTTCGGGGAAACATGGTACTTAGGTGCCACAATTACGCCTGCTGATTGGTTGCCCTGCTCATAAACCCCAGCCCAAACTCTACATCGAGTCGATGCTGGCTCGCTGCAACCCTGTAGCACAGGGTAGAACTGCCCTGTGCGACTTTGCTCTTCACAAGAGCTGGCAGCCTCATCTTTCTCCCTAGCACTGGCTGGTGGTTTCAAACTGCCGACCTAGTGATCTGCAGCACAAGGGGTAACCCGCTACGCCACCATGGTTCAGACAGTCTGAGAATTGGGACATGCTGTACCACACACCTGAAACAATTCTGTGAGGTGGACAACATGGACAGAGATTACTACCTGCAGCCCACACCTTCAGAGGGTTTCCACAACCTCTGTTCTTTAATAACATTTATTTTCTTTACAAAGTGATTCAGAAGTGATTTTTTTTAATAGCAGCTGTATTAGGTGAAAAAATGGCTGTGTATGCAAAATTTGGACCCATGCATTTCCAAGGCTACATAGTTTGCATAGACCTGTGCTTCTATCGATTAACAAATGACCGAGGGACAGGCCTTTCATTAGAAATCAGCGTCAGCTTTAAGTTGCCTGAGTGACCCCGAGCTTCTTGTTCTGAGTTCACGTTTCTTGGTTCTGAAGCTGGGATGAAGATATTAATCCCGATCCCATGAAACAATGGCGATATTGCAGGGATTAATGAACGAGTGTTTGTGAAATACGCCTGTTCTCCTTAGATATGGAATGACGCAGACTAATGATGCTATCGGTGTTGTGCAGTGTGCTCAGCACTGTGGTCTAGCTAATGATGCTACTGTAGCATCGGATGTCTTGGGTTTCTTTTAATTAAAATGACATGGAGATATTGGTATGCTTGCTGCAATCTTGTCCTCCCCTGCAAATGGCAAGTGAGTATTAACATGAAATATTTAAATTAGACATAATTACTGGGTTCTTAAGAATTTATCAGCCCCGGGGTAAAAGAAGGAGGGAGAAAATATTCATTAAGACTCTGGAATTCTGGCAACCAAATTTGGGAGAATTTGGATCAGATGGTTCATGATATTCATAATGTTTCAGAAAGATTCATTTTCAGCTGATGAGGATTGAGCCTTGTCAAGCTCAATGAAGGGATTCGCAAATGAAATGGTGAAAATAATGACATCTACAATAGTATTAAAAAGAATAAAATAATTAAGAATGCTTAAAGAAATTTTAAGAGAGCTAAGTAAATGGAAGCCATTCACAGCTGTTGAATTGATACTGAATCACAGGGATCCTCTAGAACAGGGCAGAACTGTCCCACAGGGACCAATCGCCTTTAAAAAAAATCATTTTACTGGGGCTCGTAGAACTCGGATCACAATCCACACATCACTGGAATCGGGCGTGTTTGTACACATGTTCCTTCATTCTTTTCTAGACATTTACTTTCTATGGAGCCCTGGGTATCGGCTCTTTCCCCTCCCTCCATAACCCCTGATAGATTGTACATTGTTATTTTCATCTCCCACACTGACCGCTGTCTCCCTTCCCCCATGTTTTCTGTTGTTCTTCCCTCTGGAAACGGGTGTATGGTTATGCGTTGATCATTGCAATAGGTTCCCCCTTTCTCCCTTCCACTCCCCCTCTTCCCCCTACCCTTCTGGTATCACTGTTCCCATACCTGTTCCTGGATTCTGTGTGTCGTGAGCTCCTATCTCTTATCTATACCTGTGTATGTGTTCCGGTCTAGTCTGCATTGAGAAGCAGCACTGGGGTCATGGTAGTGGGGTGTGTGTGTGAGGAAGTCTCAAGGAACCAGAGGAATACAGCGTGTCTCATTCATGCTTTACTGCACCCTGGTGACTCATCCCTTCCCTGTGGCCCCTCTGGTGGGGGATTGTTTCACTACCCACAGATGGGCTTTGGATCTCTGCTCCAGTTTTTTAAAGACGTTTAAAATAAGAAAGAACGAATTCATCTTTTCCACAGTTTTACCATGCACAGTGTTTTTCATGCCTTTTTTGCAGTTCCAAGTTTTCATCTGTTAGCATTTTCCTTGTGCTACAAGAACTTCCTTTGGAATCTCTTATTTGGCTTTTCTGGCAGCAAATTCTGCCAGCAATTGTTTGGCTGTAAAATGATTTTGACTGCAGTTTTGAACGACATTCCCATTGGGCTTAGAGTTTCCCCTGGACAGCTTTATTGATCTCCATCTCCCCACACACGAGCAGTGTTTCCCCATTGTTTCCTGGTTTACATGGCTTCTGCAGAAACGTCAGCAGCGGTCTCTACCTGGGGTCCACATCAGCGGTCTGCCTCCTGTTGGCTGCCCCGGTGACTCTTTGCAGGAGTCTCTGTGTGTCACTGTTCATGAATTTTATTGTGTGCATCGGTATGTTGTTGGATATTTTCCTCTGCTTGTTTCGAGAAAACTGCATTAGATATTAATTTTTTCTCAAACCGTACATACTACGATAACTATTTCTCCAAACAGCTCATGCTCTTCAAGGAATTCGACCACGTGGCTGTTACATTGCTTAACAGAACCTCGGTTTAGTGAGACTTTGCTAAGTTATCTCAGTCTTTTCTTCTCCCCATGCCTCACTTTGGAGAGCACTGATTGCCCTGTCTTCAAGTTCATGGCCTGTCCCTCTCGGTGGTGGACGGGCTGCTGGCTCCCTGGGTGACTCCAGGACACTTCAGCTCTGCTGTTTCCTGGGCTGCTTCCAGCTGCACCTTCCCAAGGGGCGGGGCTGTCTCGGTCTTCATGCAACGCTCCAGCGCGTTTGCCGTCGGTCACTGACGTCGCCGTCTCCAGGTCCTCGTCTCTCGGTACGGCAGCGTCTGTTGGCATCCCCTGACTTTTCTCCTTTCCAGGGAGTTTCATGTTCTTTCCAACACGCGGGTTTTCACGTTGGCCACAAGCTCCAGGCCGTGTAGGCAATCGTGCCCCCCTCGAGGGTGGCCTGCACGTGTGCCCGCACGGTCTATGGCCTTCCCTGTGCGGGCTTGTCCAGCCTTCGTCCTCAGGCACAGCCTGTGGGGTCTCCACTGAGGCCCAGGGGGTGGCGTAGGTACTCATGGCATTCTGCATGCACCCCGGTAGTTATTCAGCTTGCCCCTCTCTGGGAGTGGTTGTCCCCTCTCTAGTGTTTTTGCCTGGCCTCTCGTAACCTCGCCCTGTACAAGCACGGTTTAGTGTTCAGAAAGTCCCGGGGGCCAGGGGAAGACTTCTTTCTCTCCCTCGCTGTACTCTTGAGTTGAGAACAAAGCTGGACTCCTGATAGCTGTGGCGGGTGGCCGTGGAGTCTTAGCTCAGGAGATGGGGGCCCAGTGTTTTCTACAATAGATGACCTCTCCCTTCCTACTGCATGTCCACTTTCTCCTTTAATCTGGATGCTTCCCAGTTACTGTTGTGATACATGTGAATCTCGCCTCCTCTGGACGTGCCGCCACTTAAGTAAGGCTCACCCGCGGGTCCTAGTGACCACACAGCAGCTGGTTCAGTGTCCAGGCAGGTTGCACTCTATCCCCCATTGTGTCAAGCAGTGGACCTGTCTCAGCTCTAATCTTGCTTGATTTCTGGCGCCATTTGACGCTTCCAGCAATCCTTGAGATTGCATTTCCCCCTGACTTACTAGCTGCTGTAATTGCTACGCCTTTCCTTCTAGGCATTGGAGTCTAATGATTCTTGGGGGTGTTGACCATGGGCCTTGCCTTTGTGACTCCTCCACCGCCTCTCTAGAAATCGCAAGCAGCTCATTACTGGAATTGTGATCCCCAGATTGGTGCTTCTGAAATCTGTTTAATGTTTTCCTGGCTGCATTCTCTGCTGGACTTCAGGTTCACGTAGACAACTAGCTATTGACTGCTTCACCTCTCAGGCTCTCAAGCTCCGAATTCTGTAAATTGAACTAATCATTATTCGTGCCTCATTGACATTATCACACTTGAGTTTGCAACTTAAGGATTTCTGATTCCAGGAACCCTTTCCCGATTTTCCTGAGAAGGCTCTAAATTTTTAACTTTTTGATATGTAGCCCTTGAATGGAAATGACCTTGTGCCCCACTGACCTTGGCCCAGTGCTATGTGGTCTTCACTATGTGGTGAGTTCATCCCCGGCCGGGACTGTTGATGCCACTGTGGCCTCTCAGAGTCCTTGTTGGGTGATCGAATGCAGGATGGAAGAGGTTTGCAGGAAGAGGTCGTTCTATAAAGGCGGCGTGTCGTGTATTCTTCTGCTTTTAAAGACTCGGCACGTGTCAAATGTTTCAGTGAGTGAAAAAGCTCTGGTCCGAGCTGTGTCACTGATAGCCGGCCAGCGTGATGAACTCTGGCCGCCTTTTCTGGCCGCCTGGAGCATGAGGACAGGCAAGGTCAGGGTCAACAAGAGAAGCGACTGAAGTTGTCAAAGATTTCATCCCACTCGAATCTACCGTCAGCGCTCTTGGAAGCAGCAGTCCAGAAATCCAAAGACGCAGGCATTGGGGACATCTACTGCACAAAAACAGCTTGAAAGTTTGGAGGGGCAAGGATGTCACTAGGTGTGCCTGAGCCCAGCCATTATATTTCCCGTCACCTCATGTGCATGAGAATGTTAGACCCTGAGTGAGGAGGCCCCAGAGGCACTGATGCCTTTGGATTATGACTTTGGGGAAGGAGATACCAGGTCTCCTGGACTGCCAGAAGCACAGACAAACCCGTCCTGGAAGAAACACAGCCCTGAAGTTCCGTAGAAGGATAGTGCGGATAGAAGGATTGTCTCATGTCCTTGGGGCACGCCACCGGGAGACGCTCGTCCCTGGAAAAGGACCTGCTTGTCAAGGCAGAAGGGAAGCAAAGGAGAGGGAGACTTGACGAGATGGAGAACATCAAAGGTGACGATCATTGTGAGGACGGCGCAGGGCCGGGCAGGGTCCCGTCTGTCGTACAGGGGTCTCTATGAATGAGAACGGACTTGACAGCCCCTCCATGCCATGCTGCTGTAGACACTCGGAGTGGGGTGGGGCGGGATGGGGACTGGCGAGGCTCTGCTGCCCGGAACGGAACCCCTGTGCCAACAGGTCCCAAGACCGAGACTGAACCCTAAATCCAGAAGAAGGAACTGGATTCAGCGAGGTGTGAAAGCCGCCACTGGGGCACGCCCTGGTGGAGCTCGGGGCTGTGAGGGACACAGCACGGTGGACGCGTGCGTGCGTTTGTCTGCCGGGAGCACGTGCGCCGCTCAGGTCACTTGACTCACGCTCCGGGATGACGTGGGAGCTCTCCTGTCCGATGGACGTTTAATTAGTAACATTGGCGGATCCAGTTGTCAGACTGTCAGATGGTTTGTTGAAATGTTGGGGCTGCAACCGGGCCTGTCTTCTTCACATGGGGAATTCTCTTTAATCCTTTCCCTCCTCCTGGTACATGTCCTCCGGGGCAGATTTCAGCACTTAGTGAAACAAAGCGCTTGACTATAAAAAATAACCCGAGCTTGTCTTAGGCAACCGGCGACACGTGCAAAATTAGACGGAGAAGAAGAAAATAAACCACCTTCGACATCATCTGAGCTCATGGTTGCGGCCACGGCGTCCGTCCACCTGGCTGAGGGCCTTCCTCT
>NW_022103901.1:2042197-2043925 GCF_000313985.2 Echinops telfairi
TATTGGGTGAGTTCCTGGTGGGTGCCCCCAAGTCGAGAGTCCACTCATCGTGATCCCATGTGACAGAGCAGACCCGCCCTCGTGTTTTCTAGATTCTAACCTTGGCGGAAGCACGGAGTCCTTGGCCTTGTCTCCTGGGGAGCCACTGGGAGCTTTGAACTCCCAACGTGGTGGTAAACAGCCAAGCACATCCCCCTCGTGCTATCCAGGCTCCTTATTAGTGTGAGGAGATGAAGCTGGGGCTGTTGTTAAGCCCATCGGGTCGGTTCCGACTCACAGTGACCCCCGTACAACAGAACGAAGCACCATCTGGTCCTGCCCCGTCCTCACCGGGGTGCTTCTCACGGGGTGAGCCTGGTACTGCAGCCCTGGTGTCCATCCATCTCCTCGAGGGTCCTCTTTCCCCCACCCTCGGCTTTCCCCAGGGTGCTGTTCTTTTCTGGTCCCTCCTGCTCACGTGTCCAGAGTATGTGAAACGAAGGCTGGCCACCCTTGCTTCTTGAGATGATCAGGCCACGGAGGTTTGGCATTGTGGTTTGTGCTCAGTGACCGTTGTAGCGTGAGCTCCTGCTCCCGTGGAAGCCCCCATCCTGTCCTTGTCAGGGCCGCGGGGTTACCGTGAGCTAGAATGTCCATCTCTTCTCAGAAATGTAGGTTGGTCTCACCTTTTAAAAATTATGAATAATATTTCCATTAAAATAATTGTGCATAAAAGCCTTTTTTCTCTCCTGGCCTTGAATTTTGAGCTATTTACTTAGTGTAAATGCCCGGAAGTTGAGTGCTTTGGAGAGTAGAAACATTTCTGAGGTTCTCTGGACTTGTTAGGAGGCCGTTTCCTGATGATTATCACTAATAAAAGTCATCAGTTTAGCATCCCACTTAGGGAGCTCTGGGTCTGTGCTGGGGCCCAGTCTACAGATGGAGTGCACCAAGGAACCAATGTGGTCAGCAGCCTGGCCATCCTGCTGGGGAAATGCAAGGCCAGAGGAAGAGGCAATTTAGAGATTCCCTGGTGGTGCAGCAGTTAAGTGCTCGGCGGGACTAAGGTGTGGCTCTCTGCTCCCCCCTAGGTGCCCAGGTCCTTTGTACTGGTTCCAACTCGCTGTGCCCCTGCAGGACAGAACGGACGTGGCCCATTGGGGGCTCCTGAGGCTGCACGTCTGATGAGAGCACATGACCTCCTCTGGAGCTGGTGGGTTCACACGCCCACCAGCCTGTGTGAAGCCCAGTGCTGAACCCACTGTGCCACCAGCAAGGTTGCAGGCTAGAAGGCCACATGGGGCATGTCTGCTCTGGCACACAGGGTCACCATCCCTTGACGCTGCTACCGAGTCGATGCTGACTCATAGCGACCCTCTAGGAGAGGGAGGAACTGCCCCTGTGGGTTTCCCAGGTTGTAACTCATTATGGGAGTAGGAAGCCTCATTTTTCCCCCACAAAGCTTTGAACTGCTGGCTTTGCAGTTAGCAGCCCATTGTGTAGCTACCATGCCACCAGGGCACTTAGTGGCCCTGTAATGGGTTTCCCGGCAGTAGCTCTTTAGGGGAGTAGAAAGCCCCAGCTCTCTCCCGAGGCAGCAGTCAGCTTCAAACTGCTGACCTTGCAGATCACAGCCCAACATGTAACCATTACACCACCAGGGCTTCGAGACAGCACACAGCAGCCCGTCAATAAAACAGGTGGTGATGTCCAGTTGCCTACAGATGGGTCTTGGGTCCCCAATCTGCA
>NW_022103901.1:2045081-2047539 GCF_000313985.2 Echinops telfairi
GAGGGGGGAGAATAATGAGGAGCTGATAGGAAGGACTCAAGTAGAAAGCAGTGATGATGAGGGCAACAGATGCACAAATGTGCTTGACACAATGGATGGATTTATGGATTGTGATAAGAGTTATACACGCCCCCAATAAAATGATTACATTAAAAAAATAATCAATAAAACAGATGGTTTGATGGAGTAGAACCGGGCTTCAAACCTACGGAGTCTCTTTCTTCCAGAGCCCGCATGTGCATCCTCTCTGAGCTGGGACCCCAGCGTCACAGAAAGCACTTCTGTCTGCAGATCCATCCTAGCTGGCTACCCCTGTGGAGAACACTTTGCAAAGCCCTTTGCTGATTTCGTAGCTGAGGAATGCTTCCCTGCTTTGTTTTACCGTTCTGAACACACAGGACTTGCAATGCAGTCGATAAATGAGGGGGCTTCAGAATGTTCCTAGAAAAACAGAGTAAAGAGATAATGGAATTTTCCCCGTGAACTTCATGACACCTGCTCACAGGTGAGCTGTGTTGAGTTCTTCCTTTATGAATCTTCATGTCCTTGAGTTGTTATTAACTTGCTATGAATTCTTTTGATGCCTAAGGAAATTAGCCTATCTGTTTTGTGTCATATTTGCTACAAAGAATGCTTTGTCTTGGTCTGTGGCTGGTTGTTTAATTTTATTTAAGTTGCCATTGATTGCTAATTTTTCTTCTTCCTTTTTTTAAATAGTCTGAGTAAATTATTCTGTTCCTTTGGTTATTATTGTTTTTCCTCTTACACTGAATTTTTTCCCTGTGACATCTTCTAGCAAACTGATAAATATTTACATCTATTTTCTCTCTGTGATGGGATTTTGTTATTGAGTTAACCTTGTAAATCAATTTGGGAATAACTGACATTTAGAAAATAGTCTTCCTATATATCGTTCATCTCTGTTTATTCAAATCTCTGCCATTTTTAGTGTCTCTTAATGAAGACTTAAGACTCGAGTGGCCCAAAGACAGAGCTGTGGTCGGCAGCACAGGGACAGGATCAGCGTTCTGGAAAGACCCAAGAGCAGAAGATAGGTTGTCTGGATTTCAGAGCCAACGTAACTGGGGCACACCAATCGAGTGTGTGTTTTTGAAGCCCAATCCTGAGGGCAATGCCTTGTCTTCTTTTTAAAATTGCTGTAAATGATTTACGACGGACATGAGTCCATTCTCTAACCAAAACCTGCTGCCGTGTCTGGGGCGTGCTGTCTGTGTCAAATCGTACTCGCTTACTCCGGAAAGAAGGACGCAGGAGTAGGAAAAGACATAATCTTACTGGTGAGAGCGTGCACCTCCTCACGCCGCTGTGATTCCTTGGGGTAGCAAAGCCTCTGTAGCTTAAGGGACTGGGACGTTCCCTTCTCTGACATTTAGGGGGTGGGTCGTCAGCTGGGGGGCGGGGAGAGCAGACAGCTGCCGTGTAACCTACTGCCCACTACCAGGTCTGGGTTGGTCAGGGACTGTCAAAGGCAACAAGTGACATGAGCAAGCTACTCCTGGGCTTCCTGGTGTTGACTGGGTGCTCGGTGGTGAAGGGTCTCTCATGGGACTTCCCTCTTCTTGGGCATGGTGGACAGCAGGGAACCCTGGACATGAAATAAAGGCATGGTGGGCAGCAGGTGACCCTGGACAGTGCCCGTGGGGGAAAGGCACCATCTGATTGGTGTGCCCCTTGGGTGCTGGGTGAGCTGGCCCTGCTCCCCTCCCCTCGTGCTGCGTGCTGCTTTCTCCCGGGTGGATATTGTGGTCCCTTTGGCATGTCGGAAGGAGGAAGGGGGTGGACAGTGGGCACAGACGGGGTCTCTATTTCACTCCCAAAGGGCTGTCCTTTCACGGCCGTGGCTGGAAGTTGTCACACGGTATTATACTTTGTCTCGCTGACCAGACCCAGAACTGGAGATCTTTGGGAAGGACGCACCCTGGGGAGGGTGTTTTTTCTGGTGGCCCAGCAGGATTCCTGTGACGAAAAATAGAAGGGTGGCGGGGGGAGGGAGTGTTGAGCTAGGCAAGCCATAGCCTCTGGGTTACTCCGTTCATGTATTTTTTATATATGTGCCTTGGCGGCGCTGTGAGTTAAGGACTGGGTCTGGGTTCAAGTCCCTTGACTGTTCTTCAGGAGAAAGAGGAGGCCTTTGCTTCTGTCCAGATTCACAGCGTCGGAAACCCTATGGGGCAGTTCTGCCCTGTTCTGTGAGGTGGTGGTGAGCTGGCTGGATGGTAATGGGCTGGGTTTGGTACGTGCATAGCAAGTTTAGTCTGTGGACTGCCTTAAGAACATCTGCTCAGTTATCAAGAGATTCAAGACTTTATTTCATGTCTAATTAGGAGCAAGGGAAATGGTTCTAATATTAGCGAAGGGTCGTTAGGCCTTTTAAAAGAGCTCTGGGGGAGCCCTGGTACCTTATTAGTCATGCATGGGTGTCCGCTAACCACAAGGT
>NW_022103901.1:2048861-2058181 GCF_000313985.2 Echinops telfairi
TGATGGTGGGACCCGTCATGCTAACTCCACGGATGATTTTGTGAATAGTTTCATTTGGGGGGTGGAATGCGCTCTGTGCACTTAAGTGCCCTGTAATTATGTGTAGGGTTTTATTTCACTTATTATTATTATTATTAATTTTGGATGAAACGATCAAATGCCTTCCAGTTGTCTAGGATGCTCTCTTAAACACACTTTTCTTGCCCCCTGGATTTTATAAGGGACAGGACAAGTGCCTTTGGGGTTTCAGCACTGGTGAACCATTTCAAAATTGCCTCAGGATGTTCACCAGAGAAGCACTGATAAAACCCCAGGGCTGCGTCTTGCGCTGCTTTTCCACGTCGGACATTCTGTGGTGGAAAGAGGAAATGCCTTCTGAACGCCGCAGCGCTTTCTTCCTGGAGACTCCCCTTCTCCTGACCGAGGTTTAAAAATCAATGCAAAACCGATGCAGAGTAGTCTTCCCCATGTTTAGCAGACTCAGGTGTGAGTTTCCATTTTGAGGCTCAGATAATTAGCAGGGTCCTTTCCCGGGTCACGGTTTCATCACTAATTGTTAGGTTCCGACTGCATCCCATCAGCGGGTAACTGGTGAGGGTCGCGTCTTTCTGGAGAAGTACCGGAAAGATGTCACGGTTCTCCGGTGCTCCTGCTCGTTAATTCAAGAGATCTATCCTTGACACCGCCTTCGCTTTATAAATAGGCCTGTGGATGTATATTGCAAATTGTTTACAAATCTAAATAATATATGCATATGCATCCTTTAACCAACCCTCTGCCCCCCAGCCGAGTCCCACTCCGATCAACCCTGCGGGGGCTGCCAAAGCTGTGAATTGTTAGGGGCGCGGACAGCCTCACCTTTCCCCAAGGTGTGGGAAGTGGGGGGCTGAACACAAGCCCATGTGGCAGCATCATTGTGGTTCATTAGATATCATATTAAAAACACATGACCGTCCTTCTGAGCCTTTCCTAGTCATAGCCATCTTCCAGAACGGAGTAGAAGGTGGGTCTCTGTAGGTTCCTGAGACTTTAAATCTTCACCAGAGCAGACAGCGCCATCTTTTCCCTGAGGAATTAACGGCTGGTGGGTGGATTTGAACTGCCGGCTTTGTGGGTAGCAGCTCAAGGCAGAACCCCACCAGAGTGCCTTTACATATCCATCCATCCATCCATCCATCCATCCATCCATCCATCCATCCATCCATCTCTCTACCTGTGGGTCGAGTCCAACACAGTCGCTGTAAGGCAGAGTAGACCCGCTTCTGTGGGCTTCTGAGCCCGCCAGTCCTCACAGGAGTGGAAAGCCGGATCCTCCTACTTAGGGATCACGTGCTGTGGTGGATGGGGGTCACCAAGTCGGCTCTGACCCTGCGCACCACAGAAGGACACACTGCCGGTCCTGCGCCATCCTCACGTGGTTCCTCTGCCTGAGCCCACGGCTGCAGCCACGCTGTCGCCGTCGTCCATCTCCCCAGGACCTTCCTTTCCTCCACGGCCCCTCTCTTCCCAAGCACCATGCAGCTTTTATGTATATGACGCAGAATGTGCGTGCCTGCTATCGATCCTATTATGCTTCATGCTTTTACATTACGCTTCATGTGTAGTTGGCCCTCTGTGTCTGCCAGGACTGCGTCTCCCTGTCCATCTAACTCCGGATTGGACATCCACAGGGAGTGAAAACCAAAAAGCAAGGACGTTATCAGAGCAACCCCTCCATGGCTAAGAGGGTGCCAAGAGGCTGTTTACGGGGCATCCGCCCTGCATTAGGGATTCCAAATCCCCAGAGCCGGCAGGGATCGCATGCCATCCAGAGACGAAGGTGGACATGGGATGAAAACAAAGAAGACTTGGTGCCTGTGAAGGTGGAGCTGCGACGAAAACGGAGAGTCCCCTGGGCGGCCGGAAACCAGGCGCGTCCGTCTTGCGAGAAGGATAGTGAGATGCTCCTTAGGAGCCAGAATGGTGTGACTTTGGCTCTTGGACACGTTATCAGGAGGCGTGATGCGTACTAAAGTAGAGAGACAGTGAGACAGAGGAAGATCTTCTTCGCTGAGATGGGCGGAGCCCGTGGCTGCAACGACAAGCTCAGGCGTAGCAGCACTTACGCGGATGGCGCAGGACCGGGCGTGTCTCCTCCTGCGGTCCCCGGGGTCACCTAACAAGGAGAGAGGCACTTTCAGCCATGCAGGCGGATTTGTGTCCAGTGCAAATACTGTGCAGTTTTGATGAGGAACTTGACCATCTGGGAATGTGGTGTCTGCCAGGGTCCTGAAACCACAGTCCCGTCTGATGGAGACCAAAAGACGGCCTGCTAGCTGTAAGAATAATACCATATTTAAGTATTTTAGAATTGTGGGGCCATTTCTCTTTAGTGAGGGATGGTCACCATCTCTAATGGAAACACGTTACTGGAGTAAAGTATTCTGAGAGCCTCCGTGACCTGGTTAAGGAATGCATTCCCGAGTGTACAGCTAGGCTACTTCTGCAAAGTATTCTAAAAATATATTCATTAGGCCTTAATAGTCTTTGGGGTGAATTAGCATGGGCTTCTATAAAGGATTATTTGGGAAAGTTCATGCATGTCTAGGTGGAAGACCTGTGGTTATTGGCTGGCAATTAACAACTGGAAAGATATCAGTATTTTTACATTTTTACATTAAATGGAATTGACACAAAACCACTCAAAGAAAGGCACTTAATTTCTTAAGAATTCATTAACTGTAATAGACTTCAGTGTCTATAATATGGGGACCCTTTTTCTCCCTTAAAAACCTCCATTTAAAGAGCTCTAAAGTACTGTGAGGGGTCAAGCCACCTGCCGCCAGCTCCCGGATGCCGAAGGTCAGAGACCGGCTAGGGAACTGGGGGGAATGCGGGTGTGTTTGTGCTCGACGCTGCCACTTCAGGGGGTCGGGGCCTCCGCTCAGCAGCCCCCCACTGTCCTCTGTGACCCATTTGGTATACAGCATTCAAACGTGTATGAAACAGGCATCTGTCCTTGTTAGTCTGTATGAAGTCTGTAAGCGCCCATCCTTACCGAGCTCCACCATGATTTCATGGCGTGCAGGCTTCCCTTACGCCCAAGTTACCCTGCCACTTCAAATCGCATCACCACCACCACCATCATCATCTCAGTCCTTACATGGAGCCATTTATGTCTTTATTTTTTGCCTCGCGGTGTTTAGCTTGTGGATTGTTTTTTATGTATGCTTTTCCAAAAGTATTTGTTTTTCGTTCGGTGAATTATTCTCTATTTGGAAAAGGGTTTGTCAAGGGTCTTCAGTCACGGACTGCAGCCTTCAGTGTGGACTGCAACACAATCCCTGAAAACCCAGGTCCTCCCGGCTGGACCAATGGGCAGACAAATGGAGTCGGGAAGGGCTTCCCTTCTTTTTCAGGATCCCTAGTCAACACTCTCATGGAAGCAGCAGTCAAACAACTTTCCCCGTTCCTGAACGGGGCCCATCTGCTGCACAAGACCTCTTTGCAATGATAAAGAGCTAAGCTGTCACTGTGAAGACTAAGGTGCCCTGGGCCCAAGCCGTGGTGTTTTCAGTGGTCTCGCATGCACGGGAAAGTTGGACATCGAATAAGGAGACTGAAGAAGAACCAGTGCTTTTGAATAATGGTTGAACATTGAGAGTACAGGACCGCTCAATTGGTAAATTCGAGGGTCGTGGAAAGAGAGGAGACCGTGATAAGATGGATCGGCACTGTGGCTGCAACAGTGGGCTCGAACCCAAGAGCTGTGAGGATGGCGCAGACGGGCCGCGTACGAACTGTCGAACGCAGGTCGGGATGAGTTGGGATGGGCTCCATGGCGCTCACAACAACAGCTAGATTAAAGTCCCTGTCTTCTGTTAGGGTTTTAGTCATCGTGATAAAATTAGTTAAGGGAGTCCGAAGACTAGATCGGACGTTATCCGAATCTCTTCTGCAGCCTCGCCTGTAAGGGAATTTACCCATATTTTGACCCTGGCTCAAAAACTCACAACTATAGAATCCATTCTGACTCACAGCGGCCTTATAGGACAGAGGAGAGCGGCCCTGTAGGTTTCTCGGACTGAAAGTCTGGGCAGAGTAGAAAGCCGTGCTTTTGAGGTTTTGACCAGTTTCACCCCGTGTTCCTCCAGACCTTTTGGATGAAAGGCACCTGGTCCCCTGGCTTACCTACACTCAGTTTGGCGATACAGCTTAGGACACACAGCCAATCGATTGGCTCTGCTGAGCCAGTGGAAGGTCGTCTCAAGGACAGAGTCTTGGTGAGAAGGATGCTAAGTTTACACTCTCTCCCTAGGCTATTTTGAGAGTCCTGGAGGCGCCGTGGTCATTAGGTTGCTAACCTCTAGGTCAGCCGTCTGAAACTGGAGAAAGATGAGGGATTGGGCTCCTGTGGAGAAGTCCCGTCTCAGAAACCTGCACGGGCAGCTCTGCCCTGTCCTGTAGGGTTGCTGCGAGTTGGAGGTGACCCAACGGCAGTGCGTTTGGCTTGTTCTTTTGAACCATCCTCCCAGGCTGTTCCACTTTGCAGACTGTGCCCCTGAACCCTGTCCAAGAAAGCCCATCGGGCCATACGGGGAATATTTGCCTGAATAGTTGGAGGCTTTCGTATGAACCTTATCAATTTATGTCAAAAGCATTGGAAGAAAACAGCCTTATCATATGCTATAATAAACACACCCATCACCTTATTGTTTGCTAGGAAATAAATAAATCAATAAACTCATTGCCATCTCCAGGAAACCCTACAGAATAGAGGGGAGCTTCCCTGTTGGGTTTCAAAGGCTGTCGTCCTGATAGGAAGTGATTGCCAAATCTTTCTCCCGCGTAGCAGTGGGTGCAGGCAAACGGTGGACCTTTGGGTGAGTAGCTGAGCATTGCACCACCGCACCATCAGCCCTCTGCAAGTTGCTCTTACCCAAACTCACTGCTCTGGAATGCGACAGATTCAGGATAGAAAGAATTGCTTTCCCTACTTGTATTAGAATATGAGGACCAGGAATTCGGAAATCTCAAGTGGGTTTGTCAAGGCCGTTCATTCACAAGAGTTAGAACCAGTTCATTCCGGTTCCGTTCCCTGCTTGATCATTGCCATCAGCTACATTCAAGCAAGAATACCCTTGGCGATTCTTAGAAGGACCTGGTGGGCCCTTGGACCGATGGGCATCTTCTTAGGTATTCTGTCAGAATCACCGGGACTCTGGGACTCAGGCGATCATGGTAGCTTCCCAATCAGTCTGCCAGGGCCGGAAACGAGGACTCTCTGCTGCGGGAAGAACCAGGTAGTAGAGCTTTGGACGCCCTAATCTGGCAGCCCAGATCTGCCCCAGGTAGAAGCAAACTTCTCCCGAATTCAATTCCAATCCTGTGCCTTCTCTCCCGAGGGTATTCTTAGAGATAAATTGAGAGGATCTTCAGATGTCCGGCAAAATCCAGGTGGAATAATCTCCCTGCTAAATAAATAGGCATTGGCTTTTGAGGTGACAGCTTATCTCTGGTGCGAAATAAACTCGTTCGGGGCTCCTTGAGTGCGGGGGCTGCTTCTCGATCATCGCCCTGCTCCTGCGGCAGACGCACACGGGTGCCTGTCCCTTCAGGACAGGTGGTGTGTGTGTGTGCACGTGCTGCAACAAGTGACTGAGATGGAGATCTCCCGCAGCAGCTCCTGAAAGAACCCTGCTGTCGGTGGTGCTGTCGGCCCAGCCACCACTGGGCCGCTAACTGTGAGTCCAGCAGTTCCACTCCTCGAGCCATTCCTCGGGAGAAAGGTGAGACTTTCTATTCCAGTGACGAGTGACAAGCCTTGCAGATCCTCGGAGCAGTGTTACCTCGTCCTGTAGCGTCACGAGCCACTGGATGGCAGCGAATTGGTCTTCTTTTCGGGTTTTGAGGGCAAGGCATCTTCTGCACCCCCAAAACAACAGACTCACTGCCATCGAGTCGATATCATCTTATATCACCAGATTGGAACGGGTAGGCCTGCCCCTGTGAGTGTCCAAGACCGTTACTCGTGACGAGAGTAGAAAGCACCATCCTGACAACTTTGCCTTACTAGAGCCATTATTGCAGCCACTGTGCCATCCACCGCACTGGGGCTTCCTCTCTTTCATTGCCCCGCAACAGTACCAAGCGTGACGTCCTTCTCCAGGGACTGGGCTCTCCTGACCACATGTCCAAAGTATGTAAGATGAAGTCTCACCATCTGTGTGAGTCCGGGTAGACTAGAGAAACAAATTCATGGGCACTCATGTGTATAGGAAAGAGCTCTATATACAAAAGCAATTGAATATTGAGAAAACATCCCAGCCCAGTCCAGGTCAGGTCCATAAGTCCAATATTAACCCATATGTCTGATACCAGTCTTCAGACTCACAAAATACATGTAATGACGCCGATTGCAGGATGATCACAGGCCAGTGGGTGCAAAGTCTTTTTGATCCAGTGGCGGTCGAAGCATCTCATGGGGATCCTCCAGTTCCAAAGGCGTGGGGTCTATCAGCGTATTGACATTTGTCTTATCCATAGAGTGTCTCTCAGGGAGTGAGCAGAGAAAGAGACGTGTCTCCTGTCTCCAAGGAGGAAAATATAGCAGTGCCCAGAATTCTCAGGAGAAGGCCATGCCCACAGAGAGATCTCATTGGCTATCTCTGGATTGACAGGCTAGACTCCATCCCGACACTCTTATTCCTCAAATTGATACCAGATTATGTAACTACCACACCATCCTTGTCTCTAAGGAGCATTCTTGCCATACTTCTTCCAAGACAGATGTGTTAGGCTGGGTTGACCAGAGAAGCAAATCCAGTGACCCTCTTATATGTGTAAGAAATAGCTTTATATCAAGAAGTAATTATGCATCCAGAACACATCCCAGTCCATCCCAGATCAAGTCCATAAGCCCGATACTAGTCCATAAATCCCTCTTCAGACTCACGCAGCCACATGCAATGATGCAGGATGCTGGAAGGTCCCAGGCCGGTGGGTGCAGTCTTGGGAATGCAGTGGTGGTGGAAGCATCTCCAGGGCTCTGGCAGGTCTCTGCAGTGGCTCGTCAACAGGAAGGTGAAGGCAGAGAGAGAGCAGGTTCCCAGGACCTTCCTTATGAGGCCACACCCACCAGGCGGGGCCTTGAGGCTGTGACCTGATTGGCAGGCTGGACTCCACCCCTGCACAGTCACATCTTCACGTTGACACTGAACTAGCCCAGCAGATGGTGGTCCTTTCCGAAGTCCATGGCACTCTGAGCATTCTTCTCGGGGCCACAACTCAGATGCAGCGATTCTTCTTCAGTCTTGACCTTTCTTGGGCTTCCAGCTTAGGTCTTCAGCTGCTGGAGGTGAGGGGGGGCAGTGAAGCCCCTGAGCAGATGCTGTCCCACTCCTGAGTTGGCACTGTGTGGAGGCCCAGCTGGTACCTCTGAGAATAGGATCTTGTTTTGCAGTGATTTCCATACTTTGGATCCTTTCTGGTTGTGTGTGTGTGTGTGTGTGTGTATTGTATACATGTGGCGGTCGCATAATCTGTCAACTTGAGGAAGGGGTGGAGTCTAGCATGTAAATCGGGTCATAGCCAATGAGGCTTCAGTGTGGGCATGGCCTTTTGCTGAGGATTCTGGGAACTCCTGTCTTGGTCCCTGGAGGCGGGAGACACTTTCTCCCTGCAAGACATTCCTGTTGACAAGCCACATGGAGCTACGCTGATGGAGCCAGAGCCCTGGAGTTGGAGGAGCCACGCCAGCACTGAGATGCCTCCACCACTACTGGATCCACAAGACTGTTACCCACTGGCCTGTGATCTTCCTGCACTCAGCATCATTGCATGTGTTGGGTGAGTCTGAAGAGGAATTTATAGACTGGTATCAGACATATGGGCTAATATTGGACTTATGGACTTGATCTGGACCAGACTGGGATGTCTTCTTAATATACAATTACTCTTTTATGTAAATAAAACTCTTTCTTGTACATAGATGAGTACCTATGAATTTGTTTCTCCAGTCTGCCCAGACTAACACAATGTGTGTGTGTCTTCTCCATAAGTGCCCCCAGCACCGGCGTTTCCTGGGAGGTCTGATTCGCTGTTCAGTCCCAAGTCTCCGTTTAGACGTGGTTTCAGTAAAGGTTACCTGCACTCTTTGCCTCTCAAATTTCATTTCCAAGTTAAGAGGTCCCTCAGGGCTGGTTTGATTGATTTAATTACACTGTGAAGGACTTGGGTAATAGTTTTATAAAGCAAAGAAAAAAACAAAACAAAAAAACCCCTAAAACCAAACCCTCTTCATGGCAAATTTGTAATTTAATACAGAGTGGTAAATTGGTAAACCTTTAACACTTGCGTTATGGGACAGGTGAGACAGACTGATTCAATAAAGATTTTATTTTTTTTTAAATTTCAGGCACCCTTTTTAAATTACAGGTGATAACATTCCCCCCCCCCCCCCAAGAAGCGAGGGAGTGGAGGGAAAGGGTGCACAGAGTGGCTGTGACTAAATCATTGTTAGAATAAAAAACATCAGAGATGCCAGAGGGGAGCCCCGGTGCAGAGGGGTTATGTGTTGGGCTTCTCACTTCAAAGTAGGCAGTTCAAAGCCACCAGCCGCTCCGTGGGAGGAAGAGGAGACTTTCTATTCCCATAAGGAGTTACCGTCTTAGCCGCCCACGGGCAGCGAGTTCTGCCCCGTCCTGGGGGTCACTGCGTCGGAGTGCACTGAGGGCCGTGAGTGTCTTGTCCTGTTTGTTGTTAGAAGCTTCTTGCCCACGTGGCTGGGTCAGGTTCTGCTCGCAGCCGCCTCAGGCAGACACGGGGACGCTGCCCGGCCCGGCCCACCCTCCCAGCCTCCGCCTCAGTCCACTCATCAGGGTCCCTCTCCGTCCCTGCCCCTCTGCATTGTCAAGCATGATGCCCTTCAGCGACCAGTCCCTCCCTACCACGTGCCCAAACATGTGAGACAGAAGCTCACCCGCTCGCTTCTCAGGAGCACTCTGTCCGTACTTCTTCCAAGACGGCTTTGTTTGGTCTTCCGGCCATCCACTTCCCGTAGACTTCGACAACGCCGTGATTTCAGTGCACTGTCTTCTCTGGGCGGTCTTCCTCAAGGTCTTCCTCATTCGTCTCGTCCACCTTTCTTATGGGATCGGAAGCACTATGGCTCGGGGGTCAGGGACACCTTTGTCCTCAAAGGTGACATCTATACTTCTTTTTTTTTTAACCCTCTAAAGGGACATTGTGTGCAGTGTCCTGACCTACATGTACCCACAGATTTGTTCCACAGCTATGGATCTGGATATGTCCGGGACCAGGAGCGAAACCTGCTTCCATGG
>NW_022103901.1:2058377-2068243 GCF_000313985.2 Echinops telfairi
AGAGAGAGAGAGACAGAGAGACGGAGAGCACAGGGTGGGGGGAGAGCTCGCAGGGAGAGACCTTATACCTTACACCGATCGCTGAGATGTTCTCCTGCCCAGGCCAGGAGCCTGCATGGAAGAGGTTCTCTGGAACCTGCAGGAAGGAGTGGTGATTCCTCAGGAGAACCCACCTCTCAGAGTTATCGAACCGACGTTGCCTGGGAGGGTGACTCTTTGGTCAAAGCGATAAGGAGCGAGCCCCGTGTAGGTGAGCAGTGGGAAGAATATTCCAGACAGAGGGAACCGCTCATATCACTGCTCCAGAAAGAGGCCAGCACGTCAAGGGGGCAGGGGTCTCATCAGGGGGAGCCCGACAGAGCCTTTTGAGGCTTGGGCTTTTGTGTTGAGTGAAAGGGCAGAGCTCAGAGGACCTTGAGCTAGGGGGACCTCTTTTCTCTGCCCCCTCCTTTACCACGCAGGAGCAGGACGTCCTTCTGCAGGGACTGGTCCCTCCTCATCACATGTCCAAAGGACGTGAGACGAAGTCTTGCCATCCTCACTTCCAAGGAGGCCTCTGCCTTCCCAACAACTCCCCTCCTAAGCACCTGGATTGTGAGTAGTGTCTGAGTTCTGGGTCGCCCTTGCAAGGAATCATGGAACCCACCACCAGAGTAGACTGTTGGTGTCAGAACTGGCGCGCAGAAGGACGGACCAGAGGAGCATCCTTGACCCCTGTCTCGTGGCAACAGGGAAGCCAGAGGTCACACAGGCCCATGTCCATTGCTGTTTCCTGCGAGAGTGATGACCAACCAGAGCTAAGAGGAGACGAGGCGCGTGTAGCCTCCTGGAAGCCTAGGGAAGGAGTGAGTCACCTGTGTGACCCTCAACTGCAGATGCACTGACTCTTGCAGCCATCCTCTGACGGCTGGACACAGCGGTGTCGGTGAAAGCCTGATTGCGGTGAAAGCCTGATTGCAGTGGGCCCAAAGGCATCAGCAGAGTGTCTAGTTAGGCCGAGCCCCTGGCAGATCCGCTCTACCCATAGACGAGTCTCGACCAGCCTGACTGACAGGCAGAGGCCACTGTGACCTTGATGCTGCTGCATCCACCTGCCGTTGATACCTGCTCAGCCCATCACCCTACACACAGGACCTGAATATAGTCTGGGTGCCCGAATCTATCCTGGTTCCAGGACAGACATGTCTTCCCTGGCTCTTTGAATGTTCTTGGGGGTCTGTCTCTCCTTATGTATTCTTTGTGTATTTGCCTGTATACTATTATGTTTTTATCCTTACTACCTTAGCACGACTTTGTTTTTCATTGTTTTCTGTTGGGGCTCCCAGGTGTGAAGCACAGGAGGAGCGGATGCATAATCAGAACGCCTGATCCCAGGCGCTCCAAGGAATACAGGGGTGGGGGTGGATGATGGGGAGCGAAAGGGGATCTCAGGAGTAAAGGGTGAAGATGGGAGGGGGAGGGAGCACGAGAACAGATTGTGATTGCGTAACTCATCTTGGAGGCAACTTAACCATGGGGGGAGGATGTTCTAAAAAATTGACGTGCGGGTGATTGTACAGATCTTGATATGATTGAACTATTGAGCTATATGATTTATATGATGTGCAAATTACTTGCCAATAAAACTGTTGGGAAAATATAAATGAGTCAGTAGCCAGAGGAGGATCCCCGTAGCGGATGGTTCTCAGGGGGTGCGTGGTGCAGGGTGGAGGCAGACACGGTGACTGGAGGAGGGAGCCTGGCCAAGAGGATTGTAAAGCATCTGTGGACGGGGAGCCCTCGTGGCTCAGTGGTTAAGGACTCGGCTGCTAACCAAAAGGTCGTGGGTTGGAACCCGCCAGCCCCTCCGTGGGGAGAAGATGGGGCCATCTGTCTGCTTCTATAAAGATTCCAGCTTGTGGGCCTGTGGAGTCGTCTCTCTGCCCTGCAGGCCTGCTGTGCTGCAGCACCGACTCTCAGCAGCCAGGGTATTGGTGTTACTTATAAACGGAGGGGCCAATTTCCAGCAGCCCTCTCTGCTCGCAAGGTTAGCTTGACCCCACTTCTCCCCGGCCTTGTTCTGGGGGAGGAGGATGGCACCATCTTTGCTCCCCACGGTGAGCCTGTGCTTATGGCCGGTGCTAAGAGAGCTGGGAGCCTTCCCAGCAGCACCGCCCCTGGGACAGGGTTTTGTTCAGTACCCTCCCAAGTGAAAGGCCTCTGGTCAGGACGATTCCTGACGAGGCCGTAGTTGATGGACAGATGCCACCAAAGGGGAAGCCACCTTTAAAGCTGATGTCCCCCCAGATGCCATGTCTCAGCTGCCTGGCGGTCATTCTTCTCTGGGAATTCCCTTCCCCCGCCTTCGTCCTCGAGCAAGAGCAGGTTTCCAGTTCAATATAATGAGGTGTTCCGAGATTGATGATACAATAAGACGCCTGCTCTCAATGAATTCAGACTTTGGAGTTCTTATATGTTTGTTATTTTTACCCTCTAATTTGGTGGGATTCTCCATGGGCTTTTATTATTATACCTAATTCACTGCAAATTGGCAACATTTTGTTCACGGATTGGAGACATGTTGAAGTCAATTTTTTCTCCCCCTCTCTCCCTGTGGTTGAGCAATCACTGTTTTGGGTTTGAGCTTTTTATCCGCCCCGGAGTCCCAGGTGTGGAGCGAGGTGGGATTCTCCCTCTCCCGGGCCTTGAGTCAGTGTCTGCTCGGAGCGAGCGGACCGATGGGAGCGGGTGGGACTGCCCCTGTGGGCGTCTGAGATGGGAGCTCGTGATGGGGGCAGACAGCCTCATGTTCCTCGTCAGCAGCAGCTGGTGGTTTTGAACTGCTGATCCTGGGATCAGGGCCGTTACATAACCACCACACCACCTGGGCTCCATGGTGACGTGACTGTGTGCTGGGCGTGTAGTGGGCGTGCACGGGGCTGATAGGTATAAATGCAAGGTTAGATGGCGTGCAGCATGCTAAGTGTTGGTTGGCAGTCGAAACCGCCAGCCGCTCTGGAGGAGAGGAGGGGAACCGATCGCGAGGATGGGCCCACCGCCTCACTCCCCCGCTTCCAGGGGGACAAACAACAGAAACTGGGGGGGGGAGGGAGACAGCGATCGGTGTAAGATATGAAAATAATCATAATTTATGATTTACCAAGGGGTCATGATTTACCAAGGGGTCACGAGGGGGGGCAAAAAGAGGAGCTGATATCAAGGGCTTAATAGAAAGTAAATGTCTAGAAAATAATGATGGCAACAATATGTACAAATATTCTTGATACAAGTGATGTATGGATTGTTATAAGAGCTGTAAGAGCCCCCAATACAATGATCTTTTAATTTGTAAAAATGGGGGGGATACACCTGAAAAAAAAAAAGGATTTGCAGACTTGGAAACCCCAGAGGCAGTTCCACTCTGTCTTGTAGTCACTGTGAGTCAACGGATGGCAACAAGTTTGATCTGACACATAGATGTGTGTTCTTGTGTATATGTATATATGTATGTACACGTATATATGCGTGTATACATACACATACATATACACACAATAGGCCTTCAAAGAGCTCGTGGAAAAATTTCACCATCCTTTAGACAAGATCAGACATGTTCAGGGTGGTATGGCCGTGGACCTCACCATCTTTTAGGTTCCACTTTCCATAACGCTTTGAAGCTCCCTGGCACACCCTCACAGATGTCGCTCTCTAGGCGTACATGGATGTGCCTGTGCACATCCATAAACCATATCTGCCCGTGTGCATGTGTATGGACCGAGTGTTTCCATGGTCTGCAGGCGGCCAGCGTGACTCTGGGGGCTTTCGGGGAGGGCTGAGCCCTTCCCTCCCTGCCCTCCCTGGGCCATGGTGACTGCCAGTCTCCTGCCTCCCTTGAGCCGCCGCCGCCCTCATTCCTGCCTGCCTCTCCTTGCCCCTTGCCCCTGGCCACATGCAGCTGGGGGTGCCCCATCTGTGGCCTGGTTCTCATTCTCAGGGATTCTCAGGTGCACGTTTGAATCTCATCTCTGCCTTCCAGCTCCGCTCTGTCATCAGGGGGGGTCTTTGTCCTCAGGTGGCTCCCAGGGGGACATCCTGAGACTCCCTGCTCACCTTGGCCCACTCCATGGGCCTCCAGTTGGGACTGCTGCCGCCTCGCACTGCCCGTGCGTCACTTGTGCTGATAGCTCTGTCATGCTAACACAAGCAGCCCCGGTGGCGCGGTGGGTTGAGTGCTGGCCTGCACCAACAAGAGGGCAGTGGCTCAGCGCCCCCGGCCTCTCCTTGAGCAAACGCTGGAACCTGCCCGGGTGAAGATGGACGGGCTCGTGAACCATCTCGGGTGGCTGGAGTCAGAACCGGCTCCGTGGCGGTGGGTTTGGGTTCTGTTTGGGTTGCGTTTGAGTTCCACAGCGAATGCCCCGGTTCAGAGGATCGCCTTTCTTTCTTGTCTCTTTTCTGAAGGTTTCTTAAGGTGTCTGTGGGCGGCATCGTGGTAACATTGTGGAACTGCTAACTGCAAGGCCAGCAGTTCAAAACCACCCGCTGCTCCTTTAGGATGAACGTGTCGCCTTCTCCCGTCAAGGGTCGCAGCCTCAGAAGCCCGCAGGGGCAGTCCTGCCCCGCTCTCCAGGGTGCCTGTGAGGTGGAATTGACTCGACGGCAGTGAGGAGCCCTGGTGGCGCAGTGGCCCAGGCGTGGGGTGGCTAACAGCAAGGCCAGCAGTTAGCTGCTCCGAGGGGGAACGATGAGGCTGTGTGCTCTGGGAAGCCCTCTGTCGGTCACTATAAGTCGGCATTGACTCGATGGCAGTGGGGGGTGGTTTTGCTGCCATCCAGTTGGTGCTGACTCAGAGCAATACCCCCCCCCCCCACTTTATGAGACTCTAACTGTTTACGGGAGTAGAGAGCCCAGTCTTTCTCCCGAGGAGCTGCTGGTGGTTTCAAACTGCCAACCATGCGGATCACAGCCCAACACGAAACCACTGTGCCAGGAAGTCCCCTCTCTGTGTATTGGAGAGAAGCAGCGCCCAGAACGAACAGCCTTGGAGTTGGGTCCCACTCAGAGGACTCCACGGGTGCCCTTGAGGTCTGGGGGAATCCATTGTCAGGCTTTCCTTCAAGGCAGCCCAGGGTGGATTCGAACCTCTAACTCTCGGGCGAGCACTGTAGTGATTGTGCTCCCTCCGGCTCTGCAGGCAGGTAGCACAGGGAGCCCTTGGGTCACAGCGGGTTCGCCTCCACTGCAGCAGTTCAAACCCACCAGCCACTCCTCGGGAGAAAGACGAGGCAGTCCACGTGCAAACCCATTTAAAGCCTTGGAAACCGTGGCGTTGCGTCTTACAGGGGCCGCTGGATGCCAGCTTCCTGTTTCGTCCCGGCTTTAACGGGGCATTGTGGTGCCAATAATGGAGAATTGAAGGTCTCAGGGAGAAACGGGTTTTGGGGGTGAGAATCGGAAGTCCCTTGTTGGCAGTTTGTGGGCTCATCTCCACTGTCTCCCTCCCACTCTTCTGTGGGGACAGTGACAGGAACAGGGGCCAGAGCAGGGTGATGAAGGGGCAGCGGGAAGGGCCGATCACTGGCCCCAGTGCAATAGGCTACCTACCGGGAACGGAGGAAACAAGTCAATATATTCTGGACAGAATATAGACAGAAAGGGGATTTACAAAGAGGGGTGAGGAGAAGATTTTAAAACAAACAAACGAAAGCCTTGCAGCCTCATGCTGGACTTAGAGGTATCCGTGTGGAATCAGGGTTGTTGATAAAGGCTCCAAAAATTCACAGAAAACTTACGCTATGTTTTAATTCCACTTTTCCATGAGCTTTTTCAAGCTCTTCTGGAGATATATATAAAATACACTGCCATCAAGGTGATTCTGACCTGTAGTGACACTCTAGAGCAGTGATTCTCAACCTTCCCGATGCCGCGACCCGCCCATGCAGCTCCTCTTGTTGTGGTGACCCCCCAACAACGACATTATTTTCCTTCTTACTTCATAACTGTAATTTTGCTACTGTTATGAATCAGACGACCCGGTGAAAACGTAGTTCTAATCCCAAAGGGGCCGTGACCCACAGGTTGAGAACCACCGCTCCAAAGGCTTTCCGGGGTTGTAAATCCGTGAGGAAGCAGACAGCCTCCTCTTTCTCCTGGAGCAGCTGGTGGATTTGAACCACTGCTGACAGTGTCCTGTAGTCGGTTACAAGTTGGGCCGCTAAGGGCAAGGTCAGAAGTTTGAACCCACTGGCTGCTCCGTGGGAGAAAGAGGAGGCTTTCTACTCCTGTAAATAGTCACAGTCTCAGAAAGCCACCGGGGCAGTTCCTCTGTGCCCAACAGGCTCCCTGTGAACCCACCTGATGGCTGTGGGCTTGGTTTTTGGCAACGATGGCTAGCAGTCTAGTGCTTACCTGACAGCACCGCCAGGGCTCTGCATCAAGCCCAACCCACGGCTGTGGAGTCGGCTCTCACCTCTCTCTCTCTCTCTCTCTCTCTCTGAGGGTCTAGAAGCACTGGGTATACCAACTACCTCAATCTCATTTTCTGAATTCTAGCTTCCACTAGAGGGAAACCCAAACCCCTTGAAATAATGGCTGATTCCAGGGTCAGGACAAGAGGAACTGGAGAATACATTTGTGCCCCCAAATAGTGAATGTGTTCAACATGATGGGGGCATGTCAAAAAGTTAGAGACGCAGCACTCTCACCGGCCAGCTATGGTCCAAGATCAGCATCAAAGCCATACCTGATGGTGATGGTTGCAGATGCGTATGGCGGAGCAGAGTCATCGAGAGGAGGGGATGATAGCGCTGAGAGTCAACACTTGACAACCACGCGGTGGTTGTTGGTCCACGGTGGCCTTCAGTATAGGCTAATGCAGGCAGCGGAAGGTTTGTGGAGAGCAGACTGTACCTGTAGTATCCGGGTATCTTTCCACAAAATGTTTATCAACTGCAATGGACAGTGGCAACTTCAGGGGAGATACGGCCTTGAGCATGCAGGTCGTGAGCAAGGTGAATGGTACCGGGAAGGGGGAATGTTGGCATGCCTCTGGATACAGAGTACCGAGAGACGCACCGCGCATTTCTCTGGTCTTTCTGCTGGACTCCTAGGCTGGGTCTAGCTATGAGGAAATGTTAGAAGGACCCTGGGTTGAGAACATCCTTGAAAGGTATTGATATGTGAAGATGGGGGAGGCCGAGAAGCCGTGAAAGGTAACTAGGAGTCGATGCTGGACCACAAAGCTAGAGGACATGCTGTTGGGACTGTTGACAGAAGATGAACCAGGTTTGTGGGTTGGGTCAAACACTGCCAGTCGAGTTGATTCCCGCTGGAAGTGCCCCTGCAGGACAAAGTGGAACTGCTCCCCTGGGTTTCCAGACGGCCCATCTTCACGGGCGCACCGAGCCTCATCCTTCTCCTGAGAAGCAGCTGATGGGTTGGTCACTGACCTGTCAGTGAGCGTCCAGGGCTTGACCACAGCACCGCGGGGACTGAACCGGAGAGCAGTGTTACGTGAAGGTGGGTGTCCTGATGGCTATGTCAGAGGTGGCTCTTGCCTAGAGGAAACAAATTTCAGGATAGTTAGGAATGATCACCCATTATATTGGAAACTTGTTCTCAGATGGGTCCCAAACGAGTTAGAGTGTAGTTGGGTAAGAGAGGACCTCTGGGGTGCAGCGGCCAGGCCCTCAGCTGCTAACTATAAGGTCGGCAGTTTGAAGCCGCCAGCAGGGAGAGATGGCAGTCTGCTCCTGTAAATATGCACACTTGGAAACTCCGTGGCCCATTCTGTTCCACTTACAGGGTTGCTATGAATCAGAATTGACTCATGGGCAATAGGTTTGGTTGGGTTTCTAGTGAGATAATGAGGACTGTTGTGTAAATGTGCTAAAATATTAACACCTGGGGAATATGGGGGATAGGAGTTATTTGTGGTGGTCTTGCCAATTTTCTGTCTAAATTTGAACTTATTTCAGGAAAACTTATAACTGAAAGGAGCTCATTTCAGTTTGACAAATTTCAGTCGTGGTCACCTAACCAAATATATTCAGTAGACATTTGCATGCCAGCAGGAGGCTAGGTTTCCAGGGAGAGGTAATTCATCAGCATATAGATGGCATTTAACGTGTGGTCAGGCCACCCTGGACTTGGGTTTCTCACGAGCCTCGCTCGGCTATTTACGGAGCTCAAGTGCTGAGTTTAGTCAATCTTGGGCTTCCAGGGGTGCCTGGGAGAGAGGGAACGAGCAAGGGGCGGAGACAGGGACGGACCGTGCGATTGGAAGTGGCAGGAATTGAGGGAGGGATGAGTGGCTGCCTTGGTGACCAGTGGACTAGAGAATTGGTGGACATCGTGTTCTTATTTTTGGTACCATGGTAGAATCGCTGAATTGCACAGCCCCGGCTGCGCGGGGCAGTGGTCCTGGTGATTGAGTAGGGGGCTCAGGATTGGGTGCTTGAGATCGAGATGTTGGAAAAGCCTCTGAAGTGTGATCCAGGAAGGAAACAACGGAACTGGGGCGAGGCACACGTTCTTCAGAACGGATGCCAGAGAAGAACAGCGAGATCGGGGGACGGTGGGGCCATCTGCGCACGGTGGTCGGAAGAACGAGGGCGGGTGTGGTGGCGCATACGAGACAGTGCCTCGCTCCTGAAATGTGTCCTCGGTGAAGAGAAGGGGTGACCAGGAAGGAACCGGTAACAACCGGGCGGAATGGCACAGCTGCCAGAAGGAAAGCAGCCCTGACCCCAACAGTCCCCTGGGCCTTTGAATGTCATGACCTCACTTGTCTTGAAGAAGTCCAGCCCGGGTCCTCCTTAGAAGGCAGCACCGCGAGGCTTTGCCTCGTGTACTTTGGGCGTGTTATCAGGGGGACAGCATTTGGAGGAGGAAACCTCGGTTGAGTTGAGTCAGTAGAGGGTCAACGCAGAGAGGAAGACCCTCGATGAGAGAACTGGGAAGAGAATCTGGAACCATGGGCTCAAACCGAACCACGTCGAGGCCGAGGCAGCAGTGTTCTGTGGCGCATCGGCGCGATGGCTGGGGACAGGTGACACCAAACAGCAACTCAAGGCAGAAGGGACCATGCGGGTGGGCTTTCCTGAAGACTCTGGAGACGGAGAGACTTTCCTGGATTGCCCGTGTGCACCCCGTGGATCTAGAAAGGCCTTGGAAAGAGAGAGATGGGGAGTTAGGCTGGGAGAAGCAGGTATGGGAATGAGAGCGGGCTCCACGATGTGAAGATGCCGCCCTGCGAGCTTTGGCGATGGGGGAAGGGGCCATGGCCAAGGAAGGCGAGAGAGC
The DNA here is from genome assembly GCF_000313985.2 of Echinops telfairi. Taxonomy (NCBI): domain Eukaryota; kingdom Metazoa; phylum Chordata; class Mammalia; order Afrosoricida; family Tenrecidae; genus Echinops; species Echinops telfairi. The sequence continues at coordinate 2,067,660 of NW_022103901.1, forward strand.
TCTCTCGAAGCTGCTAAACGCAAGGGGATGATTTCTCCCCTAGAATCTCAAGAAGGAGCCCAGCGCTGCCCGCACTTTGATTTAGGCGCAGCGAGACCCGCGTTAGGCTTCTGACTTCCAGAGCTTGACGCTATTACATGTGTCTTGTTTTAAGAGACTCGTTTTAGGCCTGTTGGTTGCAGCAGCAGGGGAAACAAATACAAAAGGTTGGAGGCCCTTTGGGAGGTTGGTTGGAAGTTGTGATACGTGGGAAAAGGTCTGGAGCCCTCTCGGGACAAGACCCTTTCCTCCTATGCTGGCTCAATGGCATAGGGTGTGGGGGGACAGCTTCCACCACTTACAGGGACTTCAGAAGCCTCAGCCTCTTCAGGGGCCACCCTGGCGTCAGCCAGTGAAGGAGGGTGTTGGGCCATTTAGAGGAGAGCTTGGCACGAAGGGGAGGAGAGCTACGGGCAGAGGGGTAGCCATGTGTGTGCCACGCAGCTCTACGCAGGGTTCTCGCGCTGCGTCCAAGCTCACCCAATGCACCCAGTCAAGAACAGCCAGTGCTGTATTTTGCTACGTTTGTTTGATGTCGTTTCACA
>NW_022103901.1:2069076-2079939 GCF_000313985.2 Echinops telfairi
GAGAACTAGAAAGGCGAGGCTCACTGAGCCATTTATCGCCCCGCCCTTCAATTAACCCCACATGTGTTTATCGACCAGGTTGGCACAATAAACTAACTACCTCACCTTCATATATGCTTTTTAAATATAACGTGTTTTAAAAATCCCCTCACTTGTTGGCTATCTTGTTATCCCATGTTTCCAAATCCAGCCATCGTAAAAACTCCGTCGGACTGGTTTTCACATTAACAGTGGACATGCAGTAGTCATGGACAGCATGGTTTGAGGGGAGAGCAATGCTGGCTCTGTGGATTGTTAAGCTGCGTGTCACCTTGGCGGGGCCAAGATTCACACTGGTCCGTCCAGTCCAGCACGTAACGATGTGGTTGGGCATCTGTGTAATGATGCAACCACCCTCCATCCTATGATCTGATGTGACCACCCTCCATCTTTATGTAGTGCCGATCTCACCTACTGTGACCACGGCACTCAGGAGGAGAGGTTGTGACTACCCCCCTGTTTTCCTGTTGTCGTCACAGGCAGCACCTTCAAGGCAAGATGACCTGGCTCCCTGACACACACGCAGCATGACGCAATGTGCTTGCACTTATGGGGCCCTTTGAATTTTTCACAACGAGAAATGCCCCGAGATGTCTACCTTGGTGGACACATCTCTGCCTCTGCGAGCCTTTCCGTAGGATAGAGTTGTAAGAACGCCATAGCTAGATCAAAGAGTGAGACCTTTTCGAGATCCTTGGGGCATATTGTCAAATTCTATTTCTAAAACTTAGCTCCAATTTATAGTCACTGTAATGATATGCATATAAGTATCCATTACACCAGCTGAGAATTGCTAGGAGTCTATTTGCATACACTTTAAAATAATGATGTAAGAAACCATAGTGTCTGAGAAATGACCCGTTTCAACTTCCCTGAGAGCCGGGATTAGATGGTTCTGATGCAAACATAGGTTCTGCAGTCTCTCTAAGCCATGTCCGCTCTCCCTTCGGCCGCTGAAACACTGCGATGATACCTCACGGACTTGGCGGTGTTTTACCCACGTCTCAAAGGTTACAATCTTATGGCGGCTGCCGGGCCTGCCCCAGTGACCCAGGAAGACTGCCTTTGGGCAGACTGCTTGTGGGTGGAAAGAGCATGCGCTGACGATCAGGTCTGAATTGTAAGAGCGAGGAGAGAACCGTGGGGGCAGGACCGAGGGGAGCTGGACAGCGGTCACGGGCACCGTGCCGCGCATGACAAAGCGCCACGGGCAGAACAAACAACAGCGGCAAACGATACCGCTGCTCTCGTGGTCATGCGAACTGAAGAACAGCTTCTCGCATGGACCGAGAGAACATGTCAAAGTTACCTTGACCATGAAGTTAGCATGTATATATAAATAAGAAACACAGATGCATGTGAAGGTAGCTGAATTCACACGTGGACCATCAATATCCCTGTACCTTTTGAGGTGGTCTTAGTAACCGTAAAATTACCTGTGGGCCAATTTGCGTCACGCTTTCTGTTTTCCGAAAGGCTTGATTGCTTGCCTAATCATTTCCCTGCGAATGGAAGACTTCCTCTCACGTACTTGGGGCATGTTATCAGGAGCGAGAGGGGTCTCTGGAGAAAGGTATCCTCCTGTGTACAGTCGCGGGCCAGGGACACGGAGGGGGACCGTCCAGGAGATGGATCGACGCCATGGCTGCATCCATGGGCTCCACCATCCCAACCGCTGGGAGGGGGTCCAGCCCAGGTGATATTTGGTTCTGGTGTACATAGGGTAGCTATGAGCTGGAACCCCACTTGACAGCAGCTACCGCAGCAACATGTGTGACAGTCATTTGCTGTCGAATGGAAGCTGACCCGTGGGTAAGCTTGTGACTGCTCACTGACCTGCGGACGGTCGGACCACAACGACAGCACCTCGGGAGAATGAGGTGGCCGTCCGTCCACCCATCCGTTTCTGGAAAGACGACCGCCTTGGGAGCCCCGTGTTGCATCTCTACTCTGTCCACATGGTCACCGTGCGTGTGACTGGACCACCCATCGCAGCCCCGTGGACAACGGAAGGAGCCACTGGCTGGCCCGTTCCACCCTCCGAATCCTGGTTGAGCCACTGTTACAGCCACGGTATTAGTCCGTCTCCAGGGGCGGGGCTTCCTCTTTTCCCTTGCCCCTCCTTTACCAAGCGTGATGCCATTCTCCAGGGGCAGGTCTCCCTGACAACACGGCCAAACGATGCGGAAGATGAAAGTCTCGTGATCTCGCCTCCAACGAGCATTCTGGGAGTACTTCTCCCGAGACAGCTGTGGGGTTGTCGTGATTTTTCGGCAGTCCGTGGTACTTGCAGTGTTCTTTGCCAGCTCTGTCATTCAAATGTATTGATTCTTCTTTAGTCGTCCTTATTCAGTGTCCACCTCTCATTTGCACACGAGGCGGTTGAAAGCACCCTGGCTTCGGTCATGTGCACCTTAGTCTTCAAGGTACCCTCCTTGCTTGTCAGCACTCAAAAGAGGTCCTGTGCAGGGCCTTCACCAAAGCACTGCATCCTTGGATCTCTTGGCTGCTGCTTCCACGAGCACCGATGGTGGAATCCAAGCAAGACCAAACCCTTGACAACGTCCGTGTTTCCTCCTACGTGACGGCAGTGGGTTTGGTGTGCGATTGCGGGCATCATCATTCCAGGAGACAGGAGACCCGGGATCACACCCAGGGTTTGCTCGTTAATTAGCAAGTGTGTCTCAGCTTGGGCTCTCCCAAGAGCCTTCTCAGGGGTTCGATTGAGGTGCCTGCAGAAGGTTCTGGACTTGATCTAATGTGCCCTGATTGGGTGGTCAGGCAGGAATGCCCAGTCCCCAGTCCAGAAGGAACCCCGCACAGTCAGAGCCTGGCAGAACCAGCTTGAAGGCAGTGAGTGGTGCCCGTGGTGTCCCCGCCGCCGTGGGCCTCGGCTCAGGTCCTCACGGACCTTCGCTGAGCACTCGTGGTCATTCCAAGTGACAAGAGCTCCCAGGTCACAGAGGCCAAGAAGGAACGGCATTAGCGGAAGAAAGTAGAGTCACCGGAGATGGGTACAGACGGAGGAGAAACGGCACTGCATGAAGAGTCTCGACCGAGGAGGAGGGAGGAGGTTGAACGTAAGCCCTACACAGCACTCCTTCAAGTGAAAGAAGAGGAGTCCTGAGTCATCAAAAGATAAAATTAAATTGTGCTGAGTATGCACTGATTAAAAAAAAATCAGAGGCACGTAAGAAGTTAGGAAAGGATATATTTTATCAAGATTGCTATCAAAAGTGGTTACTTTGAAAAGATTTTGGTCCTTGAAGGGGTAAGGCTCAGTTACCTGGAAAACTAATTTATGATCAGTTACCTGGAAAATTCCATCTTGCTCTGGAATGACCAGATAAATGAGGTGTTGCGGAATGCGCTCCTTGAGTGAAAATAAATGAATCTGGTTTGAAACAAAAGCCCGATTCTTAATTTCTAGACGGCCTAGTTGACATGACCTGACAAGTATTTCCTATGAAAGCCTTGTATATTTAAAAAAATCGTGAATCAGGCTCCCTACTTGGCTAAGTACCCTGAGAACTAAACCCAAATCTTTCTCCTATCAAAATTAAACCACCCATGTCTCTCTCTTAACCCAATGACACGACCCAGGTAGAAACCACAAAACTAAGCAATGGAATCAGGCTAATTATCTAAACTAATGGGGGAGAAAATAATATGCAGACTATCCAATAATGAAGACATCCCACGCATTATATCAGACCGCCTGGGGACGCACTGAGATGGGATCACAAATTCAGTGACTCGGGCAGGCAGTCCGTCTGTCCTAACCAACCTACGTTCCCCTCTGGGGAGAGTCAGACTATCCCTGGGAAATCTTGGTCTCAGAAAACAAAACAGATCGGAATTAACTGCCCACGTTGCAGTTAGCTTAAATATTAAGAGAGCAAAGTCTAAATGTACCTTGTGGTCAGGCAAGCCCCTATGACACCGCGTGTCTCTCACCCCACACACTGCCCCCAGAGTCCAGGGAGCTGCATACATTTCCGTGGGAACGGGGCCAGTGAGAGACTCACGGCAAGCATTGGTATAGGGTACTTGGCAAGACAATTCAAAATGCACTCCTGAGTGATTGAAATGACAATGTGGACATGTCAAAGGACCCCCATATCATATTGTACCCACGGAAAACTCAGAGCGCCTCCCGGGTCAGGACTTGGGCAAGGAGCAGACCCTGAAGCCAAAGGAGGGTTCACATCCTTCCAAGTTTCTTGAACGGATTGATGAGGGATTCATCGGCTGGCACGTGAGGCACAGCGCTCTTGGTCGAGACCAAACCCAACCCACTGCCATCGTCAATTCCCACTCACAGGGACCCTCGGGCGCAGTGGAGCTGCCCCTGTGGGTTTCCCAGACTGTACCTCTTTATGGGAGGCGGTGGCTCCTCTTCCGCCCAGCATATCTAGAGAGCCATTGAAATCACCTGTCCAGGTGACTCTGCAGTTCTGTCGGAATTCGGTCATGGCCCTGGTGGTGTAGTGGGTTCTGAGTTCGGCTGCTCACCACAAGGCCAGCAGTTCGAAACCACCAGCTGCTCTGCGGGAGAAAGGTGGGGCTTTCTGTTCACATAACAATGTATAGTTTCGGCCGTTCTGGAATCCTCCGGGGTTGTTCTACCCTGCCCTGTAGGATGCTACGAGTTGGAACTGACCTGATGGCAGCATTTGGTCATTGTACTGGATTATCAAAGAGGCCTGACCAGTCTGTGGGTGTGTTGATCTTTGCCCCTTTCAAGCATGGATGTTACCTGTCTTTGACGGTTCTGTTTAGGGACACTGGGGAGCAGAGACCTTGCATTTAGGGGAAAGTCGGGGGTGCATCATTTGTGGGAACATCATGATCCCAGCTTCCAAGTCCTCTGTCATTCAGAGGTTAAGTTGGTCTCAGCCCAACAGGCTGCTGAGTGCACTAACCCTGTAGAATTGCTAGCCACGTATGTGGTTCAGAACCCTTCCTAAGTGATCCTAATTGCCGTGATCCTTAATTAGGATGAGCTAATGGGTCATTTTCTCCACTATCAAGGCCTTAGCTGCAGGGGAATCATTTTATAGAAAAATAAGTTAAATGTTTTAAAGTAATGTAGAAGATAGGCGGCCATCCCAGAGGAAGCCTGTGGAAGGAACAGTGGAAGATATATTTTATACTTCCCATTTTCAGTAGTTTTGCTAATAGACACTAAGGGTCTTGTATAGTGAGAAAGGAGGGGAAAATGTGGTGGGCCTTATGTTTAAGTTAATAAGATGTACCCATTTATTTCCAATCTATCAAAGCCAATAAAATAAAAAGAGGCCTGCCCATTCATGTTCGTTAGTGTAATTGTGTTAAGTGTGGGGCGTTCTTTTACTGCATTAAAGCAACGAGGAGACGGTGGCGGGTGTGAAAGGAGCCCTTTTGTTTGTCTGCATGTTCAATTCCAGGGTGAAATGTACGACGTCGTGATCAGTGCTGGCTGCCCTTAAACTTGGCTCCTCATGCTTAGCGTTCACGGCTTATGCCCGCCTTCCTCCCCATGGCAACGGTGTGGTGGGGCTGGCAGAGAACTGAGAACCAAGAGGCGGATGCTCCAGGGCGAGCTTCCCGCACTCTGCGCTCGCCACGCGGTTGCCGGAGAAGACCTTGACCTGCCTGCTTCAAAGCGCCTCAGCTTCCGGGCCACAATCTCTTCTCCCCGCTGCTGCTGTCGGTGCCAAACAATTGGTTTTTCCGCACAGCCCACCCTATGCCCTGCTGAACGAGACTCTTCCCGTCCCGTGCCATCCTCACCACCCTCGCTAGGTTGGAGCCCATTGTCGCGGCCACTGTGTCCACTCGGCAGCGAGGACCTTCCTCCTCCTGGCTGCCCTCCTCCTGGCTGGCCGCTACTTTATCAAGCACCATGTGCTTCGTCCAGAGTACGTGAGACCGAGCCTCGCTGTCCTGGTCTCTAAGGAGCACTCTGGTGTGCGTCTTCCAAGACAGACGTGTGGGTTCTGCTGGCCATCCCTGTGACGTTGAAGGTGCTTCTGCAACACCTTCAATCATGTGCACTGAGCAGCCTTTCTTCTGTCCTTCCCACGCACAGGAGGCGACAGAAAAATACCGTGGCGGGGGTCAAGGGCACCTCGGCCCTCAGAGTGACATCCTTGCTCTTCAGCACGTTTGGTGCAGCCGATTAGCCTAGTGCATCAAGTCCTAATGTTCCTACAGTCTATGGCAAAATGTCTCTATACAGGCCTTTTAAAATACAGGAATCCTAGTTCAAGACATGCATATTCATGCCCTACACAAGCGCCCTGTGAACAACACTCGGCTGCAGAGGAAGGGTGCTTTTAACAAATCTTGGGAAAATTCCATCATCTTTCAATTCCACCTCCCCTCCCACCCCCCACTTACCTTTTGAAGTTCCCAGTGCGTCTGTGATCCAACAAGGTTAGAAGAGAGTTCAGACATCCCAGCTGGTGAGCAGGATTCCGGCTTGCCCACACAGCACGACTATCTTATGTCTTTGCATATAAAGCAATTTTGCCACCAGCCATATGGTACAGGTGGACCCTATAATATGCATGTCTTGGTAGTTGTGCTAATGGCCCATGTTACTGACTTAAGCATGGACTGTGTACTGTCCTTCCCGTCCGGCAAGGTCACGGTATAACCTTGATTCGGCCGCACCCACTCTTGTGTAGCGTCGCACATGGCCCTTAAGTGTTGTAGCGGTCTCCCTTTCTGTTTGATGTTCTTTTCACTATATGACCATGAAGCACGCATGTGTGCCAAACACAGGGCACCGGTGCTAATGATGACGGCAGCAGAGGGTGTGGCACATGGAGACATGGGCGTGAAGCCCAGGTCTCCCAACAAGGCCACCCTGGGAAACCTGAGCCTGGTGCCTGTGATCCAGCCCTGTGACGCCCGGAGAGCGTTCTGCAAGCAGTGATGCGCTCAGTGCCGCAGAAGCGACAAGGGGTGAGAATCCCAGAGGGCCCGCTATCAGGTGCGGAGGATTGCTAACGAGGTGGATGAGGACCCAAGGCCACATGGAATCTGTCTGCACACCGACCATCACCGCCAAGGCCTGGGGCATCTTTGGGATGCTCAAGACTACGTGCCACGTGAAGTCTGACTCCCTAATGTCCTACTGCACGCAGTGCATCCTGGCCATTACGGGGCACCGATCCTACGTCCACGCATGGGTAGGCCTGCACGTGTGGGTGCTTGTACAGACTCACCGGGCACATGGTTAAACATCCAGACATGATGAAAAAGTATTTTTTTTAAAGTCCCCACCCTCACAGAAAACAAAACATTAAAGAGGAACCAGAAGTCTTCCGTGACAAGGGTCACAATGGCTACCCTTGTGCAGACGTTGTTCACTCATGTGTCAGGACACACGTATGTTCAGGAGCCTTGGTGGCTAAATGGGTTATGTGCTGGGCTGCTCACTACGAAGTCAGCGGTTGGAAACCACTAGCCGCTCTCATGGGGAAAGAGAAGGCTTTGGACGCCCATCAAGAGTGACAGTCTTAGAAACCCACGGGGCGGGTCTCCTGTGGCCCGCAGGGTCTCTGTGAGTCCAAATGGACCAGCTGGCAGTGAGGGGTGGGTTTGGTGGCCCTCTTTAGCACCTAACCTTTTTCTTTTGTACTTACCCAAGAAATGATTCTATGTAAATACATTCTGGAATATTCTAGTCAATATCCGCTAGCTGTAAGTCAGATATTAATAAGGGATTTTCATTTTGAATTATTTATCTTTCTTTTTCAATGCTTAATTTCCCCCTGCCCCCTCCTGCTGTTTGAATTGTATCAAAAGAATAGTTTGAAGAAGCCCAGACTCAGAAAAAAACCTCTGAAAATAAATAAGCCACCAAGGCCAAGTTGTCCATTCTTCATTGGGTTGTGAATTTGAAGTAATTATTTTTTTTTCTTTATGCTTTTCTGCTTAGTTCCTATTTTTAACAATTGGCATTTTATTGTGAAAAAAATCCATGTTAATAAAATGTACCAGGGCATTAGGAATTCATTATTAATCAGTCGTTTAATTGAATTGTAAAAAAACATATTCCTTATTGTCTATTAAATCATACCTCATGAAAATATTTTATTGTTATTATTCCATAGTTTCTTTATTTTTTAATTGAAGTATAATTTACATAAATAAAACGTGCAGATTTTAACTATGCCATTAGATGAGTATAATTTCACTATTGCAGTTAAGATATAAAACATTTCAGTGATCCCACAAAACTTCCTCCAGTCTTTTTTAAGTCAACTCTTTCCTGTTACGTACTGGGCTGCTCGCCTCAAGGTCAGTAGTTCAACTCCACTAGCCACTCTGTGGGACGAATGGAGGCTGTCTGCTCCCTTCAAGATTGATAACCTCAGAAACCCACGTGATCAGTTCTGCTCCGTCCTGGGCGCCCCTGGGAGTCAGAATGGACTCGATGCCAGTGCCGTTTTGTTTGTTTGTTTTTGTTTTAAATCTCCTTTGCCCTGGGCCCATCGGACAGCCATTGCCATAGACCACAACCCCGTACCATGGCGTAGATTCTAACTCACGGCAACTCCACAGCGCAGAGCTAGAACTGCCCGTCAGGGTTTCTTCTGAAACTCTAAAGCTTTCTCCCTCGGAGCAGCTGGTGGTGGACTTGAACCTCCGACCTTTCAGTTAGCAGCCCAGTGAGCATCCTGCAGTGTGACCATTTTGTGTGTCTCATAAATGGAACCCGCCCAGCATACCTCGGAGAAAGTGGATGTGTCTCGGGGACAAGGCAGTCAAGCAAGCCACTCGGATTGTGTTGGCTTCTCAGTGCAAAGTTATCTTTACACTTGCTGTCGGCTCTGAAGGGAGCCCTCGTGGCACAGTGGGTTACTCACCGGAAGTTGGCGATTTGGACCCACCAGTCGCTCCATAGGAATCGGGTGAAGCTGTCCTCTTCCGTAAAGATGTACGACCCAGGAAACCATGGGAAGCAGGTCTGCGCTGCCCTGTAGGGTTGGAATAGACTGGGCGGATTGTTTTGGCAGTGTATGAAGTGTGCCGTCGCAACAAGACGTTTGTAATAGGGCGAGAATGACCGACTTGGGGGCGCACAGGGAGTGAGCAAAGGTTGTTGGAACGATGGCGCCTGAGTTAGTTAATTGTGCCAGCCTGGCCGATAATCACATGTGGGGTTAATTGAAAGGCGCAGGGATAAATGGGTGGTGAGCCTCGCCTTTCGAGTTCTCGGGTCTCTTGCTTTGTGATGGTTGCACCAGGGTGCAGCTGCCTTAGCAGCTCCCTGCTTCAGCTTGCAAGATTGACTTCCTACAAGACATCCCCAAGGAGAAGCCACATGGGTCTATCTATCCCGATGCAGCCCTGGGTGCTGGAGCAGCCGTGTGGAGACCCCTGCTAGTGCTGAGATGCTTATTCGCTCACTGACTCAGCTTTCCTCCTGCAGTCGGCATCATTGCCTCTGTTTTGTGAGGTGGAGGACTTTGTGTACTGGTGTTGGGTATGGGTTAATGTTGGACTTGTGGGCTTGGGAAGTACTGGTTTGGGATTTTTTTTGATGTGCACTTAACCTTTATATAAAAAACTCTCTCTTATTCATGAGTTGCTGTGGATTTGTTTCTCCAAAGTACCCAGACTAATACAGCTCCCATGGACTTGCCAGATGCAAGGCTGGCACAGAGGACCCTGCGGTTAAGTCTCACAAAGCGCAGTATCTGGGAAGCATAGTCAAGTGGCCTGCAATCAGAAGAGACGTGCTGCCTTTGCTTACCAGGATATTGGAACCTGTCTATGGGTACTTTGTCCAGCCAAGGCTTTGTTTGCAGAAATTCCATGAGAAATCGTCATAAACACATTTTGCTTAAAAACAGAACAAAAATACTTGTCAAGGATGGTTGAGTGAATGGCCCAGTGAGGTAGCCATTGCGGGAACGTTTATCTGCATCAGGACCAGTTGTGGGGATGAATGAGGCTACTGAGAGCCATAGTGCAGGCTGCAGGGGTCCCGGCGCGCTATGTACAGTGTCCAGACATGAGAGGGAAGAGCCCTCATGCCAGGGTGCTCAATGGCAACTGGGGACAGTGGCTACTCAAGCAGCAGCAGTGACCCTCAGGGAGGCACACTCTCACAGCCCCGTGTTCTGGTTCAAGTGTAAGCAGACACCTGGGCATGGGCAGGGAACACCTTGACTTTTAAAAAAAATAATTAAATCATTTTATTGCAGGCTTTTACAACTCTTATCACAATCCACACATACATCCATGTGTCAAGCACTTTTGTACATTTGTTACCCTCATCATTCTCAAAACATTTGCTTATTACTTGAGCTCTTGGTATCAGCTCCTCATTTCCCCGCCTCCCTCTCCTCTCCCCACTGCCCCATGAACCTTTGATAATTTATAAATTATTATTTTGTCATATCTTACACCATCCGATGTCTTCCTTTACCCACTTCTCTGCTGTCCATCCCCCCGGGAGGAGGTTATATGTAGATCCTTGTAATCTGTTCCCCCTTTCTCCCTTGAGGGGTTCATCTGTCCTGGATTCCCTGTGTTTCCAGTTCCCACCTGTACCAGTGTACATCCTCCGGTCCAGCTGGATTTGTAATGTAGAATTGGGATCATGATAGTGGGGGGGAGGAAGCATTCAAGAACTAGAGGAAAATTGTATGTTTCATCGTTGCTACACTGAACCCTGACTGGCTCTTCTCCTCCCCATGGCCCTTCTGTAAGGGGATGTCCAATTGCCCACACATGGGCCCTGGGTCCCCACTCTGCTCTCCCCCTCATTCACAATGCTATCATTTTTTTGGTCTTTGATGCCTGATCCCTGATCCCTTT